>NW_005370297.1:443614-572741 GCF_000412655.1 Myotis brandtii | reverse complement strand
TTAGGCCCAATCCCTGTGGGCCTAAACCGGCAGTCGGACATCCCTCTCACAATCAGGGACTGCTGGCTCCTAACCGCTCACCAGCCTACCTGCATGATTGCCCCTAACCACTCACCTGCCTGCTGGCCTGCTTGCCCCAACTGCCACCCCCTGCTGGCCTGCTCACCCCCAACTGCCTCCCTGCTGGTCTGATTGCCCCCAACTTGCTCCCCCCTGCCAGCCAGCTTGCCCCCAACTACCCCCTGCTGGCCTGTTTGCCCCAACTGCCTCCCACTGCCGGCCTGATCACCCCTAACTGCCTCTGCCTCGGCCCTGCCACCATGGCTTTGTCAGGAAGGTCTCCCGGTCTAATTAGCATATTACCCTTTTATTAGTATAGTTAACATTCCTTTGTAAATTAATTGTATATCCCTTTGAAGCAAGGTGATAATAGACACAGATATATAAATATTGTAAATCAGATCTTTCAAAAATATATATTGAACAAAAGAACTGATCTCCAAGAAGTCAAGAAATACCCACACAAACCAATCCATATTGCCCACAACAGTCTATGAGAAATGTTAAAGTTATGATAAACCACATCCAACCTCATTACAGCGAGCTTCCCTGAGAGTAAGGCATAAAAAATGGGGGGAAAAGGAAGAAAGGATGGAGAGAAGTATAAAAAGACAGAGTGGCTTAAGCATTTTATTTCTTTTTCAGGTAAGTCACTTTAATTAAAATATTCAGCCCATAATAAAATTGAACGAATGTATAAAAATATACTCAGCAAGTCTGTATAGAGCACATTCTTATATTACCTACAGAAAATCATATTCACATATAACACTAAATATAAGTACTATTTGTTCAATTTAATAACCATTGGTTAAACACTTCTCAAATTCTCTACATCAAACACCGGTTAGCACTTGAAGGCTCCAAGAACAGTCCCTCAAAGGCCTTACAATATAATGGTGGAAACATGCATGTGAACAGAGAAAATTTATGAAAGAATTAACTGCTAAGGGAGTACAAAGGGGTGAGTAATGAATTTTGCTGGGCTCTGGGAAGCCAGGACTAAGAACATGAATAGAATGCTGATAGCCAGGAATGTGTTAAGAACCTTCAAGGCACAGGAAAAGTATGATGAAGGTGCAGATATACTACCTACATGGTGCATTCAGTGTGAAGTGTGGCCCAGCTTGGGTGCTTTTGTTTGGGGATGGAGTTGGGAAGACTGTGTGGGAAAACATGTGGAAGCTTGAGGCAGAGATTGTCAACAGGGCCCAAATGTGAGAAGCCAGAAGGGTTGTAGGGTTTATTTGGTAAGCAGTATGGAGGTGGATATTTTTTGAACCAAGAAAGATAGAAGAAACTTTTCACGTTCTAAAACACACCTTGGTCAAAGGAGTTTAGTGATCGGGCACAAAGAACAAGATCAGAGGCTGTACTTCTTGTAATGCAAGATAAAGATATCTGTGTTTGGATATCATTATGGGAAGAGAATGGAAGTGAGGATGCTAGATACACATTGGGGAAATTTAGGAAGGTTTAGGAAGTACAGTGGGGCCTTGACTTACGAGTTTAATTCCTTCGGAGACCGAGCTCCTTAAGGAGCTCCTTAAGGAGCTCGGTCTCCGAAGGAATTAAACTCGTAAGTCAAGGCCCCACTGTACTTCCTAAACCTTCCTAAATTTCCCCAATGTGTATCTAGCATCCTCACTTCCATTCTCTTCCCATAATGATATCCAAACACAGATATCTTTATCTTGCATTACAAGAAGTACAGCCTCTGATCTTGTTCTTTGTGCCCGATCACTAAACTCCTTTGACCAAGGTGTGTTTTAGAACGTGAAAAGTTTCTTCTATCTTTCTTGGTTCAAAAAATATCCACCTCCATACTGCTTACCAAATAAACCCTACAACCCTTCTGGCTTCTCACATTTGGGCCCTGTTGACAATCTCTGCCTCAAGCTTCCACATGTTTTCCCACACAGTCTTCCCAACTCCATCCCCAAACAAAAGCACCCAAGTTGGGCCACACTTCACACTGAATGCACCATGTAGGTAATATATCTGCACCTTCATCATACTTTTCCTGTGCCTTGAAGGTTCTTAACACATTCCTGGCTATCAGCATTCTATTCATGTTCTTAGTCCTGGCTTCCCAGAGCCCAGCAAAATTCATTACTCACCCCTTTGTACTCCCTTAGCAGTTAATTGTTTCATAAATTTTCTCTGTTCACATGCATGTTTCCACCATTATATTGTAAGGCCTTTGAGGGACTGTTCTTGGAGCCTTCAAGTGCTAACCGGTGTTTGATGTAGAGAATTTGAGAAGTGTTTAACCAATGGTTATTAAATTGAACAAATAGTACTTATATTTAGTGTTATATGTGAATATGATTTTCTGTAGGTAATATAAGAATGTGCTCTATACAGACTTGCTGAGTATATTTTTATACATTTGTTCAATTTTATTATGGGCTGAATATTTTAATTAAAGTGACTTACCTGAAAAAGAAATAAAATGCTTAAGCCACTCTGTCTTTTTATACTTCTCTCCATCCTTTCTTCCTTTTCCCCCCATTTTTTATGCCTTACTCTCAGGGAAGCTCGCTGTAATGAGGTTGGATGTGGTTTATCATAACTTTAACATTTCTCATAGACTGTTGTGGGCAATATGGATTGGTTTGTGTGGGTATTTCTTGACTTCTTGGAGATCAGTTCTTTTGTTCAATATATATTTTTGAAAGATCTGATTTACAATATTTATATATCTGTGTCTATTATCACCTTGCTTCAAAGGGATATACAATTAATTTACAAAGGAATGTTAACTATACTAATAAAAGGGTAATATGCTAATTAGACCGGGAGACCTTCCTGACAAAGCCATGGTGGCAGGGCCGAGGCAGAGGCAGTTAGGGGTGATCAGGCCGGCAGTGGGAGGCAGTTGGGGCAAGCAGGCCAGCAGGGGGTAGTTGGGGGCAAGCTGGCTGGCAGGGGGGAGCAAGTTGGGGGCAATCAGACCAGCAGGGAGGCAGTTGGGGGTGAGCAGGCCAGCAGGGGGTGGCAGTTGGGGCAAGCAGGCCAGCAGGCAGGTGAGTGGTTAGGGGCAATCATGCAGGTAGGCTGGTGAGCGGTTAGGAGCCAGCAGTCCCTGATTGTGAGAGGGATGTCCGACTGCTGGTTTAGGCCCACAGGGATTGGGCCTAAACCAGCAGTCAGACATCCCCCGAGGGGTCCCAGATTGGAGAGGGTGCAGGCCGGGCTGAGGGACACCCCCCCACGCCCCATGCACAAATTTCATGCACCAGGCCACTAGTTATGAGATAAAAATGTTGCAGTGGCAGAACAATAAACCGTTGGAGGAAGTTAAGTTGATGTGAGAAGTGAAGTTGGAACACGTGCCATGGACTTCTTTCTATGCCTGTGCTAGAAGTAGACCACAGTTTTAGCTTTAAATCTTCTATCAGTTCTGGAAGTGAGAAAGAGGAAAACTGACACAGAGGACTAATGTCCATAAAATAAAAACAAGTCAGTTTTTGAGAAAAATTATAATTATAAGAGACTGAAACCAGGGAATAAAGATTTCTGTGTGATTCTTCACAACAAGTTCATTGTTGTGTTGGAAAGACTATTCTCTTCATCAGAGGCATGTTTAACTCTCTTCAAATACATAGGACAATTGCTTATTCAAGTCCCTCAGTGTAACCTGGAGAGTTATACCTCAAGACAATTTAGTAAAACTTTTTTCCAGTAAACAACAGAAAATAGTCCTACTTCCTTATCCTCTAAACTAAGGATCATTTTTACATTATGTGGAAGAGCGGATGAGATTGCATTATTTCAGCTAATAATCCCTAACCATTGCTTCTCTGGCCAAAGTTTTGTCTATCAGTTTGAGGTTGAGATCCTTGGTACTTGTAGATGAAAATACAGCTGTGTGGTTGGTTAAGGGAAGTTGCAGATTTTATCATTGATCCATGTTAAAGCCAAGTTTGTACATCTTCGTAAGAAAACTAAGGAAGAAGGCTCTGGCTCAGTTGGTTAGAGCATTTTTGTGATACACCAAGGTTGCAGGTTTGATCCCCAGTCAGCATACATACAAGAATTAACCAATGAATCCAATGAATGCATAAATAAGTGGAACAACAAGTTGATCAATCTCTCTCTTCTCTCTCTCAGTCCCCCTCCATCTCCCTGCCCCCTCTTTCCCTTTCCTCTCTCTTTCTCTTTTTCTCTCTCTAAAGATGATAGTAATACTCAAACACATATTACTAAGGATGATAGTAATATGTGTTAGAATAAATCATTCTCTACATTGAGATGGAAAAAAGAGCACCCAAAATTTCAACCTGATTATATATGAAGTATGGTGACTCTCTTCTTAAACAGGATTAATGGGAAATCAAGGAACTACCGATCTGTGCCATGCATTGTAGATATAATCTTTGGAACCTATAAAACTGTTAAGAAATTATAAGAAAGGATCCATATCATTAATTTAATTTAAAACAAAATGACTCTGTAAAGTATTATTTGAACATATAACTGTGATTAATCAGTTGCAATATATGAACTTTGGTAACTAAATGAGGTAATGTCTGTATAAATTCAGTCACTGAAAACAGTTGTACACACCAGAATATCTATCAAGAAGCACAACTTTGGCTTTAGTTGATCTGCATAGCCATTTCTTCTGAAAAATCACTCTGGTTTTATAATAGATAAAATCTATTATAGTTCTCTTTGTTCTAGGGTCCAGCATCATATACATATTTTATCAGAATGACATAGGCACCCTCAGAATGATCTCATGTTTTATAATTCATAAATAATTTTAATGAGAAAATTTCCATTTAATATCTGCCTTTTGAAGAATAACCCAGAAGGAAGTAGATTTTGCCATTAACACAGCAGGGATCCTGGAGTCCAAGTTCCTCATGAACTCTGCCAGGGGTTAAATGGAATTACTTAAAGCCAGATGATTAGAAACGTGTCACCATATGTTTGAACAAACAGTAGGCTTCATGACAGGGGTGGAATATAAGTATTAAGGCAAATATTATTCTCCCTGCCAGGAAATGGATTCATAATATAAAGGAAGAAATTATGTCTGGGAGTGAAAGAGAGGCGAGGGTTGGCCAACTTTGTCTTAAATATTCCACTGTCCTCCCCCCACCCCCCTCACAACTTAAGACAGAAACATTTAAAAACTATGGTTATATGTGCTGGAATGTTCTTAAATCTATATCCTATTAAAACTTACCAGGAAAACTGATATCCTAGGAAGATTTTTTTCTAGAACCCCACACACCATGTTTCAGAAAAGTAGCTTAGGTTTTAGGAGGAATGAATATATATATAATACACACACACACACACACACACACACACACACACAAGTGTCAAGTGAAAATTACCCCCCAAAAAAGGAAAAAAAAATGGGCTGCTGTTACCAAAGGAACAGATCTGTCAGGATTCAGACAGCTACTTCCTAGTATATGTGAGGTAAGTTCTCAGTAAATGGGAGTCTATAAGCTTTCAGCCCAAGTCACCCAAGCAGGGGGTGGGGGAGCGAGTATGTGATAAAAACATAAACTAAATTGAAAATGACTTTTTCTCACTGGGTAAACATTTTTTATTATATTTTATGTGCCTCAGAGTTAATTCCTGCAAACCCATAAAATTTGCCCACTTGATTATAATTTGCCCATGAAACCTGTCATGTATATTTTATGAAGTTGTATTGCATATTATTTTATCTTTATAACAATCAACACTTGAATAGCATGAGTTATTTTAGGGATCAGGGGCTGAAATATGTGTTCTCACTTCCTTTAGTGAGTGCCCACACATTCCTTACTCAGCAGGCTCATAACCCTGATCACTGAGCGGTTGAAGGAGCATGGGTGTTGCAGTCAATATAAAAAGTACCTGCTGGTACGCTGGGGAGAACGGTAGGCTATATTGGCTCTCTCTACTACTGAAGGCCGGATAACTTTTTCGCTTGTCAGGTTGCTGTCACTTTAAGAACTAGATTTATAACAGTATGTCAGTCTATTGCAACTAAATGAAAATGAACAAGTCTGGGTTGTTTTCCATATGTTAGAGAAAGGTTTATTGTATCACTTCTGAATACCTTGTTATTGGAAACCCGTATCTATTTAATTGGCAGGTAGCATATTAAAATGTGATAGCCACACGTTGTCCTTGAAGAGGTTCTTAATGGCATGTCTTCATAGGAATACAGCTCAGATTATTCCCCTTTCAATCAGGAGGCCACGGACCGTGATGCTCTTCTGTGCCTAAGGGAAAACTTCCTCTGGCATGTCAGCTGTCTTCAGATTGCAGGAATTGTGCTGTTGTTGGGGAAAATGGATACAAACCCATAGGCATCTTCATCTTATTCTAGACTGGTGTCCAGGGAGCCCCGGACACATCCAGTCAAAGTGCTGAGCTCACACTGTTGCAGGCAGAGGCAGTCCTTTCTTGCCCTCACCCTGAGACAGGGCACATATGGAAGCTTATGGCTTAATATTCCAGCCCTTGGACCGGTTTCTGAGGGTACCGGTGGGTCAGTATGCATTTGGCATGTAGTTACTTTGGACAAACCCATAGGCATCTTCATCTTATTCTAGACTGGTGCCCAGGGAGCCCCGGGCACATCCACAGTCAGAGTGCTGAGCTCACACTGTTGCAGGCAGAGGCAGTACTTTCTTGCCCTCCCCCTGAGATGGAGCACGTAAGGAAGCTTATGGCTTAATATTCCAGCCCGTGGGCCGGTTTCTGAGGGTACCAGTGGGTCAGTATGCATTTGGCATGTAGTTACTTTGGGCTTGGCCCTGTGCTCCACCCTGGGGGTAGCTACACTGGTGAGGCAAAGACAGAGCCCAGCCTGCAGGGGCTCATGCCATCTGTTACATAGGTACCTCAAATGCATGGCATTGTTCTCCAGGGGAAGGCATGACTGGAAATATATTACACAAATCTATCCCATATCTTTAGGAAACCATCCCTGATGATAATCCTCCCTCATTCCCTATCCTCAGAATACTAGCAGACCCTATCAATGTGACCTTCAAGTTATTCACAACTCTCACAGTGCATTTATATATAAGTCATGGCCATGATATACACTTTAAATATCTTACTATTTTGTCAATTATATATCAATAAAACTGAAATTAAAAAATAGTCTCAACTCTCTCTACTTCTGCTCTTCTTCTCCACCACTTTCCTGGTGGAAGTTTACCCTGATTTTGTCACTGGGCTATCACAGTCACCTCCTTTGGCCTCTATATATCCCCTCACCCCCACCCCAGTTTTCCCTGCCCCAATGTATTTTTCACACTAGTTAAAAGGGTGTTTTTCAAAATGGAACTTTGATAAGCAACATACCCCCCTAATACACTTATTTATAAGCACTTACCAGCCCACACACTTACCTCTATCTTTAAAATGTTTCTTTACCTTCCTGTTGCTTTTAGGAAAAAGACCGCAATCCTTTATGTAATCCCCTTAGGCTTTGCCTGGATTTTTTTCCCCTAATTTGCTGAGTTTAATATACTATTAAATAAAGTCAAGCCTTTAAAATCTTACGTGTAGGGGCCTGATACCTCTTTTAGCAGCAAAGGATAAGAGATTCGTTCATGTAATTTTGAGTCCTGATTTCAGTCATTTTTGGTAGCATTTTTCCTACCTGGTTATTTTCTAGATGTCTGACCTCCTTTTGAATAGCACATTAATATTTTGATATATTAAAACATACTGAATAAATTTCTACCCTATGTTTGCATTTAAATATGACATTTTTTTAGTAAGCTTATATAAAGAGAAAGAAAAGTTCAAAAATTGAAAAAAATAAACAAATTATAGTTAGGTTTCTTTGGGTAGTTTTATAAATTGACTGCTTGTTACTCCAAATACTTTTAAGAAAAAGTCTCATACACTGACAAATATAAACAAGTTCCATTAGGTAATCTTTGGTGTTAAATTCAGACTCACTTTTGCCATATAAATAGAAAATTATCTGTATTGAGAGGAAACTTACCTCCATAGATAATACATTATTGTATCATAAGATGGTCAAAGGCTTATTTATATGCTCTTGTAGTTTTCATTATTTACAGTGAAACGATTTATATAATATTTGGTGTTTTCATTTGACATTTTCAATCTGGGGTATTTTCTCAGTCTTTTGTATTTATATATTATTGATTCAATATTTGGTGTTTTCATTTGACATTTTCAATCTGGGATATTTTCTCAGTCTTTTGTATATATATATTATTGATTCCAGAGAGAAATGGAGAGGGAGAGTAAGATAGAAACATCAATGATCAGAATCATTGAACAGCTGCCTCCTGCACGCCCCCTACTGGAGATTGAACCAGCAACCCGGGCATGTGCCCTTGACCGGAATCGAACCCGGGACCTTTCCTTGTCCTGTGCTGTATGGAATCAGGCATTTCTCCAAGGAGCTCTATTTCTTTTTACTAGAGAATCATATTTAGAAAACAGATCTGGATGTTAGGTGTGGCCATTGCTATCCTTTAGTGCCACTCTTGAGTCACAGAGCAGGGGGAGATATTTTGGTAAGTTTTTACAAAGAGGGGGTGTCTGTGTGTGAGTGCACACTCATTTACAATTATATTCATTTCTATATCAATGTGTATATTTTTAAAACCAGGAGTTCATGCCAGTACCTCTGATTCCAATTCACCATACAGTCCAGTCCAGTTTTCCGTTTCATATAACATTTGATGGCTTAAATTTTTATTTTTATTTATATTCAACACAACACAGTGAGGCAGCCAGGATGAATTTTTTTCTTGGCCTTCTTTGATTTGAGCTCATTAGAATTCCCAACTTTTACAAAGCCAAAAATGACGGAGGCAGGAGCCAAACCCAGTTAGCTCTCTTTCTGTGTTTACTATTTCTAACTTTTTGTCTCTCTTTCTGAAAACACAGGAATTCAGTTTTTGAACTTCAGCTTCGTTGTACGTTTTTGCTTTGATTTTTTTCTTTAAAAATTCACATGGTGATTTCAATATTAATGTAAAGTGATTAATTATCTTAATCTTCAAAATGAGGCAAAAGTTGGATGACGCACAAAGCATCATGACACATGCTCTTTTATAAAAATAAATTAATAGAAAGAAATTAGATTTGCCGAAGTGGATGCTTATTGAATTGTATTATCTTAATGAGATTTGTGTTTCTGAGAAGGGGAAAAAAAGCATAAACCTGGGTCCTAAATATTTACTTAAATATTCGAGTATTAACAGTGTTTCTAGACAGGAGAGGATATTCACCACCCCCCACGCACCCCCTACCCCGGGAATTTATCTGACTTTGGATCACAAAGAGTGTGATCATTTGCCAAAGCTAAACACTGTTAACAAAGAGGTTTAACTGAGTTAATGCCATGTGAAATTGCAGCCACCATGGTCATACAAACGGTAATGAAATCTAACTGGATTTGTGTCCTGCCCTGTAGACTTGACTTCATGATTTGTAGCGCAATTGCACACGTAGCTTCTAAACCAGTGTGCTTCATTCTGTGCCAAGAATGCCTCCTCAGCATGTGAAGGACATTTCAGAAAACGGAGCTTTTTGCTCCGGAATGCTCTGTGGGTATCTGGTTAGTGTGCTGAATATGTAGTAGCTGCTAATGAGGCTCCTATCAGCTTATCAACCTCCAGTGTTCTATTCTGGCATGGCATAATTCTATGAGAAGTCTTTTGAGCCTCCTGAACCCAGTAACTGCCCTTAAGAGATGCCTAATTCCATTCCGAGATAAAAGCTCCTCTGATTGATTTATAGCCATATTAAGACAAGCATACCATCTGTACCTGATAACTTGCAAAGAGGATCCAGGCCTAAAAAGTCACTGCATCGTGTTCCTAATTACTTTTTTGGGCCAGATCTTATATTTATTAAGTATTCCATTTGAAATAGCATGTATTAACTGCCACTTTTCTCCTGCTTTGGATCATTTCTTTCTGACTTTGAGTAGCCTTTGACTCATAATTAGAAACCACTTTATTTAAATATATATTTTTTTCCAGTTTTACTCATATGAATATCATTTTGATCATGGTCTGGAGCCCAACTTTGCCAGGAAATCACTGACTTAGAGCTTTTATTTCTTTTTATTTTTCTGTTTTTAGTCACTTATTCAATTCACTTGAAGGAGCGTTGATTTTTGAATAATACGGTCATGATGTCAAAGCAGCACCAATTTTACCGTGTCACCATCTGGAATGGTGAAAATAAAAGTTTTATTTTCTTTAAGAAAAGAATAATACATACCTACCTCCCCGTTACCCCTCTCCCTTAAGGAACTGTACTCTGGGAGGAAATGGTTCTTGTTTGTAGCCTGATATTGTGGTTTATTCTTAAGGATAGTTAGCTTAAAAACTCATTTACTCTTCAACAAAGTAGCAAATACTCCAACCAGCCTCTGAAATGCTGATCTGTCCCATCTCTTAGACAAGCTATTTGGGGTAGTCATTACAGGTCCTACCCCTGTGGGGCTTAAGGTCATAGAGTTAATATACTTAGTCTACTGATGTCTAGTTCTCTGGTCTGTGTACTGCATTTTAGTGTCTGCTCAAAAAAGCACTGCCATTTTTAGCCCTTCCTAGAAACTAAATAGAAATTACAGAAGGTTAAAAATATAACCACAGTGCTGAATTTGAGCTTCCTAGGGAAATCATTTGATATTTAGCATCCTCTTCACATTCTTTCTTTTCATACATTTCTCATCCACATTTGATTGGCGAGCATACCTGGCAGAGTTTTGTCTCTACCTGGAACCAACGCTAAGCAAATGAGAGGCCAATTGATATGTACCAAATGGTGGACTTTTTACAACTGTTTCAAAATGATTATTATATCCAGGAGCCTGAGTCTCTAGTTCTTCCAACTTAAAATCTAAAAAAAAAATTATTAAGTATTCAAATTATTTTTGTTGTGCCTTTTCTTTATGAGTTGACTTCCAAGTATGAGTTTTATTTATTCACAGACAGTTACTGGAATAGAGGAAACATGATGAACTAAAAACACAAGTAATCTAGAGTTAAAGGTTTATTTTTATTTTTGCTATATGTGTGACCTGGAACGAGTCACTAAATTTTGCTGTGTCTCTGTCTTATGTCTACAGAAAGCCATGATTTCTAAAGAAAAGGAGGCAACCCTTGCCTGTCTCAGGGAGCCCTCAGCAGGCTCAAATGGCTCCGTGTTTTCAGTCATTCACAGCAAAGCTTTTCTTTTCCCAAAACTTAGAGATATTTTTAAAGTTCACTTTTGAGAACATGTCACATGACAATATAGATGTGTATTATTTATGCTGTAGATTAATCAAAAAGCCTGAAATCTTGGTCAGAGAGAGAAATGAGGGCTTTTGTGAGCTCTGAAGAGGTTACTTGACAAGATATTGCCCTCTCAATTCACTTGCATGTTTAGATAATTTTTTTATTACATGCATAGAATATTTTCCATTTGCAGTTTATTGTTGCAGCTTTGTCATACCAACCCTTAGAGTCATATGCCTCCATTCTATTTAAATCTATTGTGGGAGCTTGGGTTAGAGTAAGATGGTATTTTACTAGATGTCAGGCAGTGCTAGGCACACTTAATTCATTGTCTCATTCACTCCTCCTGCCTGTGAGCTGGGTGCTATTCTTATTCACAAAGAATCTAATTATCCTTCAGATACAATTAATCACAATATAAAGATCCTTCAGATTACTTCATATCCAATGCCCAGCCCAGTTCTGGCACAAAGGAGAGCTTTAATAAATATCTATAGAATGAATGACAACATTTATTGACTATCCAGTAGATTTTTAGAACTAATAATTTAAAGGCTCTTTTTTTAATATAATGCAACTTTCATAAACATAAATCTATTTTATTGTTTGATTACTTTTACTAGTAGACCTACATATTTAAATTTTCCAGGATAATGTTTATTTTTTATCAGGTATAAAAACACACTGAATTTCTGTTGTATAGATTACTACTATTTCTCTAACAGGTAATAATTCATGCCTTTAAATATATTTAAAGGGTCCAGCACTTTTATTTAAGAAAATATTCTTCATATTATTATGTTAATGAAAAGTTCCTTTAGCCCCTTCATCCTTAAAAAAATAATAATAAAAAAAATGTTTGTGCTTCTGTAAGATTATATAGTGAATACTTAAAGTTGTAAGATATCTAGCCACTGAGAAATCTTTGCTCCTGTCAGTGAAAGAAGACCCAGAGTATTTGCCTCAATATATGACTGTGTCATTCACTTGGGTTTTATTATTAGTTTGAACATCAAGAATTCCATTTCAGTCTTGGAAAGATGAGATAGCAGAGTATAGATCCATATTCTATTGTGTTCTTTTGAATTTCATTGTGCTTTCACGTAAGGTTTTTGCAAGGTGGTTGCAGTTTTGACTTGGGAACTTACAACCACCACATAAGGGAAGCCTTCCTGTAAAATTAGGAAGGCAGGAGCTGATTTGTGTTTCTAGTGCAGCAACTGCCCCAAATGACATATCTCAATTGATGAAA
Source organism: Myotis brandtii (assembly GCF_000412655.1). Lineage (NCBI taxonomy): Eukaryota > Metazoa > Chordata > Mammalia > Chiroptera > Vespertilionidae > Myotis > Myotis brandtii. Next base: position 560,177 of record NW_005370297.1, on the reverse strand, counting down.
CTTGTTGGCTAAATTAATTAAATTAAAATGCAGGACTATAAAAATAAAAACTGTCATTAACAACTATTTTTGTAAGTGTATAAGTATATTACTACTAGAAAGAGGTTATAAGATAGTTTTGCCCCTTTGAGTTGTATCAAATGGGAGAGGCCAAATTTATAGCCACAAAACAATTAAAGAGTGAATAACTGTTCAAATGAGGGGCAGGTAATAAACTCAGTAGGCTTTGGGACCAGTCTGGTTGAATTCACTTGGAGTCCCAGCAAGATTAGAAGAACTGCTTGGGGCCACCTTAGAAGGAGCCTGTAGCCATAGCTGGCAGTTTAGTTGTGGTTTCTTATCAAATGAGAGAGGTTCAGTGTTTGCAGAACTGGAGCGAAAATGAAGGCATCATTAAAATTGTTTATGGATGAATAATGAAATTAGTTTACTGAGAAAATTGTGCAAAAGCTATTATTTGATCATTCAGATATCTAAAGCATGACTCCCTACAAAACAATTTCAGACTATGTCCCCATACTTCCCTTTCAAGCCCTTGGTAGATCAGGGGTTATTAACAGAAGTTCTACAGCAATGGGATGTTAACTCTGGAAACCGCTGACATTCATTTTTCTCTCTCCTTAATGGAATTGTAAGTTTCATACCAGCATATTTCATTAAGACACCAAACAAGATTCAAAGAATGAGCTATATTTCCAGGCCTATTATAGCTGCCATTCCAAACAAAATATGTATGACTTCTACGATTCACTAAGCACAAGTGTGTAGTAATATGCCCTTTAATGGCCTCTCAAAATGACAGACCAAATGGCTTTGTGAAGGTCAAGTCTGATTTAAATTGTTGATGAATTAATAGCTAATTCTGCATGATTGAATATTAATATGGAACGGTGATAAGTAAGGCACTTTAAAGCTTAATGAGCACATTAATGAATAGGACAAAATGTTTTTCTACTCACCTCATGTACAAGTTTAAAGCTACTAACATATTGACAATGTGTTAATTTTTGATAGCTGCTTTTTTGCTGTAAAAGTTTATATGGTTGAGGTATAAAGGGTATTGATCTCCCTCCCCTCCCCCCCAAGTTCCTGGTACCAGACATTTGATAAGCTGTCAAAATTGATGTTATCCAATGGCCTAGGCAGTTTTACATAAATCACTAATAAATGTAGAGGATGAAAAAAAAAACAATTAACATCTTCTAAACTACACCCACTGAGATAAGCATTCCAATTAGAAATTTCATTATTTCCACAGTTTGTTTTATGTTGAATACTGAGCTTTATTGCCAAATACCTGACAGTCAAATTGGAAACAAGCCACGACTGTCAACGTGTAACTGCTCCGGCTATTTGAATCTGTTACAAGTGTGATGTTTCTCATGAAAATTTAATGAAGAAAGTGCATTCAAAGAGGTTCTGTGCAAAAGGGGGTGGCTAGAATTTAATTACCCTTATTAAAAATAAGAAAGCAGCCCTCTTTACATTCTCTGTCTGATTACTATGCAAGGAAGATTATCTTTGTTGTGCACTTGTGGATATGGAAAGGGGCTCTGGAGTGTTCTTTATGTGCCGAGAAGGGAAAGGAAGGGCATGCAATTGCATTAGCCTGCTTTCCATAGGGCAAAAGTCAATTTTGTCAGCTCTCCCCATGGTGAGGACTTCATTTCTTATAAACGGTTATTAATTCTAGATTTTTTTTCTAAGAGTCTTTAGTAAGTGGCTCGACTTACTTAAGTCTTTGACACTTGCCACTGATGGGCATGAATATTGGCTTGGTTAGAAAGATGAACTGGTAGAGAAGGAAGGACTAGGAGAGCCATGTAAATGCATGTCTGTGGAACTGCTAGTGAACCGCCAAGGGGAGGTAAGAGACCCTGGGAGATGGAGTCCCAGCCTGGCTCGGGAATCCCAGCCTGATTTCTGATTAACGTAAGTTGGTTGTTTTAAATATGGAAAATAACAACAAAATGTCAGCGTTTTCCTTAGAAACTCACTTGTACGTGACTAAGGTAGTGGAGTTGACTTTGGAACACTTGAGGTAAATTATTTTTATCCTTTGAATCATTTTGTGTCAATAACTGCCGAGTGAGATGCTTAATAGTATAATGAATGTGGTGCAACAGCTATTGATCTTTTTCTCCTTTCTTTTTTCTTCAAATAACAAAAGAACAATGCTATAGATGTAAATGCATTGACAGAACCTTTAAAGCCATGAAGAATAGCTTGATGAAATAAGTGGAATAGGTTATTAAAATCAGCGTAGCCTAATTTGCAAAATGCTGTTTATGCGACATGTGAGTTTTAACATTCCCTTGGAGCCCTGAAAAATCATCTCGAAATTCCATCTCTAACCACTGTTGCTGAAACTTGTTCACTGTAGACCTCTGCTTGACTGACAATGTGTAAGCATTCAGAGAAACAAAATACATTACTGTTTCTTAAAAGAGCCCTGTCTTTCGGCCTAAGTAAAATGTAGCTCTTTGAAGTTAACTAATTCTATATATAGTTTTAGTCTCCAGCCCTAACTAGCTGATGAGATAGTAAATTATTCTCCAGGGAATTCATAGGTCAACTTGATTGCCTCAGCTACTTCTCTTGGTCTGTGGTAGATCTCCAGAGTCTATACGTTTTCCTACTAGACCCTCAGTTTTCTCCTACAATAACCTGGACTGGGTGTTCAGGGCATCTTCTCTTTCTTGGGAGCTGTATTCTTTGGTAGTGTTTTGACATTCTTTCACTATTCACCTTCAAAAATCTCTCTACTCCTTAACCATTTCTCTGACCAACTCTCTACCAGAAGTACTTTCCTATTACGTACAGTAAAAAATCCTTTTTTAATTGTGCAATGTATCCATACATGGACTTGAAAATACAGGAGCTTCTCCTAAAATATGGCAATCCAGACTAGCTTGATCAATACAAAGGAGACCCAGAATAACTCACTGTATGGAGGGGTAAACTGATGCTAGATAAAAAGTACAAGACAGATGTATGTACTGACTTCTATGGAAGCTCCGAGGCAGAAAAGATTAAATACATTTGGGAGAGTTTCAAAAGGATATGCGGGGGGAAAAAGGAGACATGTGTACTACTATTTATAATACCTTAAACAATAAATTTAACAAAAAAAAAGAAAGAAAAAAGGATCTGTAAAGAAGGGGATTTTGGCTGTGTGGCCTTCAACAGACAGCATTTTGTCTGGAAAATGGTGAAAACTTCAGTGTAGGCATAAAAGAATTTCCTATGTAGGAGATCATCCATGAGAGGCTGGGAAAAACGGGGCCCAATTTAAAAGAACTTTGCTAGTCAGATTTCGGAGATAGAATTTACCCCAAAGGTATAGTGGGGTAATGGTGGAGAACACATAGATTTGACTGAACTTTATGGGGGCCTCAAAACGGAGCCTTTTCCCTCGAAATTATACCTCACTTAGACTTCAGCACGACCACAGGATCATACCAGAAATTGTAGAAGGCATCTAAGGAGAAGCCACATCTGATGATTTCTAATGTTCTGCTCACTGGTGTTTGTGCTTTTGAGTCATTTTGGAATTGGTGGTTCATGAAAATTCATCAGAAGTCATGAAGGAGTGTTGATTAAATTAACACCAGGCTCAATCGGAAGTCAAAATGTTTCAAAGTGGTCTTTAAACAAACAGCCACGTTGTAATTTAGATAATTATCACCCATCTAGCTAAGCTCCCTTCCGTGTTGGAATAGAATGTATCTTACCTTTCTAATGCTGGCTGGAAGAGCTGGCAATGTAGGTTGTGGATGTGGGGCATGCTTGTGGATTTCAGAGGATTTTATTTTCTCAAGATCTAAGGTCTGGGACAGTTTTGATGTGGGATATGGATAAGTGAACTTTGGATGAGTTGAAGATTCAAAATTTAGAAACTTCAACTTTTTAATGACCAAAAATGGTGCAGACCTTTCGAATGGAGAAAAGTATTTTCTTACACTAAGGTGTTGCTTTGTTCTTTTCTTCTTTGGAAACAGAAACTCTGAAACATTTTTTTCTGATGAATTGAAACTCCCTACAAAGGAATTCTTTTAAGTTGAACATCATGCTTGTGAAAAACATACATAGTTTTACTTAAAAGTTACAAAAACATTTATCAGATTTGAATATACAGTGTGGCCTTGACTTACGAGTTTAATTCGTTCTGTAACTCAAATTACTCATATGTCAAATCTTCAAGTGAACGAGTGAGACACGTGATGCTGGGCTGATGTTGTGGCGTTCACTGTGACGTTCGCTGCGCCAAATAGCGGTGGGGTATCTGAAGCTGGCTCATAACCCGAATTTTAGCTCGCAACTCAAAGCAAAAAATCGGCCAAGAGACGGCTCATATCTTGAAAAACTCGTTAGTCGGGACACTCGTAAGTCAAGGCCACACTGTATATTCAAATCTGATAAATGTTTTTGTAACTTTTAAGTAAAACTATGTATGTTTTTCACAAGCATGATGTTCAACTTAAAAGAATTCCTTTGTAGGGAGTTTCAATTCATCAGGAAAAAAAAATTGAGAGTTTCTGTTTCCAAAGAAGAAAAGAACAAAAGCAACACCTAAGTGTAAGAAAATACTTTTCTCCATTCGAAAGGTCTGCACCATTTTTGGTCATTAAAAAGTTGAAGTTTCTAAATTTTGAATCTTCAACTCATCCAAAGTTCACTTATCCATATCCCACATCAAAATTGTCCCAGATCTTAGATCTTGAGAAAATAAAATCCTCTGAAATCCACAAGCATGCCCCACATCCATAACCTACATTGCCAGCTCTTCCAGCCAGCATTAGAAAGGTAAGATACATTCTATTCCAACACGGAAGGGAGCTTAGCTAGATGGGTGGTAATTATCTAAATTACAACGTGGCTGTTTGTTTAAAGACCACTTTGAAACATTTTGACTTCCGATTGAGCCTGGTGTTAATTTAATCAACACTCCTTCATGACTTCTGATGAATTTTCATGAGCCACCAATTCCAAAATGACTCAAAAGCACAAACACCAGTGAGCAGAACATTAGAAATCATCAGATGTGGCTTCTCCTTCGATGCCTTCTACAATTTCTGGTATGATCCTGTGGTCTTGCTGAAGTCTAAGTGAGGTACAATTTCTAGGGAAAAGGCTCCATTTTGAGGCCCCCACCAAGTTCAGTCAAATCTATGTGTTCTCCACCATCACCTCACTATACCTTTGGGGTAAATTCAATCTCCTAAATCTGACTAGCAAAGTTCTTTTAAATTGGGCCCCATTTTTCCCAGCCTCTCATGGATGATCTCCTACATAGGAAATTTTTTTATGCCTATACTGAAGTTTTCACCATTTTCCAGACAAATGTTATCTGTTGAAGGCCACACAGCCAAAATCCCCTTCTTTACAGGTTCTTTTTTCTTTCTTTTTATTTTGTTAAATTTATTGTTTAAGGTATTATAAATAGTAGTACACATGTCTCCTTTTTCCCCCCGCATATCCTTTTGAAACTCTCCCAAATGTATTTAATCTTTTCTGCCTCGGAGCTTCCATAGAAGTCAGTACATACATCTGTCTTGTACTTTTTATCTAGCATCAGTTTACCCCTCCATACAGTGAGTTATTCTGGGTCTCCTTTGTATTGATCAAGCTAGTCTGGATTGCCATATTTTAGGAGAAGCTCCTGTATTTTCAAGTCCATGTATGGATACATTGCACAATTAAAAAAGGATTTTTTACTGTACGTAATAGGAAAGTACTTCTGGTAGAGAGTTGGTCAGAGAAATGGTTAAGGAGTAGAGAGATTTTTGAAGGTGAATAGTGAAAGAATGTCAAAACACTACCAAAGAATACAGCTCCCAAGAAAGAGAAGATGCCCTGAACACCCAGTCCAGGTTATTGTAGGAGAAAACTGAGGGTCTAGTAGGAAAACGTATAGACTCTGGAGATCTACCACAGACCAAGAGAATGTGGCGTTCACTGTGACGTTCGCTGCGCCAACTAGCGGTGGGGTATGGACACTCGTAAATCAAGATTAGCCTAGATAATCTGCTTGCTTTTCAGGTACCTGCTAATCTGGCCCTGCTGGGTTTTTCCTCAAGAGAAGTTTCCTATCTTAATGCCTACACTTGTGATAATCCCATCTTTCTGGCCAACTCAACTCATTCCTAAAGGCCCATCTCAGAGCGTCCTCTTGGTGCTCAGTGACCTCCTCAGGCAGCCATTCTGCAATTACTTCTCCCTCTGAGCTCCTAGAAGCTTAGATGCATCGTTTTAACAGGGTCTTTATCAAACGTGTCTGAGCTCTTTGCTAAGTGGTTGCTCTTAACTTAGACTGTGTACTCTTCTGGCCAGGATCAACAGTGCGCCTGTATTCTAATCTCATAATGCCATGTTGCCTGGTGTGTGTTAGCTTCTCAGCAAATGCTGAATATGGTAGGGGGGGAGATTAATGGGCAATATCTCTTTAATCTTGGGCATCTGACTTACTAACCTAATGAAGTATCACCTTTTGTTTTGCAGAGGATCAAATTCCCAGGGGCTTTCCTACCATTGACATGGGCCCACAATTGAAGGTGGTTGAGCGTACACGCACTGCCACCATGCTTTGTGCAGCCAGTGGGAATCCGGACCCGGAAATCACTTGGTTTAAAGATTTCTTACCTGTGGACACAAGCAACAACAATGGCCGTATTAAGCAGTTACGATCAGGTAGGGTCTTGTTACTGTTTCCACTAACTCCTAAAGATTTTTTTTTCCTTTTAGCTTTCTCTCTCTTTATTTTTAATTTAATTTATTTTTATTTTTTAGGTATTGATTTTTCTCCCTCTTCTCTTTCTCTGTTATTTAATGTGTTGTCCATGTTTGTGATGTCATAGCCCGTTTCAGAGTCTTTCTCCTTCTCTCTGTGTGTTTTGCAGCTTCTGTTTAATCCACATTGCTCACTGCTGTGACTGTATTTTTGATACTTTTTTTTTAATTTACTGCTATTTAGCAGTATTTGATGGATCCATTTTCTCTTTCTTTCTTCTTTCTCTGTTTTCTTTTGAAACAAATTTATTTCAACATTGGACTTCATTCAGAACTTGCAAGGAGTTCCAATGGTTATATCCATTAAAAACCAAAATGTTCATATGAAACACTAAAATGATTCAATTTTATTAAAGTGCGTTTTCTCTGTCGTCCCTACATTTGAACTCATCAAGAATACCAAAGTTTAGTAAGTTTGGTCACATCTTTCTTTCCACTAATACATAAAACACAGAAATGTTATATCATGAGTAACCAGATGTGTTATTTTTTTAAAGTTTTAACAAAGTACCAGTGAAAGGAGGGGATTTTTTTAATGTTATCATTATTATATTCTCGTGAGTGAGCATATGTACACCTTTGCCACAGTAGTGTGCGCCCACACTGAACATTTTTGAGCCCTCCAGTGACTGGATCTACAGAAGTCTGCTCTGGGTGTAGACTCCAGCTTTTGCTGCTTTCTCTCTCTCTTTCTCCCCGTTGCCCTTTCCTCCCACCCCCATCTCAAGTTTATTCCTTTGTTCTCTTTAGATTAAAAATAGAGATAATTCTAAACTTCTTAAATTGTACAGCCTGTCCCTAGGTAATCTCATAGGGACATTTACTAATAAGATGTTTACTTTGACATTGGTAGTAATATTGGTATAGAATTCTAAGTTGTTTGACTGCCTGTCTTCCCAGAATTCTCAGCTTTTGACCTGTCCTGTGATGTTAAAGCGTCTTGTTAACTGCCTCTCTTTGCTTGTTGTCAGCAGAATTGTGTAGATTAGCATTCTGTTATTGTAAATAAAGAATTAATTATTCACATGTAACATAGATGATTTAGTGTATAAAGCTTTAACTCTGAAAAAAATTGTACCAAATTATAAGGAATATAATAATATTTTTATGCTGTCTTTCTTCTCTCCGTATTTAAATCTCCAGAATCTATTGGTAAGTGCTTAGTTCTGAAGCACACTTCACCCCCACTAATTTCCATATTCAGACTATGATTATTATTATTATTATTATTATTATTAATAAAATGCATGGCATGCATTTTACTAACTGTCAGTGTAGACACCAGATCTCCCTAGTGGCGTGCACACACACACACACACACACACACACACACCCACAGCACTGTTTTCGTAAGAACACTATGTAAAAAAACAAAATAGTACACAAGTTATAATATCACACAAATGTAGCACAGTAAGTAGAGTAAGATATCCAATCAAGTGTTTGTTTCTAGTTAGTATGTAGTATTTCCTATGACAGTATATATATATATATGCATATCTATATATATACTTAAATAGATTAGCCAGTATTTTCTAAATTGTCTTTAAAAATATTATTGAGTCCGTTTATTTTTTTTTCTAAGAATATGAGGCATATAAGATCCATTCTGACCCTATACGTCCCCAGACCTAAGTACTCAGTTGCTTCTCTGAGAAAGGCAATGCTGCCTATTGTGGTCTTGGCCCTCTGTGGTATAATGCAACTTGCTTTTATGATCTAATAATACTATCTCATATATTCCTGTTTTACCAGTATAGTAATTCAAGTTTCTTTTAAGACCTTATATAATTCTGTAAATCTAATTTAATTCTTCTCCCCAGCCCTAGCCTCCTCCTTCTCGTACTAATGCTTCTTCTTTCTAATCTTATTTGCATTCATATTATCCACCCAGGTGGTACACCAATAAGAGGTAAGAGTGCTGAACTAACGTTCACAGAATGATCTTACTCATTCTTTCTGTCCTCTCATCACTGTCATCTTTGTCCTGTTTTCAGAATCATTCCAATAATGTCCATCAACTTTATTATTATTTTTTTTCCTTTGTACTGTTTGGTTATGATCGGTGACTCTCATATTGTGAATTTTCCTTTCCTTTTCCTTTTTCTCTTTGTTTTGTTCATTTCTTTCTTTATGAAAATAATGATTTCAGTTGTGATATGCTTCAAAGAAAGCATATCCAGGTCTTTAGACCACAGACCAGTCACAGCGTACCATCTGTCCCTCTTTTTTTCCTTTTCTTCTTCCTTTTTCCTTTTTTGTTGTTCTTTTTCTTCCTTTTTTTTTTTTTTTTTTGTCCAACCGGAGAAAAAAAAAAAAGATCATTTTTTTCTTCCTTAGCTGTTCTTGTTCTGGACCAAAGCCGAGGTGGTCTGGAGAACAGTGGCAGACATGCAGAAGACAGCCCGGAACGTCTGCTTTTTGTCTTTATCTTTCAAAAGGTTTTTGCTTTTGTTCTTCGGTTCTTTTTTCTCTTACTGTCTTAAAAGTCAAAGAATGACTCCCCTTTCCGCCCGATCCCACTCGCCTCCAACCTGACAGCGATGCTTTTTTCCCCCCAACTTCTTTTTTTCTTGGATTACTCGCCTCTGGATTTTTGGATCTTCTGTCCTTCAGGCTATGGAAACCAAAGGTGCTCAGTATTCTTGGTGGTATGTTGTATTGCTGGTTTTTCCTACTTTGACTCAGTGTGCATTTCTTTTCTAATTCTTGTTTTGTATTTTTCTTGGGGTTTTGTGACACCACACTACTAATCCCACTGGTGGATTTTGCTGGGTGTCTTAGGGGATCCGTCCCGAGGTCCTCGAGCAGTGGTTCGCCGGCTCTTCCTTGCTGGCATAGGCCGTGCTTTTGAACTTTTTTTTAAAAAAAAACCTTCTAATTCAACTACTCTTTGTTTTTCAGCAAACGTAATCTATGATTGTAAGTCGTGGCAAACTGTCTTTCTTTTCTTAAAAGTCTGCATGTCTTAAGGGAGTCTTGTTTCTTTAAGTGATATTTTCCTGATATATAATGACTAATTTTATTTTTTTTGCTTTGTGCAGCCTTTTTGTGCTCGCTGCGTATTTTTGGCTTTCTTCAGCGGAAGACTTTCTTGAAAACCCGGCCTGGTTTTTTTTGAGCGTGCCTATCTTTTGCGCCACTTTTGATACCAAAATGAAACAAAACAAAACCAAAAATTAATCTTTTGTTTGATTTAAAAGCCATTCTTCCTTGAAGCAGTCTCACCCATCTTCATTTTATTAGTCTAGGAGATAAGAGTGTTAATTATGACTAGAGTTCTTGCTGGGGAAAAGAGATACTGTTTTCTTATGCTAGCATTGATGATGTTAAAAAAAAATAATCTCTCTATGTTTTTCTCATCGCATCATTTTCTGTCTGTGCACCTTAGCGAGAGATTGAATCGACGTTGAGCGGACCTTCGCTTTGCAGGGCTTTGCATATTGTTAAGAGGTGTGGTTTTCTGGACCGAGAAAGCCTTCTCTGACCATCTCTTTGGCAATATATTTTATATCCATACAGGCGCCCTTCAGATCGAACAGAGTGAAGAATCTGACCAAGGGAAATATGAGTGTGTTGCCACCAACAGCGCGGGCACTCGCTACTCTGCCCCTGCCAATCTATATGTCAGAGGTAGGAATGACGTCACCCTGGCACCAGTTCTTCATTCAGGCCCAGGGGGAGCGGGGACACCCATGCCATCTGTGTGGTGACATTGGCATTTAGCAAGCCGATTCGCTCATAGTTACAGTAGCTGAAGCGTTCTTAGTGAATAGAGAATTGAAAAGTTTAAATATGTTGTTAAAAAAAATTAACCACTTTTGAATAAAATCTATCCCGAGGCTTGAAGGTTTGTAAGTATCTTTGCATTTTTACATCTTGATTTCTGTTTTGAACGCATTGTTTGAACTGTGCTTTGCATTTATTTGAGGTTTTCTTCTTTTTATTTTTTTTCCTCCTTCTGTTGCTGTTTCTCTTCTGTTTCCTTTTAAAACCCTGAAATAATTGCTTGGTGTGCTACTAATCAATTCTCTGTGCAACTCCAAGCATAAAGGTATTTATGTCTTCAGGACCTCTGCTTGGAGCTGTAAGAATAAAGCTTCTAACTTAAAAAATAAAACGCTACATGCATATAGCACATTGTATTTTCTCCCTTCTTTTATGCTTTATTTATAAACATATGTCATTATGTATGTGCATATGTCTATGCATATATATATATATATATTTTTTATATGTATATATATAGAGACATATTTTTTTAAATTACTGATTTTCTCTAAAGTTTGATTTTTTTGATTGGCATGGAACACTGATTATATTTTTAAATGAGGATACTTTCGTATGTTCTTATAAGTAATAGAAATGATTAAATTTTGAGCTTATGAATGGCCATGCTTTTCATTTCAACTAGAAAGAATTATTTCTTCTTCCCTGGCGTTTTCAAAGCCGATTCATGTAGTTTTTTTGTCCAGTAGAAATGCTCTGATTCCAGGTCTACATGTCTATGAATAACCACAAAAGGTGTGGGTGGGGGAGGAAGTAGGTAAAGGACTGAGAGGGCTTTAAGTTACAGCAGGGTGGGTTCCTTTAGGAAAATATCTAGCTTGATTTTGAAATTTTTGTCTGAGATAATTTTGTTTCCGTGGGGGTGCTTTTCTCTCCCATGTTTCTCTGGAGTCTAAGGTGGGAGAATATGAAGGAAACCATTTCTTCCCCAAGGTCTTTGAAAGCCCCTTGATCCTTTTCCTCACAGTGGCGACCCCCTTTGCTGCATGAGGCATGCGTACCTTCTTCAGCGGAAAAATTTCAAAATCACGCTAGCTCTTGTTTCCAATACTGTGCTAGTCCATGAGATACTGCTAACATTTTCAGCTGAGGGAGGAAGGATTAACTAGAGCAAATAAAAATGTTCAAGTAGCAGTTGAAAGCCTTGATATGGCCTTTTTACTCTCTCTGTGTTTCCCTTGTTTTTCTCCTTTCCTCATTTCATTGTGTTCTGCATCAAACCCCCTACATCCCTCAGAGCTGCGAGAAGGTGGGTGTGTTTTTTACTTTTTACCCACCTTACAAAACTATTCATTAAACCAATAACAAAGAATACAAATGAAATGAATGTAGCTGCATTGTGGTCTTCCTTTGGTGAATGGTATGTTTTAGCAGAGAATGCCCTGGCTATGGCTTCCGGTGCTTGCTGGTGGTACCTAACAGTGGTGCATGATGGGAGAGAATGTACCTGGGTGCATGGTAACTGGTGCCACTTTACTCTCTTGGATCCGATGAACTTGGTCAGTGTTCCTGCTTTCCTTCCTATTCCACTCTTCCCACCCCCCCTTGCCCCACCTTTAATTTCTGTCTTACAAGGGTGCCTGCTGCCCATAGAATGACTGTAGTTGCTCCCCTGATCCCAAGCATGAAGACTAAACTCTCCTCCATTTCTCTCGATATGTTCTCTGACACCTCCGAGTCTCCACTGGCTCCTGCTTGCTCTGTGTAACCTGTGAACTGGCTGCAGGAGGCATGCCCAGCTCTCTCTTCACTTCTCCTCTGCCTGTCATTCACTCCTGAGGCCATCGCAGCGAGCCCTCTCCAATCAGTGGAGGTTTATCTCAACCTGAAGTGCAGCCAAAAAGTTGACTGAATTACGTACTTATTATCTTCTTGGGGTTATGAGATTGTTTGTTTATTAAGTGACTTAGGATTTTTTAAAAAATCACTTTCTTACCTGAATTTAAGCTATGCTCCTAATGATTTCCTCTTGATCTAAACTACTCGTGGTGTAAGGTTTTGCCAATAAAAGCCCAAGATGAAACCCGTGTCTCTTACCCTCTCCCTGTATCATGTACTTAAACTTGGCACATAAATATGCAGATTATCCAAAGCAGGAACACTGAACTGTAATTGCTTGGTAATTTTTACTGTGTCGTGGTGTTACATATGACCTTTCCTCTTAATGTCATGTCTCACTGTATGTTTTAGATGCAGTGTCCCTCAATTTGAACGTAGTCTTAAAAAGCCTCTCACTACATTTTGTTGTCATCATCTGTGTGTTTTACCTTAGATACGAACTGAATGGAATCCTAAATGTGAAACGCCCGGCTCCCTTTCTAAATTTGCAATCCTTACCTTTGACAACCCAACTTAATCTAATATCTTCCTACTTACAACCCTGTCATCCCCCAAATTCCTGTCTCAGTCACTGTACTTGACGTCCTCCCTTTGTGTTTAGCTCTGTCACCCTGTTATTTCTCCTGCTGTCATTGTTGTCTTGGATTCCAGACATTTCCCCTTGTCCTGAGCACGGGCTGGAGAAGTCATGTGTGCATGCCTTGCATGACCCAGTTTGGTATCTTTACTGGCGTTGGCTTTGTTTCTTCTGTGTTGACTGTGAATCGAATGTCTGTGCATCTCTGTGTTTGTTCCAGTGTTAGAGTGAGGTCTCGAGGCCGCATCTTCTCTGAGTCTGAAAGCGAATACGTTGTCCTTTCACTGCACCCTGGAGGATGCTCTCCAGGGCTGGGGTGGGACAGTGTGGCCCCACGTGTGTGCTCACAGCAACTGGAAGCACAAAGCACGGAAGTTGGTTTGATACCCAACTTATACCTGCTGGTGACCTTCCAGCCCCCGCTGTCGCATATACATGCATGCATAGAATCACTGTGATGTGCATGCATGTATATGTTGTTGTGTTTATCTTGTGCATGATGTTTGTCTGTTGTTAGCTTGTAGATAGTCTCTTTGGGCGGGGGGGCCCTTGTAGGTCTGAGTCAACATTTGTATGAATGTGTCTAAGATATCAATGACTGAACTAAATCAGTTCTTTGTGTGTTTACACAGACCATACTTGTATGGTCTGTTTTCCTTTGTTTTGTTTTTGGACGACCCGCAGTACATTCCAGTTGTTTAAGTGTGTCTGTACAGTGCATGTCATGTGTTTAAGAAGCCATTTTTTTCCTCGCCTTGTATAGTTTATCATCTCCCCTTGTGTTTTGTTCCAGTTCGTCGTGTCCCACCAAGATTCTCTATCCCACCCACTAATCATGAAATCATGCCAGGTGGAAGTGTTAACATCACCTGTGTGGCCGTGGGGTCACCAATGCCTTATGTGAAGTGGATGTTGGGGGCAGAAGACCTGACACCGGAAGATGACATGCCAATAGGAAGAAATGTCCTAGAATTGAATGATGTAAGACAGTCAGCAAATTACACCTGTGTGGCCATGTCAACACTGGGCGTCATTGAAGCAATAGCACAGATCACTGTCAAAGGTATGCTCAGTGGTGCATGCTTTGGGTGTCTGGCTACATCAAGTCACCTGCCTAACGCCTCTATAAAGTCTGTCATTGGAATTCTAAAATGAACCAATTCATTGTTCAGTGTTTTAGATGTCATAGTATGATTCTATCTATGGCATCACATAAGATACACTTATCTATGTATGCAGTTTCTCTGGCATTCTAAGAAGCAATAGTCATCAAAATACTTAACAACAAGCTGGGCCCAGGAACTAACCAGGCAGAATGATGAATGCTAGACATGGTCAACTATTATATAAGTTTCACATTAATCTAGAACTGTGATAAGAGTCACATGGCAGAAGAATCCAAACAACTTTTACTAAATGTCAAAAACCCTGAAGACACACAGAGAAGAAAAAAAGTTACAATGAACATGTTCAAGATAGAGGCTTTACATTTTTTAATGGGCCCTACCATTAAAAACCAAAATGCAAGTGAATTTATATTCTCTTTTAGCATTGGAGTTCATCTTGTATTGATGAAGTGGTAAGAAATATTCTGTCCTCAGATATTTTTGAATCAAAGAAATAAAAAAGTGACTGTGTAAGGGCATTGTTTTTTTCCCAATGATTATAGACTTCTAGAACACATTTGTAAAATGGGTCAGACTGAGGAAGAATTGAGGTTTCTGAAAATACCTGGAGCAAAATGAACACAAATTATCTTCTCTTTCTAGGAAGTTTGATCCTGACATGCAAAATGAGTGTTATAATCGGTACCATATCTCCAGCCAAGCATATCCTATATAATAAGGAGGGAATATGCTAATTGACCATCACACCCTCATAAGATGGCCCCCCCCCCCCCCCCCCCCCGGGGGGGGGGGGGGGGTGGCGTGCCTGTTGCCAGAGTCCCCCAGTCCCCTCATCCCCGCCAGCAGTGAATTTTCATTAGACCATTACCTTTTTAAAAAATCCTTATCCAAGGATATGATTATTTCTTTTAGATCATCTGTTTTTGGGGAGCAGGACTAAGCCAGCAGGTGGGCATCCCCAGGGGTCCCAGACTGTGAGAGAGCACAGGCTGGGCTGAGGGACCCCCCCCGTCTGCATGAATTTTCATGCACCGGGCCTCTAGTATATAAAATATATGCCTTAGGAAATCAATAATGTGATAATAGAACAAAGGCACACACAATAGGCAACATTTAATCATTTGAAGTAGTAACATTATATTGTATATTCTTAACTATAATTAAGCACGCTTATATTTATCCATACATTATAGACACAAATCCTATACTGTACAATAATTGTGACTTAGCAAAACTAATAATGTCTGTTAGTTATCAGTAAACACATCTTTAATTAGCAATATTTTGACTTGCCTTAAAAAGTCAGAAATACATCTAGGGTAAATTTGGATTACCTATTTCTTTGAAAAAATGTCAGATTATTTAAATAAATGTCTTTTATTATTTTTAGTAAAATCCCTTGGCCAGAGTGATAGGCAAATAGTGAATCACCTTTCTCATAATAACCATTTCAGCTTAAATATTTGAAGGGTTACTGAAAACCTTCAGGAATTCAAACGCAGGAGTCACA
Source organism: Myotis brandtii (assembly GCF_000412655.1). NCBI lineage: Eukaryota > Metazoa > Chordata > Mammalia > Chiroptera > Vespertilionidae > Myotis > Myotis brandtii. The sequence goes on along the minus strand of NW_005370297.1, from coordinate 544,546 downwards.
TTAAACTTAACATCCTGTTCAGCTTCTTATCTTTATTTTCCTAGCTCTTGATGTTTCCCTACCTTTTCACCTCAAAAGTAAATAAAATGTAAGAGTGATTATTGAGGTCAAAAAGTGAACCAAAATAAAAACAGGAACTTGAAGAGAGTGGGGAGAATGGGTACTGACTCATTCATTTAGTTGGTCATGTGACAATACTTAATTAAAAACCTACTCAGTGCTAAGCAGTGTTCTGGCTACTGAGGACCCAGCAGTTTCCAAGTACAAGTTTGCTACTCTTGAAAAGCTGTCATTCTAGGGAGTACTGTACTTTTTGTCTTTATGTCGACAAGGAAAAAGGGGTACTAACGGGCTGATTTATATGAGTGTTACCTTCTGAGCTTTCTCCGAAAAGTCTGTGGTGTCTTAGCCCCTAAGAACTCTATCTTTGAGAATCATTATCCAGGGTAAGACACTTAAGTATGAGGTCACCAATGTAGATGGTTTGTATTCTTAAGTAGTAGCATTTTGAGTTGTGTTCTTCTGCTAAAAGGAAAAACAGATGGATCTCTAAAAGACAGGTTTAATTGAAAATATTAGTATATAGCTATAATCTCAGGTATTATTGATGTTGAATATAGAATAAATACTATTACAATACTTTATTTTTATTCAATTTATTGGAGCTACATTGGTTAATGAGATATGTAGGCTTCATGTGTACAATTCTATAATATATCATCTGTATATTATATTGTGTGTTCACACCTCAAGTCAAGTCTCCTTCCATCACCATTTTTCCCTCTTTCACCCTCTCCTACCTCCCTCTACCCTTCTTTGCCTCCCTCTGTCACCATACTATTCTCTATGAGTTTTTCTTTTATTTTCTGCTTAATTCCTTCACCTTTACTACACTAATACTTTAAAAAGTGATTTGTAAATATGCTTTAATTTAGTTTCTTCAGCATTTTTGAATAATAAGTGAAAACATGAATTTGAAATTAATTCAAAATTACTATTCTTTAGTATCATGGTTAGATTATTTATGAGAAAATTATAGTGATGTTACCTATGTATTACAACTGGAAAACAATATGGATATTATTCTTCCATAGCAATTTAATACCATCTCAGTATATTTCAAATTATATTCCATATATTATTTTCAACATGTATTGCTACTTAGCTATATCATTTATATTGTAAAGCAACAGGCTAATTGGCCAAGCTTATAATAATAGTAATAATCGCAAATAATGTTTTTTGATGGTGCCAGCTATGTGCTCAGAGCATCACTGGATTAGCTCATTAATCATCAGAGCAAGCCCATGAAATAGAGTTACCCAAGTGTACAATTCCAATAATACAAATTTTCTCATTTTTCACATGAGAAAACTAAAGCAGAGAGGGGTTACGCAACATATTCAGGATCACATAGCCAATAAGTGGTGGATGTGGATACAAGCCCCCAAATACAACACTATAATGCCCTCCTAGTAAAATGGGATTTGCTACCTTTCCATGTCATACTGTACTTTCCTGACCATTTTGAACACTATTTTTTGCTGTAATTTCATCTAATTAAATCCTTAGTAGGTACATAATCCTGTTGTCTCAATAGTAAATTTTATGGATGCTAACATCGTAGAGATGATGGGTAGTGACTGTCTTTTTTTTTCCTCCCCCCCAAGCCTTACCCAAACCTCCAGGAACTCCTGTAGTGACCGAGAGCACAGCCACAAGCATCACACTGACGTGGGACTCTGGGAACCCCGAGCCTGTCTCCTACTACATCATCCAGCATAAACCTAAAAATTCTGAGGAACCTTACAAAGAAATCGATGGAGTAGCGACCACACGCTACAGTGTCGCTGGACTCAGTCCCTACTCGGATTATGAATTCAGGGTGGTTGCTGTCAATAACATCGGGCGGGGGCCTCCCAGCGAGCCCGTGCTGACGCAGACCTCAGAGCAAGCGCCATCCAGCGCCCCGCGGGATGTGCAAGCGCGGATGTTGAGCTCAACCACCATCCTGGTACAGTGGAAGGAACCTGAGGAGCCGAACGGACAGATCCAAGGATACAGAGTGTATTATACCATGGATCCCACTCAGCACGTCAACAACTGGATGAAGCACAATGTCGCTGACAGCCAAATCACTACTATTGGCAATTTAGTGCCCCAGAAAACCTATTCTGTCAAAGTCCTGGCTTTTACCTCAATTGGAGATGGTCCTCTTTCAAGTGACATACAAGTCATCACTCAGACAGGAGGTAAGTCTCATCTGGAGGGGGAGCAGGGCAGGAGCGGGGAGTTGATGCTCACAGGTGGGAAGGGCATAAACAACAAAGATATTATAAATTTTCATTTTTGAGACTGTAGCAGGATGCATATGGCACCCTGTGTTTTTCATGTGTCCCCAAATAACTTGTAGACTTTTCTGCATGCAATGGATGAATGTGTCCTCCATGCAGCATTTTGAAAAGAAAAGAACAATTCTTTTTTATCATCTGAGAGAAGAGTCTCAAAAATTATTAAGTTTTTGGAATATTGGATGGCTTAACATAAAGTTAAAAGTAAAACCATCTGTCAGGGGGCCTAGGATATGTAAACGGCTTAAATTTGCCAGGAGCTACTTGCTTAACAATAAATATTCTCCTAATGGATTTTTCTTTGCATGGCCTCAGGGGTGATGGAAGACAGTTACCAAGGTCTAAGATCAAACTTTAGGGCCTGCTTCATCCATTCTACTGGGCATTACAGCGGATGCCAAACTGTTTTATAAAGGAAAAAGTTGGCTCTGCCGTAGTTTTATTTTCATAAGAGGATAGCAAACTCTCTGGTCTTTGGCTTGAAGTGATCAGTTGTGACTTGGGTTGGGAAAATAACATAGCAGCTCTCTTCTCAAGTTTATTCTTGGGCATCTGATAGCTATTCATTTGACTCCTTCGCACCCTGACTCCTCTAAAACGTGCATTAACGTAGGAGTGTTTTGGCAGCATCCCACTGGTTTGTTCTGATAATCTACATAAGACCAGTATTATTAGAGTTAGTATCTGTGATCTAGAGGTATGGAACTTACTGGTAATTTGGGAATGAATTAGTGAATTTTCTCAGGTATCAGAACTCGATAAACCTGTTTGATCACTGACTTGTTTTCATGTTGTGAGTTTTGTGAATCACATGACTACTATATTCACCATTTGCCCTGGCTACTATAAATCTCAGAACACATTTATAGCCTACCAGGCTTTTTTATATTTTCATACCATCATTTGGTTCTTCCTGGCTTGTTCATGGATTTATTACTTTCTCAAATGGTATGAAAGATAACTATTTGAATATCTTTTACCACAATTACACTAAAAACCATCCATATTTTTTTTTCCTACTTGGCCTTTGCAGTTCTTCTGTATCTATTTGCTATATTATGCAAAAAAATACTCTAGATTTTTTCGTACATTTTAATTTTTCATAATGTTTCTCATTGGAAAATAGAGACATTTATGAATCTTGTCCTTTTTCTTGTTTGAAAAAGGTCAACTGCTACAAGATAATTTTTTATAAAACTATTATACTGTTTACCAGCTCCTTGACCATTAAAAGATATAAGAAAGTATATGAGAAAAATATATCCCTATAATCCACTTTTACTTTTTCTGATTTTTCAGCTTTTATTTTAAAAATTCCTGGTTTTGGAATGACATAATCAGGGTTTGAATCTCAGTCTATGATTCTTAGTTCTGTGACCTTGGACGGGTTACTTCATCTCTCTGAACCTTAGTTTTCTCATCTAAAGTTTTTCTCATCTAAAGTAATAATCACCTCATAGAGATTAGGGATTTTATCCATTTTCTTGGGCTTCTGTGACAAAATACCACAAGGTGGTGGACTTAAACAACAGGAGTTTAGTGCCTCTCAGTTCTAGTGGCTAAAAGGTGTCGGCAGAATTGGCTCCCTCTGAGAGCTAGGAGGGAGGTTCCAGAACTTTCCCTCGCTTTTGGTGGTTTGCTGGCAATCTTGGCTATTCTTTGGCCTGTAGAAGCATCATCCTGATCTACTCCTTCATTGTCACATGTTATTCTTTCTATGTGCATGTCTCTTGTATCCAGATTTTCCTTCTTTATGAGGATACCAGTCATAATGGATTATGGCCAAACCTGATTTTAACTAACTCTACCACAACCCTGTTTCCAAATAAAGTAACATTCTGAGGTTCTGGGGGTTAGGAATTCAAGGTGAATTTCTGTGGGACACATTTAAACCTACGAGCTATAGATTAGACCAGCCGTGGGCAAACTACGGCCCGCGGGCCGGATTCGGCCCGTTTGAAATGAAAAAAACTAAAAAAAAAAAAAAAAAAAAGACCGTACCCTTTTATGTAATGACGTTTACTTTGAATTTATATTAGTTCACACAAACACTCCATCCATGCTTTTGTTCCGGCCCTCCGGTCCAGTTTAAGAACCCATTGTGGCCCTCGAGTCAAAAAGTTTGCCCACCCCTGGATTAGACAATGGACAGAAACATTTTTAACTTAATAAGTAATATATAATTATCATCACCATCATTGTAACAGCTAAAATATACTAGATACTCTGCTATGAACTTTTTATGTATTAATTCTTACTACCCAATTAGGCAGATGCGAAATTATCCCATTTGCCAATGAGTAAATTTGGGATCAAAGAAGATAAAAAGATTCAGTAACTTGCTTTGGGTCATAAGGTTAGTAAATGGCAAAGCAGAATTTAAATCGGGGCACCCTAGATACTTCTAAGCACCATTATCTGTCCAATTAATAATTTTCTAATGTCATAGTTTTAGTGCCTTTTAGGTTTTTTTGTCCGCAAGGAGCAATAAATGAATTGCGGCAGGAAATGCACTGTGTCATTTACTCACATCTTTATTTTAGGATTATATATAATTTACTCCTGCAATACTTGAGGTGGCTATTAGATTATCCCAGTACAAACGTGTGTTAAGCCATTTGGATGTGAAAAAATAGGTTTATCTGAAAGAAGTAAAAGGAATTCCTTTTTATAGAAGATTATTATACTCAATCACTAATTTTTTTCTAACTTTTCTAACCACAGATTTAAACATAGAAACCTATAATATTTCATAACTTTCTTTTCTTATGGCAGGAGGGTATAGCTATCTAAGAAACCACATAGTTTCTGGAAATAAATTCAGACAAAACATAAGAATCCTTAGGAGTCATGGGAATGCTTATATTCAGAACAGCGTATAACAGACAATAATGCCTTCTGTCACAGTTTATTGAAAGATATAGAACTGATGTTTAAATAGATCTTTTTTTAAAATTTTCTATATTATCAGTAACATACATCATAACTCAGTGAAGGCAGTATTATGACAGGGGCAATTGCATTAATGTGATCCAGGGACTCTGAACTTAGAAAAACCTAGATGAATGAATCACAAATGTATTAGAATAGTCGCTCCCAATCTCTTTTAGACATTTTATACATTAAGATATTTCCAAGAACCTTTCATAATAGTTGTACTTTTAATACCCATTGATTGAGAAGATATATGATGACATAATGACTTGTGCCTGACACGATCAATAGGCTAAGAAAACCTTCCAAAATAGCACAAGGATTTGATCTGTTCTCTAGGCTTAATTAACAAAGGCCATTTGATGTTAGTGGATAACTGCCAAATACAGTGATGTTAGACCCTGAAATAATGAATGCTGAGCTACTCCTTTTTCTTGTTGCTGACTAGCTAATTCTTAGGATCATTGTTAGGCAAAAACATAAACCATTATGAAATATTTTAAGGAGGTTCTATAAAATTTAAAAACATGATTATTTTCACTGCAATTTTATCTATCTGTGAAAATTCACTGATTGACAATATGCTCAAGTTTCTCAAGGGTATTTTAATTTCATATACACAGATATAAATTGTTATGTGTTCTATATCTGAAATGTATTCATTTCATTTTGGTATCTTCAATTCCCTGACACTACTATTTCTATTTTTGTTTAAAATCAGATTCTTGAGAAACAGTATTTAGTAACAAAGTGAGTTTAAGAGGGAAGTTATCACTTTTTTTCTTATTTAACTTTACTGTCATCCATATTAATATAGAGGATTGATATAAATCAGTATATTTCTGATAATATAGAAAATGAAAATATGATCTATTTTATAGTCAATGTTTCCTCTTAATTACAAATAGTATAGTTGAAAATATTCAGTAATCTTTAAATGGTTTTAAATGTGAAAAGATTTTGGTAAAAATAATTACTTTCTTGACATGTGAGTTAATGTTTCAAATTTTCCATACCTTTAATTTCTGGCATTCTAGTCATTTTATTTTATTTTATTTTTTAAAATACATTTTTATTTATTTCAGAGAAGAAGGGAAAGGGAGAGAGAGATAGAAACATCAGTGATGAGAAAGAATCACTGATTGGCTGCTCTCTGCTCACCCCACACTGGGGATTAAGCCTGCAATCCAGGCATGTGCCCTTATCAGGAATCGAATCTGGGACCCTTTGGTCCCCAGGCTGATGCTGTATCCACTGAGCCAAACCAGCCAGGGCACATTCTAGTCATTTTCAACTAGTTCACCTTGAAAATGGCTATTTACAAAGGAAGTATTTATTTTGTTTTAGAAAAAAGATCTCCACTATTAGATAACACATTTGGGAAGGATGTCTACTTCTGATATACTTTTATTTTGTAGATAGTTATAATTAAATCATAGGGTAACTATATATTTTATAAAACTGCAAATAAAACTCTGATAAAGAAATATAATAAATTACATATTAAACCGAATGCACTGAAATAAATGTTTAATGTTCATGCTAATTGGAGGCATTCTAGATCTGTTAAATCCTTTTTTCTAAACTTTCTTTAGAGAACATATTTTACCTCTAATTCTTTTATACACTTAATAGATTTTGGGAAAAGTCTACTGATATATATGTGTGTATCTTAATAATAGGTCTTTGGAAGGAAAATAATCATATATATTTACTAAATAATTACTAATGAGTATTATCAATTTTAAACATTTTTAAGGTAATTCTACAAATTCTGGGCATTGTAAAATTGTTATAATATATAAAACTATGGCATTTAGAGACATTGTCCTTTAGCTTTCCAGAACTTTAAAAATCATTTTATTATTTGTCAACAGGCCATCTATGTCAGCAAACCAAAAAAATACTGACTTCCAATAGCCAAAATTATGAGCCCAATGTAAATGCTTTCTCTAAATAGTTTAAACAACGAGTTAAGGAGCTCTGGATGTAAATAGAACTGTAATAAAATTTAACTTTTTCTTATTGATATTTAATGACAGTTGAGAGTAAGATTTGTGCAGGTGCTTGTGTATTAAGTGCTTATTTTGTCAGCAATATATTTGTGGCACTTACAAATCAGACTCCTTGTTTTGAATTTTGTTTTACTACCACTATAAGTCTGACTGTTGCTTTTATTGTTGTTGTTGTTTTAAATAATTTATCAATATGTTAGGTACACACATTTTGAAATATGTACCTTATTGAAGTACTAGATATTTTAGCAATACTGGGCTTTCTAGTCTCTTTGGTAACAACTCATATTTATAAATGGCTAGATGAAATGGTTGTTTAGCTATTTCACATGTGATAATCTTTTTCTCCTTAGGTACATGCCCTACATTTTGCTCAAGTATTGATCTCTTCTAATATTATCAGCATTTCAGATGACATGTGGATTTTTTTTTTGTTTCTTATTTGTTTACATTCTCTGTCCTTGAGTTGCCTTTACATATTTATATAGAGTATAATAGTACTACTGCTCAAATACTTTACATTTATCACTGGGATTATAATCTTATTTTAGGTAATTGATAGCTCACATTCGAATTTCCTTTTGGACATTAAATAAATCAAGTAGAATATAACGTTGGTACCACTTTACAGAACATAAGGATTTCTTACATATAATTTTAAAGAAAAATTTGTATTTCTACTTTCATTTCCTCTTTTTACATCTAAACTACAAATTTAGTTTATGACCAATATTATCACTTTTCCCTTTTTAAAATGGAATAATTGCAGGTAAGTTTCTGGATGTATTCTTTTTATTTGCTCATGAGTTACTCTGAACTTCAGATTGATTTTCCCATGTTCAGGTAATTGGTGAGGTAAATGCTACAACACAGAAAAGCTCTTAAACTAAATAGATATGGCAAACAAGAAGCGAATGCTAGTAAGATTGAGGTATAAAGACTATGAGAGCATTAAAAATGTCACATATATGTGTGTTTGTGTAGCAGGGCATAAAACACAAATATTAACATTTCTTAATAAGAACCTCTGTAGCCACAATATTTGGTATAAAATTCCAATTGATAAATGATGAAACATTCCTGTGTCTCCAAGCACAGAAACTAAATATGACAGTTTGGAGTCCCCTAAAGTGTTTTTTTATGTACATATATTATCATCGTTAGGACAAATATGTTTGGGGAATATAAAAATAAATCTATTCATTTCACAGCTTTTTTCTTACCCATTGAAGCCTCAGCTTCATTGTGGTGGTTTCGGCTATGACTAAAGAACCCTGGGGATGCAATGGCTGCAGGTGAACCCCCAGTTCCCGAGAAAGTCTGAGTGGTGGCACCTTAAGGCCTTCATGAGTGTAGACCCTGATATAATAAAAAGATCTTGTAAAGTGCAGGTTCATTTGCTGGGTTTCATAGCAGGCACATTTAGCCCCATACAGTGTTTTAAAATTCATTTCAATTAATGTAAGTAATTCCCAGTTGTTAAAAATGGAAAGGTTTTACCTACAAGGTTCATTATCTCCGCCCACTGAAAAAATCAGAAGCTCCAGCAAGACTGGGCCCATATTTCAAAAGGCAGCAGTCTCCTGGCTGAGCCTCACCAGCTCCTTCAGGTGGGCAGGCGCTCTCTGCTCTCCACTGACTTCAGGCCCCAGGTGGCCTCTGCCCTCATTCATCTCAGTGAACTGTCTGACACCTCTAGGCAATCCTGTTTCTACCACAAGTTTAAAACCCACTAAATGAAATTACCCTCCAAATTATTTCAAAGGGAAGGAGATGGTGGGAGCCGAGGAGGAGTCCCCCTTAAATATTAGTGTATGAGACTTTCCATTAAATCCTCTGGCCACTACTTACATTGCTTAAGAATAAAATAGACAGTACACCCTCTGAGACTGACATGCGTGTTTGATCCATTATTTAGAAGGAGTGGGCTCCTAATAGGACCAAACAGAATTAGAGAATCAGAGGAAATTTGTGTCACTAAACAAGGATAAAACATTGAGACCTACTGGGAATTTGTTCAAGACAAATTAAAAGCAAGAAAATAAACAGTTTAAGTAAGAAAAACTTAATTAGATTTCTAAGATGTTTTCAATCAATGTCACTTAATTTATTTTTAGAATTTGGCATGGAGGAAATAAGTAACAAGCAGTTTTGATCCTGAGAGCAGCACTTTAATACTGTCTATGTTTTAAATTTTTGCCAACACTCTATTTTGGTTTGGTTTAAATCAGTTATCACAGGCTTTCTTTTTTCCCAGATTTGTGGAAGTTTAGAGGAAGAAAAAAGGGGATAAAACTAGAGAAAAAGAAGTGATTGTACACATATGTGTGTGATGTGTGTGTGTGTCTGTGTGTGTGTGTGTGTGTGTGTGTGTGTGTGTGTGTGTGTAGTTTTAGGCTGAGAAGCCCTCTCATTACCTGAATGTTAGAATCCAATCATAATTTCCCCACCTGTCTGATAGCTCTTGGTGTTCATTGTTGGTGCTGCCAGTGCTTTTGATATTTATGTTAGAAGTAATACATTTGCTATTTGTTTTGCCCTTTGCCTATTTGTTTTTTATTTCCCTCTGTTTCTCCTTCTCTTTCTCTTGATCTTTTATCTTCTTTTGTCTCCACCTCTCAGTGTGAATGATTGTGTTCGGTCACCCACTGGGCAGATACTTTAAAAAAAAGAAAAAGATATGCTGTTATCCTGTTCAGAAAGTACATTCCTGGAGGCATTAAATTAATGAGTGTCTCAAGGCCTGTGATATAAAAAGGGAGAGAAGATGATAAATGCAATTGGAAATATGAAGCACTGATTATTGGTGGCCTTAAGCATCAGTCCAAACATGAATGTGTGTGGTTGCTTGCACACACACACAGAAACACACACACACACACACACATGCACGCACACAGACTCACAGGTTCACAGAGCACACAGTGGAATAAAATGATAGAGATCCTAGAAACCATTTTGCTAGATCCCCCTCTTTTTAAACAGAAGGCAGTTTTTAAACCATACTACAGACAGATGATTACAGAAGGAAAAGAAAGTAATACACTTTGTTTTACCAAAGACCTTCTTTCTTAAGAAAATGGTTTGAGTATTATTTGAGAAATTGTTTCTATACATCATTTTACAAATTACATTATTTTATATGTCTTTGGATGTTTATGTTCATTTGCCAAAAAATGCTTTAGATGTTCTTTTTCCCTCTAGTGTGAAGTATATGTCATTGTTCTTAATTTTTATTAAATATACACTGAATTTTCATGTGAATTTGTAGAAATATGGACATCTCTCTAGCTGTCACACTTTGAAACACGCCACAATGTCAGGGCCACAATTAATCACAATTGTTAATGGCCATCAGAGCATGAGCGCCAGCCAATCAGAGCAGACACTGACCAAGAACAATGTAAGGTTAGGTGTGCTAGTGATGCCCTGAAGTGCATTTAGCCTTGTGCATAATAGATGGAGGATCTGATGGGAATCGGGGGTTAATCTGGACATTGGGATTAGTAAACTTATTCTAACATTTGAGTAAGGTGTTTTCAACTGGATAGATGTCCCATTCATTATTACATCTGATATATAGCTCTCTCAAATTGTCTATTGCATGGGTTACATGACTATGAAATAATTATAGAAAACCTCTCTTAAATTACTCTGTTTCTGATAATAAGTGTGTTCTATAAACTTTTACATTTGTGTAGTAATTTAGCTCCTTCTCACTATGGACAATATTAAGTTTATATTAGGTCTAGTGTATTATGTCATTTGAAGTCCTTTAGGAATTAGAAGCAATTATTTGTGATAGCTTTTTATCTCTTTTTAAAATATCTTTTCTTAAAATGTAGGTTGGTAAGAAAAAAAAATGCTAAGTGATTCTGGTTGCCTGTAGGTTTGTTAATGTAGTGAAGGTGGAATTTTATAAACCTAATTGAAAATAGCTTTGAAAGCTAAATGCAGTGCTAGAGAATAAATGCCCATTTACTTGCAAAACAGCAATAACTTTTATGTATTTAGCACTCGTTATGATTTAGGCAATATTTATTGCAAGTGCTTTATATATAAATCATCTCAGGGATCACGTGCAACACTATTATGAAGTAAGTAATTGTATTATTTGTAAAGTTGAATTCAGAGACTAATATATTCTGCGTCTGGTACAGATATTATACCACTAAAGAACAAGGACAGTATTCACAATATAGTTTGTGTTCCTTGAAGGAGGAAAATGACCTTTCTGTACACAAGTTTACCTGGACGTTGTAAGGAACCTCGCACCCCATTAGGTGGAGACCTTTTGAAGGTTTAAGCAAATGCGCTAAAGAAAGAACTAATGACTGTTGATACTGATGGTTACCTCAACCCTTTGCCTCCCGTTTTCAGTACCAGGGCAACCGCTAAATTTCAAAGCAGAACCCGAGTCTGAAACGAGTATTTTGCTCTCTTGGACACCTCCACGTTCGGACACTATCGCCAACTATGAGCTGGTCTACAAAGACGGGGAGCCCGGAGAGGAGGTAGGACCTTGCTTCTCGCCTTTGGAATCAGTCACTACCCTGAGGCATTGCTCCGCTTTTGAGTGCTTACCCACGTCCTGTAAAAAGGTCAGGGACCTATAGAGGACCTTGGTGGAAGAGATTTATGCATCAAAAGAGACACTTGACCAAAAAAAAAAATAGCAATGGTATTCGGAGACTTGCTGGGGGGAGGGGCAAAACAAAACAGCTGTTGCCCTATTGGGACTGTTTTCTACTCAAGTTTCCATGTTATTTATGGACGTATGGAGTTATAAAAGAATATAACCCATGAGACTTTGGGACTTGCTTTTTTTCTCTTCAGCATTAAAGTTCTTAAGTCACTTAAGTAGACATATAACTAAATAAGTCCCACAGCTTTGAGTAGGTGAATTTGTTCAACTGCTTTTAGAGAAAGATGCCCCAAAGCAACTATTTTTATGCCAAAAATTATGATTTGAAAGTGGGTATATATACAGCTTGAGTATGGTATGCAAAGAAAATAACAGTAGATTTCAGAAAGCTGGATATTGTTGATAGTCACTGAAAAGAGACACAAAAATCAGAATAACTAATACATATATTAACAGGCAGTGTTCTAAGGGGTTTCACATATATTAACTTATTTAATCCTCACAACAGTGCTGTGGATCAGTCTCTCTTATTAATCTATTTCACTTATCACAAAATGGAGGCATAGGACGAAGTTAAATACTTATCCCGAAGGCTCATGCTACTGAATGGCAGAAATAGAATTTGAATCTAGGCAGTCAGTTATCAGAATGTTTCTTAACCACTAGGTTACACTGTATCTTGGGTGCACTTTGAATAGATTATACAAATCAGTTATTAAGATACGCCTAACATTTCCAGAAAGGGAATATATTATAGTAATGGATATGTGTCTTTTGTTAATGTAAATCCCAACAGGGAACATTTAGACAAAATGTTAGTAAAACTATATGAAAGCTCAATCCACACGAGCCCTTTTATTTTAACTCTTAACATTCTTTATCTTCACAAAGCTAAACAGCCCCTAAGATCTAACAAGGAATACCGTTTTTGAAACACTCACGTACTAAATGAACTACTATCAATGCACTTGTTGGTCACCATTTTGCATGCTATAATAGATTATTTTTTACTGTAAACTTCTATTTTATGACATCCGTTTGAATCGAGCAGAGTCTCCACAGACCAGGTTCTAAATGCAATGCCTTTAGATTTAGCTAACAAAGCCAAAATGAATTAATCACTTGAAAAGTTATGTTATTTATATGCTGATATAACTTAAAATACTCATAACTGTGTCTGTGTTTAATAAGATATAAATCAGCATTAAATTATTTAAAATCATAACCACTACTCAACCAAGAAATAGTGTAAAAACAGCAAAGAGAGTGGCCGTTTTTTTTTTTTGAATCTATGATGCTTGAATGTTGGCACACCTACTCCCGCTTTACAATTGTTTATTTAAGGAATACCTTTTTCCTTGTTATTTGGTATATCTAAAATTTTAAAAGCTTTTGTATTTGCAAGCCAGAACACCCTAGGGATGTTTTCTCTGGTTTTATATTTGAATTTCTCTTGAATGGTTTCTGTTTGGGTGAACAGCAAACAGTATTTTATAAAAAGCCTAAGATTATTTATGCCATATTAGATTACACTTTAGAATGTATTTTAAGGTTTACTACAGGCTAATGTTCAATCTGAGATTGATTACCCATAGACAGGTATATTTTTGCTAAAATGCACAGGCAAATTTCAAGCATGAATAGAAACTATAACTTTTTTTTTAATCCTCACCCATGGATATTTTTCCATTGATTTTTTTAGAGATAGTGTAGGGGAGGGAGGTGGGCGAGAGGATAGAGAGAGATAAATATCGATGTGAGAGAGTCCTTGGTTGCCTCCTGCATATGCCCCGACTGAGGCTGGGGATAAAGCCTGCAACTGAGGTACGTGCCCTTGACCAGCAATTGAATCTGTGTCCATGGGCCCACGCTCTAACCATGAAGCCAAACCAGCCAGGGCAGAAATCATAACATTTGATTAAAGAAATCATATTGCAGAAGTCCTTTATGATGTTAAAAGTTACAGAAAAAAATGTGATTTTTTTTTCTAGCTGCAGACTCTATATTCCCAAAGAAAGGAAGTTTCAAAATTATTTTAAAGCAATCTGATTTCATATAAATGATCCAGCTTTCTTTAATAACATCTGATGTTTATCTCATCAGACCTTGGCAATTTTAGTTCTCCTTTATAGCAATCTCCGGAAAACTGTGTACCAGTTTCTGTTGTTACTTTTTGGCCATACATTCTTTGCCCCTGTTTAGACTGCAGAAAGTCATGGCACATGAGCTAGACATCTCTTCAATGGTAATCACACATGTTGGGCATACTGCGCTACCAGTTTCTATTATGGGCTAGGTCACAGCTACACACCTACCTGCCTTAAGGGTAGAACACATCCGTGGGTGACAGCTTCTCGGTCTCCCCTTTATCTGGTGCATTTGGAAAGCTGTATCATGATTGGAAAGACCCCTGGCTTACCCTTATTCCAGTTGCCTTATTGGTTGTAGAAACTTGCCTTTTAAATGCTGATATTTTCATTATGTAATTTCCCCGGTAGAGTCCTTGATACTCTGCTGCTTCTGTGTTTTGCCCCAATCTTAATGAAGATGACTAAGTTCTGTTATTACTTATCTACAGCAACGAATTACCATTGAGCCAGGGACGTCTTATAGACTGCAAGGGCTGAAACCAAACAGCTTGTACTACTTCCGTCTGGCTGCACGCTCTCCTCAAGGCTTGGGTGCTTCCACAGCTGAAATATCAGCTAGAACCATGCAGTCAAGTAGGTGTCTCTCTTTACTTCCTTCCTGCCCTTTTTTCACTAGGAGGTGTTGCCGGATTTTATCCCCACCAGCAAACAGAGCTGGTAATTAATATGCTTACTACTCAGTAGTCTCTATGCTAGCAAGCTTCCAACTTTGGGGATTAGAGTACAACCCTGAGCTATGTTGTTTTCAAATTTGGCCTAAAATAGCAGATCCCTTCCTAAATTGAAAGACCTTCAGAGAAATGGAGAGATGAGAAAAGTGGGTGAGAGGAGTTAGATCAAGCCCCATATTATGCATATAAACACTGCATAATAATCAGAGGAAGGCTTAGCAAACGCAAGAGGCAGCCAAAAGACCAAAGTGTTACCTTTTTTTTAAGCACACAGGTTTTAACTTTGCTAGCAAATAACTCTTCATTTCACGTATTTGTTCCTACTCAGAGAAAAAGCTGAGCTCTTGTGACTAGTTTGTCATTAACTCTGCTAGTAGTACATGCGAAAATTTGGAACATTCACAGCAAATCTGTATCTGGACAAATTTGGGAACAATGGAATAATCACAAGTACATTTGCAATCCTAAATTCTATTTTGTTTCTTCAGGTTCAATTTCTTTTGGGAACTGTTACTTTGAGAATAGCTGTGTTTATCACAGTGGGGGTTCATTGTATCCTGGGCAGATTGTTAAGATTGTTTTTTGCAAAGTCTTATATGGGAGATTGTTTTTCATGGAAAGTTTGGTGGCTTAGAATACTATTTGCTCTTTATTGATAAGTTTCTATAATTAGTCATTAACCATTTACCTTGAGTTGAATAGTTTTATAGAGTTATTTCTTAGATTTTTTTGATAATTTATAAGGGATTTTGATATAGTGACATGCAATAGATAAGAATAATACAAATGTATTACATTTGTAAAGAGGGTGCTATATTGACTTAATTTTTAGATCCATCACCAAACATAAAATTTATGTATTTTAAAATATAAATTTTCTTTCATATAAGCAAATCTTTCATATTTCATTCTTCTATAGAAATCTGGCATCTTTCAGGTTTTTTTTTATAGTAAAAATCATATTCTTCCCTTTTTCAAAACATCATAATTCATATGAAAAGTATTAGGAGCCTGTGCTTAACAGATTAGTGGTTATACCTTATTCCCATAAAATTGTCTTTCTCTTCAGGTCTGAAGCATGTTAATGCAGTTTAGTATGTCTGCTTTGAATTCCAGCCAGGCTAATAAGTAATATTGTAGAAGATAATTTTTTAAATCAGATATTTAATTAAAAGGAATGTGACCATGCTCTAAGATTGTATTTTACAAATGACTTTTTTGCATACATACATACATACATATGTACTTACATAGGGACAGAATAGACTTTTTTATAACTATACAAAAAGCTTATATTTTCTTTATTAAAAATAATAGCTTCAAATGGTATTGAATATAGTCAAAGAATAGAAGGTCTGAAGGTGGCAATGTCATGAAAACCAAATCAGCTTTTTAAAAAGAATTACAAATGAGACCTTGCTGTTACATGAATAACTCAATTTATTATGAATAATGATGATGCCTTTAAAATAGTGTTATAATTTGAAGTATAAGTTCCTATAGTCAGAATCAATAAAAATGATGTTCTAGTGATTTTACAAATCTTACTCTAAATATACAAGCCTTTCAGTGAGGACTTTCTTTGTGTCAGTACAGGGAGCTTTCTTTCCCTTTGAATTATCTATAATGAAAAATACAATACATGTAAAGGCTGATAATCCTCTAAATCAGTGGTTCTCAACCTTCTGGCCCTTTAAATACAGTTCCTCATGTTGTGACCCCAACCATAAAATTATTTTCGTTGCTACTTCATAACTCTATTGTTGCTACTGTTTTGAATCGTAATGTAAATATCTGATATACAGGATGGTCTTAGGCGACCCCTGTGAGAGGGTCATTCGACCGCCAAAGGGGTCGCAACCCACAGGTTGAGAACCGCAGCTCTAAATGGTTCAATAGACCTGGCACTACATAAGATTAAGACCCACAGTGACAAACTACTGTTTGTACATATTGAAATACAAACAGAAATTATTTACTCATTAATTGTACCATAGATACTGCCTTAAAAATATGTATGTATTTATGCATGTCTTATCCCATTTGTTTGTTTTTTTAGGAACATATGTTATTAACTTTAAAAATAATTTATGATAGCACCTGTATTGGTCCTTATTGCTTTTTAATTTTTTTCAAGTGATGGTATGTTTGATTAATGTCATGGAAAGTAATTGCTCAGAAGGTGACCAGTTTATTTTAAAATGGGCAATAAGAAAGTTTATCTTGTCACTCCTTTTGTCAACCCTACTTTATACGAATAATTATATAGAAAATGAAAGGAATTAATGTACAAAATGAAAGATAAGTCATACCTTTTCCAGATGTTTCGTGGGTTTTTAAATGGTTCTTTTTAATGGCTATGTTATTGACATTTTGTAAGAGATAGATGATGATTATTGATTTTACCAAAATTTGCTGGTGGAATCTAATTCTTCACTGGCAATGGTGTCTCACGAAGAGTTATAATTTTTTAAAAAGCTGAAAGCTGATGTAGGGTAAGTACAAGTTACAGTCAGAATCAACAAGCCTGACATTGCTCTCGGGTAGGTAAATCTTGAACTATGCCTTTTCCTCCTTTATTGATTCTGCATGCTCACTGTACATGGGCTATGATCAATGTTAGGTTAATGCTTTTCATTAAAACTGGTCAGGCACAATCAGTTTTTCAGATAGTCAGAGGGAACCCTGTTATGCTTGTTGGGCTTTTATTTCTTTCCTTTAAAAATAATTGGAATTGTGGAAGGGAATCTAGTAGTTATTGCAGTTTTTCACACTAAATAAATAATGCTTTCATAAATGAATGCTGTATTGGAATTGCCTTCATCCTAGAATGTAGAAATGAAAGCTTGAAACAGCATCTGTGAAGCCTCATCAAGATGCTCATTAATATATCTTGCAGTATTTGCAGCTTTTTTGAAGTTGGGTAGTCTGTGTAGTAGGGCCGGGGAATACTGAGGGATTGGTTTAGAAGAAGAATTTAAATTGCAGGTAGGTAATTTTATTGGAGGCTCTATTATCTCAAGGTTTCATGTTCACATATTCCCCCCACTCATTATTTAACATTTGTTTCTGGTCATTTATTCATTTTTTTTGGTTTGTTCATGTGACTAAGCCAAGGTACATAATTTATTTTTAAAAATTTATTTTAAGTTTCAAAGCCTTGTTTTTGTTTCATTGCCCTTAATGTTCGTTTATTTATTTTGCCTTTTCTTTTGTTTTATCATTTTTTTTTCCAACCACTCCTGTCCTTTCACTCAAACCCTCCTTTAACTCACTACCAAAATAAGAGCCGTCAGCTCCTCCTCAAGACATTAGTTGTACCAGCCCAAGTTCCACTAGTATTTTGGTAAGTTGGCAACCTCCACCAGTGGAAAAGCAGAATGGCATTATTACTGAATACTCCATCAAGTACACCGCAGTGGATGGAGAAGATGACAAAGCTCACGAGATTTTGGGAATTCCTGCGGACACTACCAAATACCTTTTGGAACAGCTGGAAAAATGGACTGAGTACCGGATCACTGTGACAGCCCACACAGACGTCGGCCCTGGCCCCGAGAGCTTGTCCGTGTTGATTCGAACCGATGAAGATGGTATGTTGCCTCTGCTACGTCCGTTTGCTCCCTTCTGACACAGTCTTGGTCTGCTGTCTTTTGATAGGCTAACAATATCCCATTTTTCTCTGCTCATCTTTTTTACCCAACATCGCTCTAACGTCACTTTTTGCCAAAGACCTGTCTTTCTTACAGCCTGGGCTTTTTTCTTTTCTTTTTTTTTTTTAATCTGAACACAATAATTTGCTTCCCTTTAAATGGACAGCTGGCTCCTATGACCTTGCAATCCAGGCTCTTCCTCTGTAACTCCATCTAACGTCTTCCGAATTTTCCTTGGCTTTTTTGTAGCCACTTTTTTTTGACATTTTGAAGTTAACTTTTAAAAACGGCCTTCTTGTCTTCTTGTTGCCTTTTTGTCTTGCATATTTCAGCAGCACTGATGCTCCACATTTAAGTTTTGGCATTTGTTGTATGGAATACCTTTGCTATGAGAAAAAAAGAAGAAAATCCATGTAATCAAGAATCTTTTTTTTTTCTGCCAAAAAGAAACCTTTAAAAAAAAACCACACACAGCAACCAACAACCAGTTTTTGTTATTATTTCAATGCTATACCTCTTTGTGCTTTAATGCTTTGAACCTCAAAGCATCTTCCTTGGCTTTTGTACATTTTTTACATGTTTTTCTATTTCTCTGATACTCTTTTTTTCTTCCATACTTTTTTTTGGCATCGGTCATGTTTTTTGATCTTTTCTTAAAAGGTAGAGCAGATTGGTTGAGCATTTTCATTGGTTGAAAATGTCTGTATTCCACAAAGGAGACATAGTGGGTCTTGCCCATTTTTTTAAAAAGAAAAAAAAAAAAACCTAAGTAAAGAAAATGCTGTGACTGGGTGGGACAAGTGCCTGTAATTTTCTTTTATCCGATGATGTTGTTCCAGTTCCTAGTGGTCCTCCTCGCAAAGTCGAGGTAGAGGCTGTCAACTCAACATCTGTTAAAGTCACATGGCGCTCGCCCGTGCCCAACAAACAGCATGGCCAGATCAGAGGATACCAGGTGCATTATGTGAAGATGGAAAATGGTGAGCCCAAGGGCCAGCCCATGCTGAAGGATGTCATGCTGGCTGATGCACAGGTGAGGCTCTGGTTCCGGACCTCTGTTTCTCTATGGTACTTCCCTTAAGTCTGTCTCTTGACATGGGCCCCATGTTGATTTTCTTTACATTTTAAACATCTTGTACAGCATCCTGTACATAATGGGCATACGCCTTCTCAATCAGAGTTGCCATCAAGTGAGAAAATAAATTATAGTGAAATGACACATCTGATTAAAAACATGTTAACTGTTTTCTTCAAATGCAGGTACTCAGCTCTCCATAGCTGTATCTGAGTTTGCCTTTCTGACCTCAGAATGCATTTAATCAAATCAAGGGGAAGAATTCTGAGAAGCAGTTTTGCTGATAGCATCTACTTTCTACTGTATTAAAACTACTTAGAATTAAGTTGACCTAATTTCTAAACATATGCGCTCTCCCGTTGAAGAACAGACAATCTTTTTCGGGAAAGGTATCCTGATAGTATATTATTTATAACTTCTTTATTGAATTACATATTTGGTGAAAAGAATCGTTTCATTTCCCAGAAAATGAAGATAATGACCATGATAAAAATGAGAGTTTCCCAGAGAGTAAATGGGATCCTTACATTGAGCCAAGTTAGGAAAAGTATTAGTTGAGTATGTGAGAAATTGATTCTAAGGCAGTTGTTTATAACTCTGTAGTCATAAATTGGTTTTGTAATCAGTTGTTTAAAACATTAATTTATCCATAAGCTAGTGGTGACTCAAAGATAGTACCATAATAAATCCATATGTTATTTTTTCTAAAGGGAGAGGAAGATTTCAATGAATGACTACAATGATGAGAATTATACATACCCCATGGACTAGTCAGCAGTCGCCAACCTTTCGGACCTCACGGACCACCAGTGGTCCATGGACCACCAGTTGACTACTGCTGGATTAGCTTATCTATACTTGGTCCAAAATTGATGGCATATGATGAATAGGGAAGTGCTTTGCTTATCCAGCAAATCAGTAGCTGGTCATGGCAATGGCTGATATTTGTGAAAATTTGAAACATTTCTGTCCTGGCCTGTGTGGCTCAGTTGGTTGGGTGTCATACAGTTCATCAAAAGGTTGCTGGTTCAATTCCTGGTAGGAGGCATGCAGAAGGCACCTGATTGGTGTTTCGCTCTCACATCACATCTGTGTTTCTCCCTCTCCCTCTCCCTCTCCCTCTCTCTCAAAATCAATTAAAATATAAAAAATATTTTAAAATAATTTGACACGTTTCAGTAGAAAATTCCTTGTTTTATATGAAAGTGAGAAAGATTATAAACCAAGTTGTGAACTACTGCTCCAGGTTGCCAAACTTTGCATCTTTGCCTCAATGAAAAGAAGAGGGCAAATTAATAGCCCCGTGGCTCTGAGGAAATGATTTACCCCAAGTCTTGACATAATCAACTCACAAAGATTCTTATGTTTGCTTCAGTCTTGAAAATTTTTTATTTGTGCTGCTTGTAAAATAGAGCGCTCTCATAACATAAAATAAAGCCATCAGTACTTATGTTTTATTTGTACATCTGCAATTGTGAAAAAGAAATTGATAAGATCATCATGCTTAACATAAAATAAAGCCATCAGTACTTATGTTTTATTTTGTACATCTGCAATTGTGAAAAAGAAATTGATGTTCTTCTGTTCTTTGATAATATTACATTACAGAACTGTAGTTCTGTTGCTCTTTTCATTGAGAACGTAGTAGTTAATGGAATCATATAATACAAAATTGCCTTAAACGCCACTCAATCTCCTTTTTTTCTTCTCTTCTACTTTGGCTTTTCTTTATTAATTTCCTGATTTTCCTTGTGTATCCCCTTCCCCCTTTTTCTGCTCATCTCATATTTTCTCTTTAAATATTCATTGAAATTTATTTCATTACATCTTGCAGGACTTCACCAGGACTATAGGATTTCAGTATTGACGAGAGATGTTAATCTTAATAGTGACTTGAATTAACTATGTAACTTAAAGAAAAAGTCAAAATAAATGTCACAAAGTAGTGTGCAGTAGCTTTTTGCTATGCCTTCTTAATTTATTCCAATGGAAAATTTGGAAAAACGGTGGTTTTAGTGGTAACAATACAGAGCATATTTACTTTTGACCTTTCAATTGGGAATGAAGGTGGTGGCATAGTACACTTAAACTCCTTGGAATTTGATTGTATACACTGTTTCAATTGCTTTTTTCCCCCTTAAATCTAACAACGCCATTGCCTTTATCAGGCTACAAATTTCTCTTCATTTCTTTTTATTTTGTTTCTCCCTCCCCAACCTTCTTAATCTCAATCAGTGGGAATTTGATGATACTACTGAACATGTGAGTAATTTTTGACTGCTTTGTCAAAACAGATTATAAATGCTTATTTTTTTTTCTGATACTCCTCTTTCATGTATTTGTGATATATCATCGCTGTTTGAATGCATGAACTAACAAATTATTTTTAAATTATCTTTACTACGTTATACTTTATATTTTGGTTTGGTTTTGTGAAATTGGCATGGTGCTACTGATTGCATAAGAAATATCATGAGCTCATCTTATTTTGGTGGCTGCTACTAACTCTGCCTTGTGACACAGTTAGAGGAGGCATGCTTTAAGTGGCGGCATCACAGACCCGGGCTGTCAAGTTGTATGCTGTAGGCTGCTCATACATCCGGCTAGGTGGATCACATGGCATAGACCTGGCACCAATGAACTCTATCCAGAAATGGCGATTCTCTGTTGTATCCATACAGATTTTATTAAACTTGAATGAGTCATGGCAAGACGTAAAATGGATCCCACTGAGGGAGGAGTTTTTAAAACAATTTGATTGAGTGGATTATGTTATTTATTGAGAGCTTATTCTACATATGGTACTGGGGGGATATAAGGTGTGGCACTTGCCTCAAGTGCTTATAGTCTAGGTGGCTAGGAAAGATGTAAAGTTTAGAAAAGTTTCATAAAATACAATATATGTAATGACATCAAGCAATGTATAATTAATTAGTAAATGAGTGACAAATATCAGTAAGAGCTAGGCATTTAGAAACACTAGACCAGCTGGTAGAAGAGGTCCTGAAAATTTAGTTGAGAACTTAAAGGATAAACGGGGATTGAAGAGGTGAAAATGTGTGTGCACTGTGTGTGTGTGTGTGTGTGTGCGCGCGCACACACACACTATAGAGTTGGAGACGGGAACATATTTTTTAAAGGTGAGCAGATTGAGGCAGTCACAAGTGTGATATAGTCAGGTGACAGTGAGTTTGCCAGTTTGACAGAAATAAAGCGTTCTGGTTAGTAAGTTATGCTAAATACAGCCAAGAAATCCATTTTAGTATAATGTTGAAAAATCAATAGCATAGCAGTGTTTCATAAACTTCTTTGACCATGCCCCATAGTAAGAAATGCATTATATGTCACCACCCATGTATATGTTTAAAATAAAAGTTTTTCAAAATAATACCCTACCTTTAAATATATATAAACTTTAATAGTTTGCATTCAAGTATATTCTGTTTCTTTCTTTAATGTGGTCATGACTGACTAAATGGATTTCATACCTTACTGAGTGGGTCATTACCTGCAGACTTAGTGGAGAGATTAGAAAGAAAAAAGATAGTAGACAAGGAAATAGGTGGAAAGAGCTCTTTTACTAACATGGCTGCGCAGGAATAACAATTCAACAGAGTCCGGGCAACAGAAATGGAATAAGGGATGCTTATGATCGATATTTTAAAGAATTGACAAAAACTTGCTGACTAGCTAAGAATTTGAGGAAGAAAAAAGAGGTCAAAGTATGGCTGCGAAGTTTTGAAGATGCTCCACCATTTGTTAAAATAAAGAAGTAAAGAGGGGGGTCTGGTTCTGGGAATGTTAGTTCAGCTTTAGTTAAGCGAAGCTCGAGGGCACACGTGACAGCCCAGGGAAACCGTCCAGCAGATGTGTGCAATGTATGTGCTGCTGGAGGAATCAGGGCTAGAAATGAATTTGGGATAAAGCAGAAAAGCCTTTAAGATTTGAAAATGAATGCAGTTGTTTGTTTGTTTTTCTTGTTTTTTTCTTTTTTGTTTTGTTTAAGATTTGAAAATGAATGCAGTTGTTTGTTTGTTTGTTTTTTTCTTTTTTGTTTTGTTTGTTTTGAACAGAAGACCAGTGACTGTTACAGAACATCCAGTAATGCCAACTTTTAGCAAGCAAGGGCAAGAAGTGGAGTGGAGTGGGATAGGGAAAGGCAAAGAGTGAGGAACTGGCCATGATATCAGCCACACTAACCCACAGAGGGTAGGAAGCCACCAGGGAAGTATGCCCTCAGCTTAAGGAGAGAAAATGTAACCTGAGAAGGTGCAATCCAGGCAGACAGAGATGTAGCCAGCTGAGTTTGTAGGGCCACACAGGGCTTGACCAACTTCAAATTGCATTGTTTACAATATCCTGTCATATGGGCTAGAGGAAGGACACGAGTAGTTAACCTACTTGTATAATTGAGGAACTTGTACAAGGCTCAGAGGATATAAACGTCTTGCCACACAATTCAGTGGCAGAACCAAGCCTTGCTTCTTTTTTCCCTCCCAGCCTTGCCTGCGTCCAGCAGCAATCAAGTAGCATGTGAAGGGGGACATTGAAAACAATAAGGTTGGCATGTACCCATCACGATTTTGGGAATGGCTATTGTCTGCCACAGTTTAAAATGCCACTCCCGGGTGATTCACTTGTCTTTTATAGTCTCTGTAATGTTAGTGAAACCACTCCAAGTTCCTGAAAATAAAATTTCTCTCCCAAATTTAGTCCATTCATCTGGCAGAATAGTATTCCCAATGGCTCTTCAAGATGGAGTCTGAAATACTGGAATTTCCGCTGTTGATACTCCTCCTTTTTTGAGAAAAGCACATTGTAAAAGCTGTCATATTTGGGATCCTTGTCAAGCATTGAGTTCTATGGTGCCCATTACAGCCTTGCACAGAAAAGTCCTCCAGCCCTCCACACAATCCAGCCCATTCACTGAACTCTCACTCGCATTGTCTTTAGATGTGGGAAGCAATGACGTTGTATATTTTCTTAAATTTATCACACTTAATTTGAAAACATAGCTGTACCAAAAATCTGAAAGGGTTTTTTTATTCATTATATTGCTCTCTCTCTGTGTATCTCTAAAGAAAATACCAGGACAAATCAATAGCTCTATGTAAAGAACCATGTAACCTCCAGTTTGGACGAACAGTTCTCTGTCTAGTCTTAATAACTACCACAGCTTGGGGCCTTTACTAAGACAAAAACAGAGAGTTTTGATGAATGATGTTGGTGATATTTAACATTTTCTAAACAGTCAGAATTACTTGAACAATATTTGTGATACGGCCGAGCCAGTCCTTGCATTTGGTTTTAGATCAGAAAATCATTCAGTTGAACAGAAGATTCTCCTGAGTATATAATGATTATTGTTCATAGCCCACACGATCAGCCAATGATATGTTTCATGAGTCCCAAGAAACTTATCTGAATCTCAGGATGTCCAGGTCCAACAGATCAGCCATTTGGCAAGGTCGGTCCAGGGTGGTAAAACAGACGGCGCTGGCATCAGCCCATCCGCAGTCTGTGGGCCAGGCTGTAGAGGATGCACGTGGAGAGCTGCTGGCAGAAACTAACAGCGAGTTTACGGATTGCTCACTGTGAGCCAGCGTAGTTCTCATCATTTACCGGATGTAACCCATTCAGTCCTTCAGTAGCCCCGTGCGGTCTTATTACTCATAACGTTCACATGAGAAACTGAGGCACAGAGTTGAACTCATAGACCTTGGATCACCAAGCTTATACATAAGGGGAAGTGGGTTGAAATTTAAGAATTCAGGAGTTCCGTCTCCGGGTTTTATGTTTTTAACTACTTTCCCGTAGAGCTGCCCTACGCGGGCTGACCCCACTTCAATGTCAGCATGAAAACATCATCCATAGCATGAGCTCCAGGCATGCAACTTCCAGTGCTTGGCATGGCTGCAGGGAATGTTGAAGCATGCACAGAAATGCTAGCGGATGCCTTGATTTTCCCCCCAGAGCGTTGGGAGCATGTTTTGAATCAGTGCCATTCTACTGTGTCATTTCAGGACATGATTATTTCTGGGCTGCAGCCTGAAACTTCCTACTCCCTCACCGTCACAGCCTACACCACCAAAGGAGACGGTGCTCGCAGCAAGCCCAAGCTGGTGTCCACCACAGGAGCAGGTAACCGATCTGTGCAGCTATGTGGCTTGATCATGTTTGGGGAGACAGTAATGCCGATTTTCTAAATGGGATGAGTGACTTCTGACCCAGGGGGAAAAATAAGCTCTGATCAACTTTTTGTTTTACTATATATATATATATATATATTTTTTTTTCATAAGAGAAAAACAAGAACACGGGAATATAATTTACCTAAATTATCTAGTCCAGGGGTCCTCAAACTATGGCCCGCAGGCCACATGCAAATACAAATATTGTATTTGTTCCCGTTTTGTTTCCAGGGGTCCTCAAACTACGGCCCTCGGGCCATATGCAAATACAAATATTGTATTTGTTCCCGTTTTGTTTTTTTACTTCAAAATAAGATATGTGCAGTGTGCATAGGAATTTGTTCATAGTTTTTTTTTTAAACTATAGTCCAGCCCTCCAACGGTCTGAGGGACAGTGAACTGGCCCCCTGTTTAAAAAGTTTGAGGACCCCTGATCTAGTCGGTCCTTTAACAAATACTTTTTGGAGCATCAGTTATTTGTCAGGTACCTTTCCCATTACTGGGCATACATCGGTCAGCAAAGCAGACACTGCCCTCCCGAAATTTGTTTTCTGACCAGGACTATCTACTTAACAGTGGACAAATCAGTATAGAATAAAATGTCAGTGAGTGATAAACTGAAAAATAAAGGTGTATTGGCATTAAGCATAGGGCAGCCCCTAGGGGTTATTTTGGAGTAATCGGAGGTCTCTGTGAGGCGGGATATTTGAGCTGAGGCTTGAATGGTGTGAAGGAGCAAGTCTCAGGGGGGTTCGGAGGGCACATCCTCTAGGTAGGGAAGGCATCAGCAGCTTCAAGCTCTCCCAACAACAAACCCTGGCAGAGGAGCTGCCATCTGGAACTAGGTGTTGACTTCATTTTATTTTTTGTTATTTTTTCCTCCCCACCCCTGCTATGGGGATTCTAAGGAGGCAAATTGCACAAAAGATAGGGAACAGAAAAGAGAATGAAGAAAAGAAAAAGGGCTAAATATCACATTGTTCTTTCTAAAGAACAAAGCTCAATGTTCTTTAGAGTTACTTTGATTGGCCACAGTAGGAAAAGCCAGCATGAAGGAAGGCCTGGCATTGTAAAACCAATAAATTAAGAGATGATTATAAAAGGATTATCCTCCTGCCCCTTTCCATAGAAATCTCCTCTGGAACATTTAAACTGTGATTTGATCTACTCCTTCAAAATCACTTCTCACATAACGTTTTAGGAACACACCTTTAGGTAAAGGCATAAAGGAAAGAACAGCTGTGATGGTGAGCACCCTCCCAGGCGCCATGCTCACTGCCAAATTTGTCTAAATGTCATAAGATTTGCCTCACATCCTGCCACCGTGAACTGCCTCAAGCAGCAGGATTACAGATGGCAGAATTCCTTCAAGATAGTCTTCTGGGCTTTATTTTAATTTTTTTAAGAACGCCATTGTATCAAGCTAATTTTTTGCCTTGCATAAGAGATACATGTTCAGTGGGGCATACTGACTGTCTTGCTATGGAAACAACCTCTATTTGAATACAGACAACCAAGGCTAAACTCCTGAAATTTAATTTCAAAATGAAGAAAATACATCTACTCCCATATTAATAACTGTCTTAATAAGCCTGAAATGTTTTACATGAAATCATCAAACTCCCATTCTCATAAGATGGGGGTCCTAAAATGAGCAGAAAAAGAATAACCTAAGAGAAAGGAATAATAGTGTCTATTTTATTATCTATTTTAAAGATTATCTCATCACTTTTTAGTCACCGTATCAACATTTATTAGTATTTAGAATTGTCAGTATCATTTATATATAAAACTAGAGGCACAGTGCACGAATTTGTGCACGGGTGGGGTCCCTCAGCCTGGCTGGCGATCAGGGACAATTGGGGTGGTGGGAGGTTGGCCAGTGGGGGGGGGCCATGGGAGGTTGGCTGTGGGAGTGCACCGACCATCGGGGCAGCTCCTGCATTGAGTGTCTGCCCCCTGGTGGTCAGTATGCATCATAGCGACCGGTCGACCAGTTGTTCGGCCATTTGTTCGTTTGGTTGCTTAGGCTTTTATATATATAGATTATCTTGGGATTTTCATTCACAATTTCAGGTCTTTGTTAATCAATGAAGATTTAGATATTAAGGTAGGAAATACTTACAGTTTAGATGTCTGCACATTTGTTTTCTTGAGACCTTCCCACTGAGCCTGGGTTGGAGGTGGGAGAATACAGATTTATAACCTCTTGTAGAGAAAATCTGTAGTTTTCTTTGCTGCCAACCTACCAGTTAAAAAGCTCTCCCCCCAACCCCCAAAAAAGCATTCCCCAATCATGGTTCATCCCCAGGTAATCAGTAAACTCATTAAATTTTGTTGTTGTTGTTTTTGTATACTGTTACCAAAAAACCTTATATTTATGTGACTATGAAGAATTACTGAGTTTATCTCACATATATGAACTTCAACTAAACCACAGTTTTTAGGCTATTTAGTAATTGCTTCTATGGGAGAATTCAGAAATTCTCATGAAATTTCATTTTAATAGTAAAATTCCTGATTGTAGTATATATTAATGTATAATATAATATTTCTAAAACCTGTGAACAATCATAACTTTGAAACAAAATGTACTGGCCATCACTTAATCTATGGAATATGTAACCTGAGGGATGCCTTTGAATAAAAAGTTGGCTTTTACATTTCAGTGATAGTGACATTTTTGTAGTTTGCTTGTTAATCTTACATTGTCCTGTCTCATACTAATTGGCCTGTTGCATGAAGTCTTGAGATTTAAGACAACCAGCAAACTCATTGGTTTGAAATTTTCTCTATATTTTTGCATAAATGTCACTACTTTACTGAACAGCTATGGTTAAAGCTGATAGAAAAGACAACTATGACATGGAGAATTTGGAATAGGCTTAGGCCAGTGAATTATGATTTTTAAAAAAATTATCTTTATTGTTGAAAGTATTATAGATGTCCCCTCCCCCCCCCCAATTGACTCTTTCTAGCCTGCAGGTTTCCCGCTCCCCCTCCCAACTCCCCAGGCCTTCACCACACTATTGTCTGTGATGGGTTATGTTAGGCCAGTGAATTATGATTTTTAAAAAAATTATCTTTATTGTTGAAAGTATTATAGATGTCCCCCCCCCCCCCCCAATTGACTCTTTCTAGCCTGCAGGTTTCCCGCTCCCCCTCCCAACTCCCCAGGCCTTCACCACACTATTGTCTGTGTCCATGGGTTATGCATATATGCATATAAATTCTTTGGTTAATCTCTTCTCACCCACACACACCCATCCTCCCTCTGAGATTCCACAGTCTGTTCCATGTTTCTACGTCTCTGGATCTATTTTGTTCATCAGTTTATTTTGTTCTTTAGGTTCCACATATGAGCGAGATCATGTGATATGTGCCTTTCTGTGACTGGCTGATTTTGCTTAGCATAATCCTCTCCAGGCCCTGTTTCTTCTTAGGTGCTAGGTTAAACGGAAGCTAAGTTTAGAGCCAGTGGGACTGACAAAGTGCCTCAGTGGATCCCCGGTGATTGCTATTGCTAGGAAGTAAAGGGTGGCAACACTCTGCATACCATTTCTAAATCCTAAAGGATTTTTAATAGAGAAGAATCTAATAAGGGAATAAGAAGAATTTAAAAAGCAAAAGGGAGACGAGATCACATATATGCCATGATATGAATTAGAGTTAGCTTATTTACTGTGCAGCGGGGCTCTCTGCTTCCTCACTAAGACACTACTAAAATGACCTCCACGCTCTCCTGAGTTATTATCTAATACTCTTTACTTTGCCAGCTCCCCAGCTCTGATGCTGGAGTAAGTAGGACCATTAAGCCTACTACTGGATAACCTTTAAAAGTGGTCCACATAATAATCTTAAGGCACCTGAAACCTTGAGCCAGGCTCCACATACAGTACCCTAATACATCTCTTCATTTCCCCACCTAGAATATGCAGATACCAGAGAACATAGAGCCTGCACTATTCATCTTTATTTTCCCACCCAGATTCCTGTGTGCCAGTGTTTAAGTCTTTGCACAAAGTGAATAGGTGGTATATGTTTAGATTTTCTGGAAATCAGAAATGGAATGGAATCAATATGTGGAGATTCAGAGAATTCTTTTTAACCATATATTCAGTGTTGTAGAACTCTCCGCATTCCTTTTATTCTGTTACTGGGATGAAATACTCAGAACCCTTACCCAACTTGAACTACTTCTATTCTTCACACATTTGTGGAGATTTTGAGTCATACGCGTCATGTGGCTGGCCTCCCCTGAGGCGATACTGGTATTCTTCCTCTAGCTGCCTCAGCATTCCTTTCTTTCTGGGATTCTTTACTTGTGTACGGTGGTGTTCCGGGACTGGTTGTCTCATAGTTTTCAGGCTTAGTGAAGCTTCTGCCAAGGGAAGGAATGACCTTGCAGGCTTGAATGGAGAGCAGACTGAGATGCTCCTGGCAGGGCAGTGGAAATCAGTAGATCAGAACTGACTCTGACTTCTTTTTTAAGAATATTTATTAAATTGATTGGGTTGACCTTGGTCAGTATTAACATATAGTTTTCAGGTATGGGCTGACTCTTACTTCTAGAGCATTACTTTGATCCCATGATTCAAGCCCACAGTATGTATATCCCCAATTAAGAAAGGGCATTAAAACAAACAAACAAAAAAAGACATTAGTCCAACCTAAGCTTTAACCACAGAAGAATGATGAACATTTTTATAAAGCCAGTGTGTTTTTGTCTTAGAATTTACTGGTTCATTATATTTCTCCAAATTTATATCACAGCAATAGTATAAAGTGAGACATCAGATAATAAAAACATATTGCTATTTGGATGACAAATAGTATAAATATTATTAGAATATTTGTGGTTTATATCAAGAATACTAGCCGTAGCTGGTTTGGCTCAGTGGATAGAGTGTTGGCCTGCAGACTGAAGGGTCCCGGGTTCAATTCTGGTCAAGGGCACATGCCCGGGTTGAGCACTCGATCCCCAGTAGGGGGCGTGCAGGAGGCAGCCAATCAATGATTCTCATCATTGATGTTTCTCTTTCTCTCTCTCCCTTCCTCTCTGAAATCATTTTTTTTTAAAAAGAAAACTAAAAATGTTTGATTAATCCTAGCTTTACATGCATCTTATAGAAACTGTATACATACTTACTGTGCAGTTCCTTGGAACCAGAATTTTAGAAAATTTTGATAAATATGTTTAATAAAATAGATTGTAGCTGGAAAATGTTGAGGCTTTATAGTTAGGTTTCTTCCCAGTAGTTTCAACTGGGTTTTGTTCACTGAATGATGTTTCCTCTGCTGAAGGCCCTAGTTTTTCTCAGCAGAGCCTCACGTGTTTAATCCTTGACATCACTGACCCTTAATGAGCAAACTGTGTAAATGTTATACACACATAAAGGGAAATTTAAAGATGCCTCTCACTGTCTACCTTAAAGTGATTTTTAAAATGAAAATAATTTTAAATAATTTTAAAATGAAATAAATTTAAACTAATACAGTGGTACCTCCTTAGCTACCGGGGCTACATTACAAGACCCCCAGGGGAGGCCTAAAACCAAAGAAGGTACTGAATCCCGTTTATACTATGTATTTTCCTTTACATACATGTTTAATTTATGAATTGGGCACAGTGAGAGATTAACAATAGCTGACAATAAAATAGAACAAGTCTACCAATATATTGAAATAAAAGGTATGTGACTGTTCCCTCTCTCTCAAAATAGCTTATTGTACTGGAATCACCTTTTCTCATAAAGGAGGCACTTGAAGGCTTCTCTCTGGCATATCTGAACTGGCAGCATCACTACTCTTTCACTTTGGGGCCATTGTGTTAAGTAAAATAAGGGTTGCTTCAACACAAGCACTGCGATACCGTGACAGCCAGTCTGATAATGGAGATGGCTCCTAAGTGACTAACCTACAGTGTGGAGGCATCGAAGGGATGATTCAAGTCCCGGGCGGGATGCAGCGGGGTAGCGCAAGATTTCATCACGGCTACTCAGAATTTAAAAAGTATAAATTGTTTATTTCTGGAATTTTCCACTTAATACTTTCGGGCTATGGTTAACCAAGGCTAACTGAAACTGAAGAAAGCTACTGTAAATGGAATAATTCAAAGGCTCTCCAATTTATGAATGAGTTGTAGTTTGGGAATTTCTTAATTGATTAAGCTCTCTGCATGCATATTTTCCTGAGAAACAATGAGTATACAATTTTTGGTTTGGTTTAATTTGGTTCCTGGGCCAACTCTCAACACACACACACACACACACACACACACACACACACACACAGTAGCCATTACAAACTTCAGGAACTGTTCTTCCCATGTATTGTGGGTTAGTTGAGTTATATGAACTTACCCAACATGTGAACAAAACTGTTACTTCATTGACGAAGGATACAACTACCTTAATGAACATGTTCTTGGGCAAAGCATGCTACCACTGGGGATTCAACTTACTAAAATATATGATGAACAGGTTAGCCAGGTCATTACCGAGGTCAGTATACTATGCATTTTCTTATCTTTCTGGTTTTGTTGTTTTTTGTTTATTTGTTTCATTTTTTTTATCTCTACCCCCTTAATACTATTTGTCATTGCCAGTCTCCCATTAGTTCAAGCTTTCCTTCCTTTCTACCATCTTCCCCTTCCTATCAACTTCTCTTCATTTTAAGTTTGCTGATACTCTTCTTCCTCCCCCATCTTTGGTCTATCCTCAAAGTACCTTTTGGCTCTGTGTTATTTACCACTGTCCTTCTGCGTGGATGCCAGGAATAACTGCCCTCCATTAAAAAATTGCAGTTGTACAAATCTATTGAATGAGTAGATTAGAACTCTTTACATATCTAACTTACTTAACTTGAAAAGAATATAAAGTATGTACTAGTACTTACAGGAAACTAGCCCCTTACTATAAGAGGTTAGTATTTTGATTATTGAGAATTATGATAATAGTAATAAAATATTAAACTAGTGTGAAGATTTTTACATGCATTTTCTGATCTAATATTCACAACAACATTATAGGGTAGGTCATAACATAATTCCTGTATTAAAGATGAAAATTCAATGGGGATGACTGGTGTGGATAGTAAGGTATAAACAAAAATGCAAATTAGAGCCATAGTAAGTAAAATAATGTTATTTGGAGCTACTTTTTTGTAAATTTATAAGCAGCATAACAATGTAGTCAATTATTTGGCCTATAGAGTCAATAGACCTGGGTTTGTACTATACTTTTCTCATTTATTACACATCTGACCTTGCACAGTGTTCTGGCTCTCTGGGTTTCCTTTTCTTATTATACAAAAATCAAGATAACTAATCAGAGCATGTAGTCGGGAGTAAGGACTGTAAATCAAATGAAACAGTACATGTAATGCTCTTAGCAGTGTCTGGTACATTGCATGCGACCAATAATTAAATACGTTATACTTGTTATTATTAGCTGCATCTAATTGGCTCATCTGTACTCATCCATTTCTCTGTGGCATGCACCTTTATGTGTGAAAGTCTAAAATGTGAAGATGTTAAAATATTTCCTCAAATTATTATTTTAATAATTCCTATTTTGTATCTATTATCGCATTCTAGCAGTTCAGCCTACTTTAATAGAGTAGGAGAAGTAGAACATTGCCACAAAGGTATATAGACCAAGCATTGCCCCCCCCCTTTTTTTAATAAAGACTTAAGAATGCTGTAGAATGGTGTTTCCATTTAGCAATGATTGAAATGTGAGCATCCATGTAAGTTGGTCCATCCATGTGCTTCAGTCCCAGGGAAACCCCGGCTGCTGATTAGCCACACTCAGATGAATACTGCTCTCATTCAGTGGCACCCCCCTGTGGACACGTTTGGACCTCTTCAGGGCTACCGTCTAAAATTTGGCCGGAAGGATATGGAGCCACTCACCACTCTTGAGTTCTCTGAAAAAGAAGATCACTTCACAGCGACAGACATCCACAAAGGAGCATCGTACACCTTCAGGCTCTCAGCCAGAAACAAAGTGGGCTTTGGGGAGGAGATGGTGAAGGAGATTTCTGTCCCAGAAGACGTCCCAACTGGATTCCCTCAAAACCTCCACTCGGAAGGCACCACGTCCACCTCCGTCCAGTTATCTTGGCAGCCACCTGTCCTGGCAGAGAGAAATGGCCTTATCACCAAGTATACCCTTCTGTACAGGGATATCAACATCCCTCTCCTTCCAATGGAGCAGCTTATTGTTCCCGCTGACACCACTCTGACACTCAGTGGCTTAAAACCAGATACCACATATGATGTAAAAGTACGTGCTCACACGAGCAAAGGGCCCGGGCCATATAGTCCCAGTGTCCAGTTCAGGACACTGCCTGTGGATCAAGGTAGGATTTGTCTGCTTATGGCCTTCCTCCTTTAAAGGAATGTCGGTCTTTGGAAATCAGTATTTTGAAGCTATAAATAACTGCTCGGCCCATTCATATTAATAGGTTCAGCCAAAGCGAAAAGGTAAAGTATGCGAAACTTACTATGTTTTGGATGCCTTAGAATTCAGTTATAGAATGCCAACCAAGTCTGGCTGAGAGCATCCCCATGTCCTCAGGTAAGGAAAACGCAATGTAGTTGACCGAAATGGAGAGAAAGGAGAGATCTTTAGGAGAATGATGTATTTAAATGAATGCTCTGAACAGGTAGGCAAATCACCACTTCTCTCTCGGATCAAAGTAGAAAGCATCTAGCGTGAGCCCTGTGGTCCAAGGTGGTAAAGGACAGGTCGTGGTTCTTAGGAGTGGTTTAAATACACTGTTTTTCCTTTTCCAGCAGTGTTTGCAAAAAATTTTCATGTCAAAGCAGTAATGAAGACTTCAGTGCTGCTGTCTTGGGAGATTCCGGAGAATTATAATTCTGCCATGCCTTTCAAGGTATGTTGTTTTCGAATATGTAAGAAATCACAGGTAAAAGTGGAGGGGCCGGGGGCAGTCCCCCTGGGTGAGTTACCAAAAAGCAAACAGATGGCTTTGGTTCTGGAACACATACTTGCTCACTTGTGGCTTTCACATACTAGACTGAGTCTGGCACTTTGGCCGTGTGGCCTTTGCACTCTGAAGAGGGGGCAGGAGCTCAAGCCCAGTGCTGGAATTACTTTGTAGGTGACTTAGTGTTTGCAAGTTGAACTTTTCAGATCTAAGCTAGTGTTTTTGTTTTTCCCCCAGAAAAGGAAATTTGTATGGTTTCTACCTATATAGAATGCAAAAGATTTTAAAAATACGTTTATTGGCCTGAATTCTTTGCACATTTTAAATTCTAGTTGAGAATTTAAACTCCATGGAGAGATAGTGAGAGATGCTAGCGAGAAGTACAAGGCTATGAAATAAAGAGTAGAGAAACATTTTTGAAAGTTAAAATATATTTAGGAACAGGAATGGAAACGTTTAGAAAAAAAGTGATGTGTATCATACATTGGAAACCTAAAGCATTTCTGCACACATTCCATTTCTGTCACATACAACTGACAAGTCAAAATTGAAAAAATATTGTGCATTTCTTTGTGTATTTTCGCTAGAGTTAGACATATTATATCATTACACAGTAAGAACGAAGTGAAAAATTGATGCAATCTCTAGAATTTGTGAATACTTATTGGCTTATGAATTATCCCGAAATTGAAATTGATCTGATATGCATTTTCTATAAGCAAGTGC
The DNA here is from genome assembly GCF_000412655.1 of Myotis brandtii. NCBI lineage: Eukaryota > Metazoa > Chordata > Mammalia > Chiroptera > Vespertilionidae > Myotis > Myotis brandtii. The sequence goes on along the minus strand of NW_005370297.1, from coordinate 509,180 downwards.
ACATGAGTTTAGAAAACATTCCTAGCCTCTCTGTGATTGGTGGTATCTCCCTAGATTCTTTATGATGATGGGAAAATGGTAGAAGAAGTGGATGGTCGAGCTACGCAAAAGTTAATTGTCAACCTGAAGCCTGAGAAGTCGTACTCATTCGTGCTGACGAACCGTGGGAACAGTGCTGGGGGGCTGCAGCACCGGGTGACCGCGAAGACTGCGCCGGACGTGCTGCGCACCAAGCCTGCCTTCATCGGGAAGACCAACTTGGATGGCATGATTACTGTGCAGCTGCCCGAAGTACCTGCAAATGAGAATATAAAGTAAGTTGATTGAAGGGTTAGGGCTGAAGGAGAGACATGCCAGTAAACAAAAAAAGAAAGTTAAATCTCAGTGTTGTAGTGTTATAGAAGAATAAATGGCTCCACATAGAGTACCTGCGTCTTCTACATAGGATTGTAGTTTTGTTATTCACTGCACTGTGATCTGGTGTTCATTGTAACGCAGATTCTCATTATTTTAACGTTTAGCATTTTGTATGTTCCAGGAACAGTGTTACTTAGGAAAGCTAGAACGGCAAATAGAACATGGCCATTACTATAAAGGAGTGTATGTCATAATATATGGAGTAAGGTGACTAGTTGAATGACTCTGATATGTGGCAAGTTATTGTGGGGGTGTCTTAAAAGTACAATAACACTAAAAGAACTTTGGGGAATTAGATAAGCAAATAAAGTTTATGACACTAGTATTTTATACATGTGCTGAAAGGTAGAAATTTCAAAAGTTAAAATTCTGAATGACATTGGAAAAACATGTAAGTGAAAAAATGCAGGTTTTCTGGGTTGAATGGAGCACAGTGTAGAAGCCAGTGGGCCTTCAGTAGAAAATTAAATCCAGTCAGATTAGTAGTTTGTCGGTTGTATATAGTTAGTTGTAACCAATAGAATAGATACTCAGCACAGCTCATTAGTGATAGCCAACAGAAAACAAAAGTATTTCCACTGAAGTGTATTAATTGTGAGCACGGTGGAAGGCCGTGGAGAATGAAAAAGATGTGATCCCTGTCCCCAAAGAGCTTATCATAGGGTGGGGGACACAGAGAAATAAATGTAATACGTGTTAATGATAGAGTTGTATTCTCAAGAGCAGCCAAACTGGAATGGAGTGGGTCAAAGAAGTTTCCAAATTTAATTTTGAAGGACAAATAAGAGGCAGACAAAAAAAAAATCAGAGTGAGAAAATTATATACAAGTGATTCTATGAGGCTGGAGCCCTGAGCGCTCCTGCAAGCCTGGCGGAAGAGGTGTACAGAGGTCACCTCCTGCCCAGAAGTTGGGACTATATTCTGTAGACAATGAAAATCTATTAAAGGGTTTTATGTGGTAGTGTGACATGATACCAGTTGGATAATTACCAAGTTTCCATTTCTCCATTTTAGGAAGTATTTATTGAGTGTCTACTGCATTTTGGACACTGCTCCCCGCTCAGGATAAGACTAGATCCTTTCTCATTTCTTCTTTCTCACACAATCAGCTTTAGATGAAACTTGCAATGAAAGATTTGAAGGCCAAGTGGACGCATTTATACATAGTTCATAGGCCCTCAGAGCCTTATGTGTGGTGACAAGCTGGCAGCACTACTAGGACAGTTCTTAGGGAACATGGATCCTGAAGGTGTATGTTAGTGGGAACTGGAACAGCAGAGAGAGAATTGCTGGGGAGTTACCACATAGTTAGTGACACTAGGCAAGTAAAAAGATTCTGAAGGTGGTGATGGTGGATCTGAGCAGAGGCAAACCAGAGCAATAGTGCAGTAGGAATTGGAAGCTGATGAAATGAAGAGATCAATGCAGAGGAAAACATCATAGATGGCTCTGGGGTTTGAGAAAAGCATCAGAGACGGCTCAGGGGTTTGAGAAAAACATAATAGAAATTAATGATGCTGCCATTTGTCCTAAAGGACACGAAAAAAAAATCAAGAGGAAATTAATGCGTTTAATTTTGTCTATATGTTACATTGAGGTAACAATGAAATACCTAATTTGGGATGTGGGTTTAAAGAAATTACTAGGATTAAAGATAGGCATTTGGGAATAGTAACAGCAGCAATGGTTTTATGGGAGGAGACAAGCACTGAGACAATGAAGTAAAAGTATGAATAAAAGGCTAATAATAGTAAAGGTCTCAGTTATTAGGAAGAAGGTAGCAAGTACAGACATAGAGTAAAGCGTGTTAGGGAGTTAGGGGAATTGAGCCAGGGCCATAGCAAAGGAATTTTTAAAGATTATGTATAGTAAGCACTTTCCAAAGCTCCAGAAAACTTGAAGAATATGACTGGAAAAAAATTAGCTATTAAAAAGTAAAAGTTGAAGAATATGCTGAAAAAAATTAGCTATTAAAAAGTAAAGTTATAAACAAGAAGTTTTTACTATTGCGGTATTTGTGAAATTTAGGAAACAACCCTTCCTGAAAAAAATTTCAGTTATTGTTTATTCGATAAAATAATTGGATTGTTTCAAGCAGATGATGAAATTTCCAAAAGATTATTATGAAAACAAATTCACTGAGAAATAAGGTTTCCATTTCTGTTCACTCTTCTCTTTCTGTCATTCATAAAATTGGAAATGAGAATGAACTATTTAGTACAATTTTTATTCCAACAAAATTTAATATGAAAATGAGTTTATATTTATCCATTGATTTGTTTAAATATTCTGTTGATTTTTTTTATCTCCCACCATAGTGCCAGACAATGTTTCAAGGGTTTAGTGGGGATAATGAAGACTTATTCATTGATATTACACAACATGGTTAATTAGGGAATTTAGACATGTAAAAAGATCAGTTGAAGTGGAGTACTGTGGTTCCAAAGATTAGGTGGCCACAGGAGGGGCTCCTAATCCTGCTTTAGTAGGGAAAGGGGTCCTGGAGAGAGTGACATCTAAGCTAAGGCTTAATGAATGACATGAACTTAGCTGGTCCGTGGCGTGGGGGTGGGGAGACACTCTTTCAAGAGGACAGCATATGCGATGGTGCCTAATCGAGATAAAGACTTGCATTTGTTATTCATCTATGTCTTCTCCATCCATTGCGACTTTTTAGTTGGCATCCAATGAGCATATATTCTGTACACACTATATTTCCAGCACTAGGACTGGGAGAGATGACTGAGATAAAGCCCTATCTTACGGTGGGAGAACAGAGACAAAGAATAGGTAATGTGAATATAATGGGAGAAGTCTGCCAAGTGCTGTGGAAACATGAGTATAGAAATTTAGCCCAACTTGGATGTCAGGGGAGGAGGTATCTGGAAGGATCTAATATCTCATCTGAGTGTTGAAGGATGAAAAAGATTTAGGAAAGGTGAAAGAATTGCAAACAAAGAAAGAATAAGGAAAAAATATGGACTCTAAATTCAATCCATTAAGAAACAGGCACTGTCTATTCAGAGAAAGAACGGTTGAAAGATGAGAAGAGAATAGTATATTTTTTAGTATTTACTATTGGTTTTCAATATTTTATTTATATGAAAAAAATATTTTAGTGGATATTTACTATATTGGCTTGGTAGAATGTGTTAGATGTTATTGGAAAATGGCATTTTAGTCCATTGGTGGTAGACTTTTGTTTCATTTTCCAACTTCAGAATGAGTTGAGAATATCACAGAATCTAGTTTGTTTTTTAGTGTTTTTCTTTAGCTTGTTCAATTTTTTTCTTCGTTTTCTTTATCTACTTTCTTCTCCTATATTTGAAGTGGGAATCAGGGAAAAGGCATAAGAATTTAGTAACAAAGAGAAGAGACCATTATGAAACAGAAAAAGAACCAAACCATTATGGGGAAAAAATATGTTCTAGAAATAAAGAGATTCTCAAAAAAATATTCTAGCTGCTCTGGGGAAAAGAGCAAAAGACTAAATTAGAAAAGTACTTGAGTGGAAAAAGGACCAGAGCTATAAGAAATGAAAGAGCAAATCTCCAGTTAGAAAAAAAGCAGCAAGTAAACCTAGATAATTTATATTTGGGGGCTTCCTACAGCGTAAAGTTGCCCATCCTTTCTTCCAGGTTCGTTTAAGTGGGATGGTCACATATCACAAGGACCTGTGTGCCTCGTAGTGCCACTTGCAGTAATTGGCAAGTACAGAAATTAGAGAGGAATGTAGCTTTTTGTTCAGTATTTTATGGGTGAAATGAGGGGAGGAAGCAATTGATTCCAGACCTGTAGGTGGGTTGCTAACTTTTATTTAGGTGAATGCTATCTAGAAAAATGCTTCCCATTTGTTTTCTAGCCAAATGCAATTTTGGTGATTGAAGAGCTGTTTTGTTTATCAACAGAAACCATGCTTTTCTCATTTCCAGCCACAGTAATTGGCAGGTCTTGATCACTGTCCCCAGCTCCTCACCGCTTAGGCACCAATCTGCCCCTGGGAAATGTAAGGGGACATAGCTCCTTGCTTCGGAATTGGCCTACACTTGGTTTCTATCTGGAGAAGCAGAGGCGCTCCCTCCGGGAAAGGTCACATTTCCCAGGAAACAGCAGGCTCTGGTGCCAGGAATTCTGTTGGGCTTCAACCTTCTGTTTAAGTGCTTTTAGGAGGCAGGGGGGCCAGTCTGAAAACTCTAGCAAGCCCACAGTGTTTGAGGAGCAAGTTGTGGTCAAAACGTCTGTGAGTTTATAGAGCAGGAGTTTAGTCTGGGCAGTAAGAAAAAAGTGTATCACACAGATTATACTAAGAGAAGGTACCTAATATGTTAATTTCACTGTAGCGCTTTATATTTATGAAACACAGAAATGAGGAAGGAGAGTATTTTATGAAAGTTTATATTTCTTTGGTCTTGCTAATTTGGCTTTCGTATTCTCTGCTTTTCCTTCTTTTAAAAAAGAAGATATTCTTGGAAGCATGGCTTACAGTGTTGCTTCATAAAATGTGTGCCTCCACTATGAGCAGTTTAATGAAGTAATATATTATCTGTTTAATTTTTAATGAGAAATCATTCATTCATCACATGGTGTCATTGAGGTGGTAAAGGCTCACATTTGTAAAGTGCTTTACACTGAACTGAAGATACTAGGAGGGTTCATTTAAGCCTCACAATCACCCTGTGCGGTGGGCATCCTTCTCCCCACTTACAGAGGAATTAAAGTGAGGCCCAGAGAGACTGAGCAGCCAGGCCAAGGTCATAGAGTGGATGCTGAGAGTTAATAGTGCTGTTTAGAAGGACAGGGCACACAGTAACTGATGTAATCCTCACAAGAAGGCTGCTTCCCATTATAAAGCTGAGGAAGCATCAAGAGGAACTAACTTGCCCTGGCAACACCTTAGCAGAATCAGAAAGGCAAGATCTAAAGGCAGGTTGTCTGGCCCTAGAGCAGTGGTTGCCAAACTTTCGGACCTCACGGACCACCAGTAGTCCACGGACCACCGGTTGGCGACCGCTGCTCTAGAGCACACATGTGGATCCACGGCCATAGAATTCATTGGCCAAGCAAGGAATTGGCCAAACTGCTAGACCATCGAGCACCCCACAGCAAGGAGGCAGTGACAGGACTGGCCCAGGCAAATGTTAATACCAGGAGCAGCCAGGCATATGCGCGTGGCCACCGATCATGGAAACGTGCGAGTGTCACGCAGCAGTTTGCCATGAGAATTTAGATGAGAGGTAAAGGGAGAGGCTCCCCACAGGTCAGCATTATCACCTGCCACTTTACACATGAGGAAAATGAGGCTTACGATAATTTAGTAACTTTTCTGACAGCACGGAGCTAAAAAGGTGGGAAACCTTAATTTAAACATGGAAACCAGAAAAACCATTCAACCTGCTTTGGTTTGTCTATGTTAAATTAATTTTGCTTAAATGATATATGCCCAAATGACTATAGGGTATAGTAAAAAAAAAATCAAAAGCTATGAAAAGAACAACATTCTTTATTAAAATCTGAGATGGAGTTTGACCTCCCAGTTAAATAACGAGTTTGAGAATGTTAATACAGGTTGCTAATACAAAAAGCCCGGCTGAATTTGAAGTGGGACTGCCACCAAGGCCAGAGCTTAGCTTCCCGTATAATTATGTGAAGCTGGGCCCCTTGATGATAACATATTAAATAGAATTAGTAAAACTTTACTTAATATAATTAAAATTCTGAAGGTTAGATTTAACTTATCTAATTAAATCTAATATAGTGGGAAAACACAGCTTACTTTGTAAGTAGTCAAGGGCTTTCTAAATATATTTATTCTGAGGTTATTTATTTGCCTATTAGCTAAAGTCATTGTTGAACAGGGTGTTTTGAGCCTAAATTGGAGTCAGACAGGCAAAGCAGAGTGTGCAGTTTAATTTCACTCGTTTATAAAGCTGATCTAATTCTAAAAGCAATTTTTTTTCATTTTAAAAAAGGTTTTTTTTAGATCATATGGTTTGGTCAGAGACTGAACAATAGGGCTCTAAACCAGTGGTTCTCAACCTTCTGGCCCTTTAAATACAGTTCCTCATGTTGTGACCCAACCATACAATTATTTTTGTTGCTACTTCATAACTGTAATGTTGCTACTGTTATGAATCCTAATGTAAATATCTGATATGCAGGATGGTCTTAGGCGACCCCTGTGAAAGGGTCGTTAGACCGCCCAAGGGGTCGCGACCCACAGGTTGAGAACCACTGCTCTAAACTCTATAGTGATAGAATGTTAGGAGAGGAAGGAACAATCCAGATATGTGACAATGGGATAAGCCTGGCGTGGTGACAGTTGAGAAGAAGGGAGGTGTGAACAGTAGGGAAAGGTTTGGAAGCCATAGGACTTGGTCGTAGGTTGGGCAGGAGAGAAGGAGAGAGTGAGAGCAGATTGTTAATGGGAAACTCCTAGGTTAGAGCTTGTTCCACAAAAAGGATCCTGGTTGTTATTGGAAGAGGATTTATTTTGGAGGCATTTTTTTTGTTTGCTTTAATCACAGTAAATTTGAAGTACTTTAGTGACATAGAAATGGAGACCTACAGTTGGAATTGGATGAACCTGTCGTGCTCAGAGGAGCGTTCTGGCTGAAGATGTGAGTCTGTAAATCGTTTGCATGCAGGTAATAAATGTTGCTCTGCGCTGGAATGAGATCACAGAGGGAGAGAAGGAGTGGAAAGGAGTCCTTGGCCAGAGCCTCGAGGAACTCTATCATTTAATTGCTGGTAACAGATGATAAATCCTGCTAGAGAAACAAGGGTAATGTGCGGAGGAATATAACTGTAGAACCAGGAGAGTTAGATACCGAGAAAACACTGAGAGGGTCTTATCGACATTGTCAGATTCTATTAAGAGATCAAGAAAGAAGAGGATCAAAAATTATCCTTTTCATGTAACATGATTGAGGTCACCGAACACCCTGGCAAGGACAGGGAGGTGGGCTAATGAGGCAGGAGCCTAGTCAATAAGAAAGTGAATGGAAGGTAAAGAAATGGAGAACGGCAAGAACAGACAGCTCTTCTCAGAATTTGGACAGTAAGGGGTAGGAGAGAGAAGGAATGATGACTGGAACGGCATGTGGTTTGCTTTATTTTTAAATGGCAGATATTTATATAAGGTTGGAAGCAAATATATAGGATCCAATGAGGTGGGAGAAGCTGAAATATGCATATATGAGAAAGAGAAGGGGTGTGATATACAGCAGTGCATTTCAACCACTGTGCTGTGGCATGCTGATGTGCCACAAGAATTTTTAAAACATGCAGTACCCGACTCTTTAGGCAGGGGCACTGACCTCTTTTCCCTTAGATTATCAAATAACATGACAACAGCCAACACAACAATAGCCACCCGGTGTAAATGAATTTAAAAAAGTATATATTTTTTTGTCAGATTATATATATATATTTGGTGTGCTTCAGAGTTTTAGTAATTAGTTTATGTGTGCCATGAGAAGAAAAAGGTTGAAAATCGCTAGCATATGGTAAACTTCTTTAGAGTGAAATGATGGGAACCAATGCAAGAAAGAGTCCTTGGCCTTAAAACATAGAGCCAGTCCTCCTGCTCCCCCCGAAGGAAAGGTTTTGGTTGTGTACAGACCTAGGTAGGCTTGTAGTCTGGTAGACAGACGTGGAGGGAATTATTGTCTGAAAGTTTTTATTCTCTCTGTATATTAGTGATAAGGCCATCTTCTAGTGGGATGATAAGGAGGTTTAAGGTTTTAGGCCAGGGGAGAAAGTTTGAAAACGTTATCATGTAAAATTGAAGGTCTAGGTAACTAAAGAAGTCGTGGTCTATTTCCAGGCAGTATTGAGGGCTGGAGTTCGCTGATCATGAATTTATGGCATCCTTCTGCCCTATGCGTTATTTCTCAGGCTGTGTTCAGCTCCTTGGGTTCAGGCACAGAGAAAGGCCATCACAGATTTCAGCCATGGTAGAGTAGAGGATGTTGGCTTTAGAAAGGCAGAGCTCAAGGATCTGAGAGCCGTGGTGGTTCATGGGCCAGTCCTAGAAAAGAAACCCCAAGTCCTAACCCTGAGGTTCATGGGTGGGGAGGAGGAATGAAGAAACAGCCACCACATGAAACTTCAAGGGAAGCAGTATACTCTGGGGAAATCTAGGTTTCAGGAAAAGCAACCACATGGGTGTTTACAAAACCACAGTTGCAGAGAACAAAGTTGAAATGTATGAACTTAGACCCAGGCGAGACGTTCTGTAACATGGAGTTCCAAACTCGCAGCGCTCCACGCCATTTCTTTCACCGGACAAGAGTCGCTATGAGCCTGGCCAGAGTGGTTCAGTTGGATGAGCATTGTCCCATTCACCAGGAGGCCACCAGTTCAATTCTGGTCCGGGCACATGCCTGGGTTGGGGACTGGATCTCTGGTAGGGGCATGCAGGAGGCAGCTGATCTATGCTTCTCTCTCATCAATGTTTTTCTCTCTCTCCCTCTCCCTTTCTCTGAAAGCAGTAAAAACATTTTTAAAAAATAATGCAATTTTAAAAAGAGAGAGAGAGAAGGGAGTTGCTTTGAAGCAGGCTCCACTGTGACTGTTGTAGATGAATGCTTCAGAGATCAGTGGAGATCATATCCAGCCACACAATTAATTACTAAGGCGGGGGGAGCCCTGTACAATTCTTATCCCAACTGCAAGTAATATGAATCGTTGGGAAGTGCTGCAGAAGAATGAATTCCCTTTTTTCATGTACAAGATTGGCAACTCGAAGTATGAAAGCAGAAAGAAAAATTAATAGAATTTATCAGCTTCACCTTGATTTGCATGATTCTGAACGAGGACAGTGGGAGCTCTGTGACAATGTGCATTATCATCGCTTTGGGCAAAGAGAACCTGTCCTGACTTTGCATGATTGGTAGAGAAATACAAGAGGTTCCCTGACAAGTGTGTTTATCAAGCACATCTGCAGCGTTATTTCCTACGCTCGGTTGCATCCCCTGTCATTCCCCTCAGTGCTCATTTAACATGATGGACTTGTTTGGCAAATCCTTCAGGTGGTGGGAGGACCGGGAGAGGAGGAAGCTTACTCTGGGTCATTAAAAAAAAAAGGGCATTAGCCTCTCACACACTCCAACTCTTCATTCTCTTCCCCCTCCTTGATCGTCATGATTATTTGTAGGAAAGAAAATGAATGGCTGAGTGATGTGATCTTGTGAGTCTGTTGATAGCTGCTCAGAGCACCATGGAGAGAGGGCTCAGGTATAGTCATAGAATTCTTGATTAGAGAGAAAGAAGTTTGTCAAGTTCTTGAAACTGCATCTCAGGGAATTTCACTGTGTCCTACTGAATACGGTAGTTGAGGTGCACCTCTCCCACCTGATGGTCAGTATCAGCCAGAAGCAGGTGGCATCCATTTAGTGCAATATGCCACACACTATGCTAAGTGCTTTGTATAAATATGCTTGTATTTCCCCCAAAATAAAAGTCTGGTATTATTTTAATTTCCTTTTTATCTTTTTATTTAATTTATTTGGGTGACACTGGTTAACAAAATTATACAGGTTTCAGGTGCACAATTCCATAACACATTACCTGTATACTGTATTGTTAGTGATCCCCACCCAAGTCACATTTTTTCAGAATATACAGCTGAGGTTCAGGGATGTTACATGACCAGCCCAAGATCACACAGCATACTAGTGATAGAGCCTGAATTCTGGGCCATATAGATCTCCAGATGCCACATTCTTTATAAGAATGCTCTAGAGTGGTACCATCCAACAAATATAATGAGAGCCACATGTGAAATTTTTAAATTTTCTAGCCACTACGGGAGAAGTACAAAGAAAGAGGCGAAACTAATTTTTTATTTGACCCAGCGTATCCAGAATAGTATCATTTTAACATATGATGACTATTAAAAATTATTACTGAGATACTTACATTGGTTTTCCATATTAAGTCTTTAAATCCATGTCTCTTATATTTGAGAGCAAACCTCACTTCAGACTAGCCACATTCCAGGTGCTCCACAGCCACAACAGGCTACTGGTTACCACACGGGACATTTATGGAAACAGTGTTCTTTACCAAGGAGGGTTTGCTGGGCTGATTGCAGACTTTGCTTTGAGATCAGTGGGAAGAGGCCTTCCTGTGTGTGCTATTGGCCTCTGTGATATAACGTTAGTGCCCTTCCCCTGCGTGGCAGCCTTCTCTTCTGAAAGTGTATGTGTGTTTTCAAAATAAATCTTCACAAAATTTATGGAGTCCTTAGTATTATGTGATACAGAGGGGGAGTTTGGGAGTGGGGGTTGGGGGAGACTATTGCTAAGATTAAGATATATGTAGATTTGTATCCCTTTACTATCTGTTTTAATGGGGGCCGTAATTTTACCAATTTGTCTCTTTGTCTATTATAAAATTTGTGAGGGGGCAAAATGAAATGATGCATTTAATATAATACCTGGGAAGTAGGAAGTGCTTAATGTGTTAGCCATTATTGCAAAGTCATTGTATACTTACTACTGCAGATTGGTATTAACTAGTTCCTAACCATGAATACAAGGGCAGAGTATAGACTATGTGGAAGTTACAATTTTATTTTATTTTATTTTACAAATAGCCTACATCTATATGTGACAGGTAACTTTATATATTACTTAAATTTTAGTCAGCTATTCTCATTTGGAGAACTCAGTTACTTTTGCCTCTTCCTATAGATGTATTACATTGAGATCTATGTTGAAGGCCCTTAGATAGTGGTTATCTCCAAATTTCTGCCACACTTACCTTTAGGTTTACCATTTGATAGTTAAAAAGGGGAGCTTTTTAATATCTTCATATAATTGTTATAAGATTATGAGTAATTTTTCTGCTTTTAACTTTTTTAGGGGTATGTAAATAAAATTATCATTATCAGAATATAAGCATGGTATAAACTAAGAGTAATTTTTTTACACATTTCCCTTTTTAAAAGTTGTCTTATAAATTGCCATCATAGAAAATATTTGGTTCAGCAGCTTGTATTGGTCAATTTCAGTATATCAGCCTTGTATGTGTCCAGCACCAGGGTCCTAACAGAGCATTCCCATCCTGTTTATGATACTAATAAAGAGCAGTCAACCATGGTGATCTAACCATATAAGCTCATTGCAGTCACACATAAATGTCTACTCATGTTGTTTTTAAAATTGAAGGAACAGGTGGTTATTTGTCATTGATGGACAAGTTCCTCCATCTCCGTAATTTGCCTTCTGTCTCAATCACTGGTCTGTGGAAGACTTAAAATATATCCATTTACTTTTCTCCCTGAACTAACTTATTTTTGTCTACCGATTCTCGTGCAGAGGTTACTACATAATAATTGTGCCTTTGAAGAAATCTCGTGGGAAATTTATCAAGCCATGGGAGAGTCCAGATGAAATGGAATTAGATGAGGTAAGTGTGTCTTTGTTGGCAGTGTCTTTCACTGGTTCTTTAATTTATTAAACATTCTCCTCCTCTCTACAGAGTCCTTTCAGCATCCAATCCAGTTGCTGACTTCTGCATGGCTGGTCAGCTGGCTGTTCGGATAGTTCAGTGCTATGGGTGTGTTAACCTCTAGAGATCACAACAAAGAGCCTTTTGCTTTAATTAAAAAACATTAAGCTGCAATAAAGCTTACAACCTGTCTAATCTTCCTTGGCTTTAGTATTTTGCCCCTTGCCCTTTGTAAAACATGATGCAGAGGTGTAAAAGGTGAGTGAATTGTCAGCAAAGGCTTCATCACCAATGTTATGAATTCCAAATCCCCCTTCATTAATGCAATGGTAGCTGCAGCTGTTACAAAAATGTTAAATTGCATTTTGCAGCAGAATTCAACATTTGACCCACTATAGATCCTTGACCAGTTTCTCACAGAATTGTGCTGATTAGCATATGGTTGCCTTGTTCTGTATTCTGTAGGATATCAGAATCAAAATCACACTTAACCACAGGGGCAGGCAACAACAGAAATCACAAAATTTTGATCCAAGGAAGAAAATAGTGCTAAAAATAGAGCAGATATTAAATGAGTATTATTTTAATTTCCGAAATCATACCACAAGAGTGAGTACATTTTAATTTATACTCCTTTTGCTGGAAGAACATTGGGTTGTTGTTTTTTAAGTTAGTATGAAGTTGTCCACAATACCTAATTATTATATACCTCTAGTGAGATGAAAAGGCTGTGCTCAGAAGTATTAAGCCAGATTCCCCGGAAAGCCACAGCAAGTTAATGGTTGGGGTTCAGATTTGAAATCTAAGAGAGACTTTGCTATTTTCATGTGATGCTGGTTTGAATCAGTTCAGAAGGCAAGTAAAAAGGCTCCCATTTGGGGAAATGGGAGATTTTAATTTATTGAGATTATTTACAACATCGGCCCTATATTATCAACCAACCTGTAATTTCTAGGTATTTTCCCTACCTCAAATTAGTTCAAGCAAGGAAAAGCAGAAATTCCCTAGCTGCATTCCAGGCAAGTGATGTTTATTTCATACATGTCTGCACTAAGGAGGCAGTGATCTGACAGGTGAGGGCTGGTAGCTGCTTTAGGCAGACATATGTCATCTCTAGAAGTGGGTTCATCATCATCCACTTCATGTATCTGAGTTAAACTCAAGTGGAGAAGGGGAGATGAGTTCAAGGTTAGGATTATGCTTTTGTGTCACTGTTTAGTGATTAGATGAGCATTGGAGGAGTATAAATTGAGACATCATTTGAATAATGTTGTCAAGTAATTTGTTATAAATCTTATTTTTTTTCTGTTGATAATAAAGGAACAAATCATGTTCCCATGATGTTAGAGGAATAGTTATCCGTCGTCTGAATGTGCAAAATGGTCAGCTGGTCTTCTGTCAACATTTTGAATCAGTTAATCCTGAGATATTCTTTATTATTTTTATCAATTCTCAGCTGAATTATAAAATTCAGTTGGATTTAGATTTAAAATGCAAAGACGATTTATAGAATCTTTGAGTCTTTCTACTTTTTTTTAAAGTTTTCAAGGAATTAAGATCCAGACCAACAAGGACATCAAATACTTTTAATTTTTTATTTTTAAAAATGTATTGGGGGGTGACATTGGTTAATGGGAACATATAGGTTTCAAGTCTGCATTTCTATAATACATTATCTGTATGTTATAAATAATAAGATTTCCTTATAGATGGAGCCATTGCGTGATAAGTAATATGAAGCTGATTCTCTTTTCCAACCTCCAGAATGCACAGCAATGCTAATAGATTAAAGTATAGCGCTATATGACATTGAACTTTCTTGCAATTAAACTCTATGGGTCTGTGCCACTGATTCCCATAACAAAGGGTCATTTTAATCATCCCACACATTGTGGTACATTAATCTGTATAATAGTTTGATAAAGAACATTTATTAATTCAAAATGTGGGGGTCAGGATGGGTTGTTACCCACTTTTCTTACTGATATAATTGAGACCACATTGTAGAATTAATGGTGGAAGAAATAAGATATGCATTGACTGGAAAATGAAAATTATTTCTGATAAAAAAAAAAACCACCAAAGCCCTCGATATATCTTCCGGAATTACCTCCAATACATCTTGTAACTACCGTGGAGGGGAGCGAATGAAAGCAGGCTGCAACCTCCTCTATGCTTACTCATTCTGTTTCTGATCCCTGCAGAAAGTTCTTCATTTCTTTTTTTTCCCTACCATGGATGATAAAAGCATTGTAGTAATTTTATCTATATCTTGGTATTGCCAGGTTTGACAAAGCAGTATTCCTCTCTTAAATGTATTTGACTAAGTGATTTTCTTAGAACAGTGTATAATTTAAATTGTTCAATCAATCAATATTAATAACTAGAATGGTGGCCTAAGGGGAGTTCCAATGTATGCCTCACATCTAGGCCCATAAAAAAAAACACGAAGCTTTCTAAACAGATTTACTCTAAATGTTATTTTTTTGAGAACATGTGTCCTTTGTTTGGGGACAATTTCCTCATAATAAATTATAGAGTTGGAACTGCTATTGTCAAAGTCAGACTGGGCAGAGTAGAAATTGATAGTCAAAATGGACTTGGGGCAGAATGAGTCCTAAAATGTTAGTTACATTTCATTCAGGGCAGGTCTTGGAATATATCATAAGCTTTTCATCGCATTGTACTTTAAAAGCTTCTTGTAAAATAATGGGGTTATTTGTGGTTTTAACTTCAGCATACTCCTACTGGCTAACTCCAGTGCCATCTGAGCATACATGACTCATTTAAAGTATAACACGGGAAGCATCCTGCAGAGATTAGAGCAACCTGCAGGGACAGAGTTGATTTTTCCAGGTGTGACCTTAATGAATGGCCACATTGGCTCTAAAGAGCACCAAACGCACACACTTTTTTCCTAACATACCTCCTCAAAATCTTCTAAAGGAACCCTAGCAAAAGGTATTCATGGGGATGACAGTGATATGGATGAATGATGACAGTTGACTACATCTGAAATATAAAGAAAATCAAGGTAGGGTTTGATCAGTGAAGTAGAAGAAGGGAGCAGTTACATAAACAACTGATGGTAAATGTTTCTGATTAACCAACTTCAAAAAGCTGTTCAGCTCATCTGCAGTGCCTTTGTCCTTCCCCACGTCATGGACCATCATTTACTGCCTATCAACAGTAACCTTTGCAATGACTTTTCAAGTGTAGCATTAAATATATGGTCTCGGGATTTTTAAAAATAACATGTAAAAAGAATCCAGGAAAAAGAAATCTAAATACACACTAACATGTGATAATGAAAGCAGATGTACAATATTTATATTTGTTTAAATACAGACTGAGTTAAAACAATTTAGATGATCAATTTACCTTAATTGTTGGGTTTGTTTCCTTGATGTTGTGCAACTAATAAGTAAACAAAAGTATGGTTGAAAAATCTCTTACATATAATTTCATTTTATTTCACCAATTGAGTCCAATTATATATTGCCACTTCCTATTATGCCTCAGTTACCTCATTTAGCAAATGGGGACGATACTAGCCTAAATTATAGGCTATTATGAGGAGTAAATGAACTAATACAACATGTTTAGGCTCCAAAAACAGTGCCTAGTAACTGCTTAATAAATATTAGCTGTTGTCATTTTCATCATCCTTATGAGTAAATCTAAATTTGACAACAGAATTGAAAGATACTAGTAGGTTTCTGGCCTTGATTTACTATAACCCAGATGGTGCATTATTAATAAGCAGACCTGAATTTATCATCAGATGGTCCAAATTTGCTAAACAGGTTATGCCCAATCTAATATGGTTTTCATAAAATAGCCTATATTTCATGTAATTCTAATTATATCAATAAACTCACATTTCCCAGAAAATGTGAGAATATTGTAAGTGAAAAATTATTCAAAAATAACAGCACAAATTATATAACCAAAAGACTTTTTCACACTTCTTTAGGTTATCATTTTAAACCAGCAGAGCACATTTAAAATTCTGTGTAGAAGAGACTATAGTTTACTACCAGTTCCTGACATAAAGCTTTGGTGTTCGTCATATGTACCACCTGCAGCCATTACTATCACGGAAGTCTGGTCTTGCTGAAGATATCACTAGTTTGGTTTTTACTATTATCGTTTCTACTAGAGGCCCAATGCACAAAATTTGTGCAAGAGTAGGCCTTCCTTCCCCTGGCTTCCCTTGCAGCCTCTGCTTTGTCACTACCAGTTCCTGACATAAAGCTTTGGTGTTCGTCATATGTACCACCTGCAGCCATTACTATCACGGAAGTCTGGTCTTGCTGAAGATATCACTAGTTTGGTTTTTACTATTATCGTTTCTACTAGAGGCCCAATGCACAAAATTTGTGCAAGAGTAGGCCTTCCTTCCCCTGGCTTCCCTTGCAGCCCCTGCTTTGTTGAAGGACATCCGGTCTAATTAGCATATTACCCTTCTATTATTATAGAATAGACTTTCAAAAACAGGAGTAGACAGTAATTTTGTCATTAAGTTTTCATAAGTACCTAAATTAAAGAGCAGATCAAGCTGGAAATTGTTAAATAAATAACAATATCTATTTATTATTGTCAGTTAAAAATCAGGCATCAGATTTTATTCCTGCAGATTTGAGGGAATTTGCATCCTATAAATGATCTCACTATTAAAAACAATCTGAAATGGCACTAATCTCTCCAAAAAAGTTAGTAATAATTGAAAGTTTAGGTGGCTTTATCTGAGTTTAGTACTTGTTTAATAAGTAACAATACAGCCCAAATTGACAAGCTTTTATGACTCAAGCTGGCTTTTTCTTTAGACAAGTTCTAATGCACTCTTGCGTTTTGAAAAGATTTCACTGGGGCGGACAATGATAGGAGCCACCACTAAAGGACCTAATTGTCCTGTGTCTGTCGCCGGGGCCTTGCCATAGCAGTCCAGTTTCTTACCTTGACAGCAAGACACGCATTTGCACTGAGAGAACTGAGGTTCTAGGGATGCTGATGTGCTTCGTGAAGAGTGAACAAGTGGCCCTTGGGCTATTCCCAGTCCTGAACTAACTTCTCCCATGAAACTATCATCAAGTTGGGTTATTATTGTTTACATTTCTTTCTCTATTTCCCACTTTTTTTAGCTGCTTAAAGAGATATCCAGGAAACGCAGAAGCCTCCGTTACGGAAGAGAAGTTGAATTAAAGCCATATATAGCTGCTCACTTCGATGTCCTTCCCACGGAGTTCACCCTGGGAGATGACAAACATTATGGAGGATTTACAAACAAGCAACTCCAAAGTGGTCAAGAATATGTCTTCTTTGTGTTAGCAGTGATGGAACACGCAGAGTCTGTAAGTTAACTGTGTTGGCATCTACAGGGTGTTCCCCAAAAATGTATACTCACTTTGAATGATTACAAAGTCATGGTTTATTAACATACAGTTCATTTTCAAAATTTAGATGAATCTACAGAAATGAACAATTTTTATTTATTTTTTTTTTTTGGCCAATGCCTGTTTTCAAACTGATGACCATTCTGGTCCAGGCACTGCTGGTAATGTGAAGCAATGGAATCATAAACATCAAGAATCATTTCATTTGGTATTTGTGTGTCCTCTGTTCGTCGACTGTTGCCGATTTTGTACTGTACACTTTCTCTTTTATGTATTACAATTAAAAAATATCTAGTGGCAGTTTAGGATGAATTTTCTTTGTTCAGAGCTTAGTCTGGCTTCACTCATTATTTCAAATCAGTTAAACCTGAAAAGGAGTCAACGTTAAGTGAATTATCTGTGTTCAAGTGTGTATACATTTTTGGGGGGATACCATCTATTTCCTATGGAATTCTATACATTTTCGCCAGAACCTGGTTATTCGGGGATGTGTAGGTACTAGTATATACATCCTAATTATTTACATGAGCTGCTGTTAACACGGTAACAGCAGCCTGCTGTGGGAACACTGCTGGGTCATCTGCTTGAGCTTTCCTTACAAACAGGGCCGTGTCTCTAGCAGGGAGCTTCGGGGACTTCTAATCTATGAAGTGCCAGATGGTTCGGGCATGGTTCCCGAGACCTTTCCATGGGACACATGTATTGACAGGAGGGTGACAGCCATTCGTCCTCACATATCCTTCCTCATCCTTTTA
This sequence comes from Myotis brandtii, assembly GCF_000412655.1. Classification (NCBI taxonomy): domain Eukaryota; kingdom Metazoa; phylum Chordata; class Mammalia; order Chiroptera; family Vespertilionidae; genus Myotis; species Myotis brandtii. The sequence goes on along the minus strand of NW_005370297.1, from coordinate 491,154 downwards.
AAATGGCTGTTATTTTAAGAAAATCTGGTATAGTACCTAGTAGACATCAGCCTGTATGATTACAGTAGGAGCAAGCTCTGCAGTTACACATGGGATATTTGCAGGTATCTGAACATATTAGCAGGGGGTGATTGTATTTACTCTCCTATGACTGCCAGCGAGCCCACAGCGCTCTCTATCCCGATTCATAGGGAAGCTCGGTCTAGGGAAAGGCAGGCCCAGCCAGCTTCTTTCATTGTAGCAGTTTACCAGTGACTTTATCAGAGAAAAGCCCCAAAGTTAGAAAATAAGTCAATAAAACTGAGAATTCGAATGTACTCTAAATAATGAGTTGTCTTCTTTTATGTAATTCATCTTGCTCTTATGTCATTGTATGCTTCAGTTGCTTTGAATGTTAAATAGAGAGAAAGAGGAGATGGGAAGGGGGTGGCTCTTGAAGTGGCAGTTCACATTTAATATACTTATTCTAAACTGTGTCTTTCTAATAAATGAGGGCCTAAAACTGACAGGTGTGGCAACTCCGTTGAGCCAGTCACTACTGTATAAGATGCCTGAGATTTCTCCACATCAGGTGTGAGCATGCGCAGCAGGGCTTCTCTTCAAATGACTGAAGGGTTCCCCCCGTGGAAAATCAAAACACAAAGGCAGCCTTTCTGTCTGGTTTACCTTTGTGCACAGAATGTCATTTGAAAACAAAGCGACGGGCTTCCTGGAATTTTAATGCACGGCTATGCTTCCTCTTTCTAGTTGAAGGTTCCAAGGCAAAACATCAAGGGAACGGAATGTTGGAAATCACCTTTTCAATTTTTTAAAAAGGACTCTTAGATATTTGAAAGTAATTTTCTTTAAATAGCTCTAGGATGTTTCAGAAAGCAAATTCAGACCATTGAGGTAGATCAGAGAATCCAGCAAAGAGGAGAAATCTCATGAGATCGTTAGGCCGTTAGTACCACAGTCAGAGCTCTGATTTCCAGTGTCTCCCAGACGTTTTTACTAGTGTTCAAATGCATCACCATTGATGAAGCGTCTGCACCTTCCTGTGTGCGTCAACACACTGTTTCATTCATTATGTAATGAGCATTTTCCCCAAATATGTTATCTGAATTGTCCCTTTTCTTCTTCATCTTTCTCAGTGGTGCTCTCAAAGCTAACAGCATGGCTTTTATGTTTCATATATGTTTTCAGGCTAGCCTTTACTTAATAGAAGAGACTCGTATTCAGCATGTAATGTTAGGAGTGATACCGTCCTTTTGTAAGCCTCTAATTTTAGGAATGATTGTTAATCCACCTAATCACTACCAAGGGTGGACTGATAATTTGCATAGAGAAAATGTCCCCCTTCAACAAGACAGAATACCTCAATCCATTGATTTATATCAAGATCATAGGAGGATGGGTGCAAAATGACCACAGGTTTGGTCTTTTCTGGTACCCCCACACACTGAACAAATTCTGCCTTTCACGAGGCTGATGTCATTATATGGTTTTGTTTTCCTTTGACTCATCACTGGTTCCTGAGCTATGTGCCTTGGGAAAAACCTCTGCTTAGATTTCCATCTTGGCTCACCAAGATTATTATCTCAAAGGCTCTTGGTAAAGAATTTCAAGTCAGAGAGTTCTCTTAGCTTTGTCTGCCCAACAGTTTGAGTCTGACCAACAAATGGAGAGGGGAAAGTGTGAACCAAAACAATTATATGCATGTGAAGAATCATGCTTCTTGGATATTTAGTGTATTTGTCAAGTCCTTTGTGTAAATCTTTACGCTGTACATATCTTTTTCTTACCTGCTTCTGAGAAGATTGTAAATATACTGAGTAGTTGTCTTTTTTGATGCATTAGAAATCTCCTAGTCCCGTTGATGTCTTTTCTGAGCACAGTGAGGAGAATGTGAAGGGAAACTAGTTAACAAACACGTAGTGGGCATGTGGGAACCCGGTTGGGCTCCTCAACTTACTGCACTTAAGCTGAGAATTGATGTCTTTAACCAAATTTTTAAAATGCATCTTAAAAATTTAAATATATTTACTGATCCTGGAATAAATGAGCATATTATTTTATACCTTGATAATGACAGCCATTTGAACAGGTGAACATTTTATTTTAGTCAACAAAGATTTGTTGGGAACTCACCATTGCAAAGTTGTGGGCTAGCTGCTTTAAGTAGCTACACAAATAGTATGTAAATCCCTGTCTTCCAGAAGTTTATAGTTTCACTAAAGAAAAGAAGACATATGCACAGATAAAAAAATAAATAAATGCCATTCAAAAGGACTGGCAAAAATTTTAAAAATTATTATTTCCTACAATTGTGGAATAATTGGTTATTTTCAATTAAGGAAAGTTAGCTTCATGGAAAGCAGTATTTAAGTAGAGCCTTGAAAATTAGTTTGACTTCGGAGCTAAATGTTGTGGAACTTGTGAGAGGGTTAAAGAGAGAGAGTAAAGCATGTGGGGAGTCGTAACAAGAAGTTCGCTGTGATGGAATATGTTGTATGTGGTAAGGAAGTTTAAAACAAATTGTGGAGTCTCCTTAAGGACCATGCTAAGATGTCTAGGTTTTATTCAGGAATCGCCTGAGAGCCTCCTAAAGGTTTCATAGCTGTGGTTTAGGAGAATTACCCTCTTGGCAGTAGAGACTGTTAAAGGAAGGAAGAAAGTCTTGGTATGATTTGAATGAGTAAGAATGAGGTCGTGAAGAAAAGTGGTACTCGTGAGACTGGAAAGAAAGTGGATGGACTTGGAGGGACGCAGATCAGATAAAATCAGCCGTGTTTCATTCCTAGCTATTGAGAGGGTGAGAGAAAAAGGCAGGTCAGAAGGAGCGTATGCCTGGGAAGTAGGGAAGGAACACACATGCAAGTCTTAACTTGGGGATTCATTTAGGAACCTCTAGAAACAATTGGAAATGAAGGTCTGGGACTCAGCAGAGATTCCAAGTTTAGGAACGTTAGTGAGAAAGTTATCTGCGTAGAGGTTGGTATTTAAGGCTGGGGACGACCTGGCCAGCTAAGGGAGAGGAAGAGAGACTAGCAGAAAATAAAATGTAAGAATGCTGGCATGGGATGGATGCAGAGGAATTAACTCAGTTGGCCAGGTTAGGAAGGGACTAGGTGAGTACAGAATGAAGAGGACCAGAGGAGGGAGTTTTAAAGAAGGCTTGGTCAACTGTAGCACATCTGGAAAAGATGTCTGGAAGGGTGAGACATGAATAATGACAATTTGATTTGGCAAATAATTGACTCGGACCAATGATGGAGTGAGAAGAGATGAGAAGCGAGTGGTGGGAGAGAAGGGGCAGCCGTTTAGACGTGGGTCTCTATTGGAAAAGGAAAAGATAAGGCCTTAAAAGGGGGCAGAGTTAAGAGAATAATTTTAATATAGGCTAAAATAGGGCAGAAAAATATTATAAAAGCTAAATTCATAGACAGTCCTTTCTTTCACTATTTCTTTTCAAATTCATTAAGGAAAAATTAACATATATAATTATGTATATGTTTCAAGTGTACAAAATGATGATTTGATATCCACATACATTGTGGGGTGGTTACCAAGATCAAGATAATTAGCACATCTATACATCTATCATCTCACATAGTATCTTTTCTTTTGAATGGGGTGAGAATGCTTAAGATCTACTCTCAACAAATTTCAAGCATATAATACTGTATTATTAGCTATAGTTACCAGGAAGTACATAGATCCTAGAACTTACTCTTCTTATCACTGAAGGTTTGTACCCTGTGACCTACATCTCCCCATTTCCTCCCGCCAGCCTTTGGCAATCACCATTGTATTCGCTGCCCTTGGAATGACTTATCCATGCTGTTGCAAATGGCAGGTTTTCCTTTTTTGTGGCTGCATACTATTTCAATGTACATGCATGTGTGTGTGTGTGTGTGTGTGTGTGTGTATACAGATTTTTTTTTCGTTCAGCCATCGAAGGGCACTTAGGCTGTTTCCATATCTTAGATATTGTGAATAATGCTGCAGTGAACACAGGTGTGCAGATACTTTTTTGAGATGGTGATTTCATTTCCCTTGAATATATACCCAGGAGTGGGATTGCTGGATTGTGTGATAGTTCTATTTTCAATGTGTTGAGGAGCCAGTATACTATTTTTTCATAAGGGCTGTACCAATTTCCATTCCCCCCAGCACTGTATAAGGGTTCCCTTTTTCTGTATCAGTTGGGAACAATCACAATTGCTGTAATAAAATTGAATGGGAACTGCTAAATCCTTTTAAGTTATAAAAATTCTATGTTCTGGAAAGCCATAGCATCAGTTTCATACATCTTGCATCTATAATTTGGACATTGGACCTCTCTTCTGAAGTTGTAGACTTTGTCCATTATTCGGCCTCTATTTCCTAACTAATATACATTAAGTATTAAAGATGACTTACATAATTTAGCATTTAATTAAATAGTAATATTTTGCTCTATAAATGTTTAGTTTATAAATGTGGTCTCCTTAACTGAGGGGTAATGTCTTGAGAGCTGGAGTTAATTATTCCTGTTGATTTTCACATAGCATGGAACACGTTGGCACACTGGTTAATTACTAGTACCATACTTCATAAATCACTTAATATGCCATAGATAGACCCCAATGAAAAAGTATATCTGGAGTAATTTGTACTATCTAAAATGATTTTATGATAAAATACTTCACCAAAGAAGGAAATTTAAATTGCCAAGCCTCTTTACTCCCCCTTTCTCCTCCCCTTTTCCTCTCCCCTCTCCTCCTCTTTATTTACTAACATTGTTTCACACACTATCAAATCCACTATCTCAAATTTTTGCCTCTTTTAATGCAAAATATATACACCAGAAAGACATTAGCTTGTAACTAACATAGACTCTGTTTTTCCTCAGAAGATGTATGCAACCAGTCCCTACTCCGACCCTGTTGTGTCAATGGATCTGGATCCACAGCCAATCACCGATGAAGAGGAAGGCTTAATCTGGGTTGTAGGCCCTGTCCTTGCGGTGGTCTTTATCATCTGCATTGTTATAGCTATTCTTCTTTATAAAAGGTAGGTTTGCCCAATATTTCTGTTGTGATCTTGAGGGCTCTCTTATATTTGAAGACTTAATAATCCTTCTGCGGTCACTATGTGGTTGATTTTAGTAGAAATACTTCACTGTAGCTCCACGAATCATTGGAATGTGGTTGCATTAGAGCTAGAACAAAATGTAAAAACTATACTATTTTTAATCCCATTCAGTGTGTGTGGTATAGACTGTGTTGCCCAGCATGCCCGAATCTTAGCCTCTGTCTCCTGAGTATTTTATGTAGTATGAGCACTTTGCGTGATATTTGAGACACTAGTACATTCACAAGTAGATGATTACACACAAGCTTGCATTTGATTGTTTTAAATGATTAATTGCTCAATTTCAGCATGGTTCTTGAAACTCCAAATTTGCACATTTGTGTCCATTTCATAACTGAAATTGCACATGTGCTGAGATTTTTTTCCTGTAGCTATTTCTCAAAACTTAGCCAAGGAGCAAACATTTGAAGATTAGAGAAGGCAAATAACCTTTTTCCTTCCTGCTTTTCTTCTAACCCTTATTCCACATTTTCAATACTGAGTTCTCATTTGTGTCCAAAGAGGAATGTGAAATACCATTTTCTTTTTATAAAAATAACCTCAGTTTTATACTCCCAAATATCAGTCTGAGTTAGTGTCTCTGATTACAACTAGGATACAAACAGTTCACATCTACCCCATGTTTTCTGATTATCCACGCTTTTTAAATTTTATTTCTGCCTTTATTATATAGAAGCAAGATGTTTCTCCCTAGATTGCTGCTTATTCAAAAGGAAGAATATTAATAATTCTACCTCTACATACTTTTAGACTTAAAAATAGAATTGCAAAATTATAAGTATGTAAAATTATAAAAATTAACATATGTAATACATTAACTTAAACATTTAGAATGACTAAATTCTGAATTATCTGCCCTTATATCAACTTTTCTTCCAATTTAAGTTTATTTCATGAAACTTTGTGTTCCCATTTTCCTTTGTAGTGTGTCATCTTTCAGAATACTCTGACGATCTTGCCTCTATCATTCTCTCTCTCTTTTCCTCTCCCTCCTCATTACCCTCCTTCCCTGCCTTTCTCTCTCCTCACAACCTTGACCTTCAAGATCAGATGAGAGTTTCTTCATCATCATTCTTGCTTACATGCTTAATCTGATCATCTTATTTCCAGTATTTCTTTTTCCTATCCATATAGTTCCCTTCATTAATTACCTCTTTTACATTAATTACCTCTTTACAAAAATTCCTTTTGTAAATATGTTCTTATGTTCTTGGAATAGCCTTTATTTTACTTTGTATAACTTCTTCTCTTGACTCAAGGGTATATCCTTCCAGACACTTCTCTAAAAAACTTTCTCTTATGAAGCAGCATTCCATTTTATTTCAGTGTGAAGAGAGGGCTAAGGAAATAAAAGGACAAATTAAAGAAGTTCATAACCATAACAGATTAAATTGCATATCCTATTTTAGAGCTGGAAAAAATGAAAGAGATACCCATCATGATTTTCCCCTGGTCGCTGTGGTCACTCAGTTACCGTGTCATAAAATAGCAAGCGATTGAAGGCCAAAATCTCCTCTTAGTTGATGGTTTCAGCCTTCTCATCCCAATTTGTGTCTTATCAGTGTGCATTGTATTTAGTCGCCTCTGTCTTGTACAAGAGGTAAGAGCAGGAAACAGGAGCTAACCACATGCCCCAGAGCAGTCACAGATGGGTGAATGCAAGCAGGAGCCGGCAGTCTTTGCTGTTCATGTGCTGCACTTATTACCCAAAGAGAATACAATAATTAAAAGCAAGAGTAAATTGTAATTGTTTTCCGTGAAATATTTATTCAGGTTACCACATCCTACTGTGGGAGTCAGATCAGAAAACATGCGCTTGCTGGCAGTTGCATTTCTAAACCCTATCACATGACATTTTGTGATTCTGCAAAATGGACAAAATGCTTGTCTTATTTTTTAAAATTGTGTTTCATGCGGATATATCTGACTATCCTTAAATCAGGTCACTGAACAGAGGTGTGCAAGAGATCTACAAGTTGGTTATGTAAATGTGAAGACATAGGATTTTCACCTTGATAATTGTTAACATTTATAAGTAAGTTTTTCATTCTTCCTTTGATGTGCTTGGAAAAAGTCAACTCAGTTACAGTTTTTCCTAGTCCTGCAAAAGCCTCAAATGTAAAGGTTTTATGACTCAGATGAAATAGAGTCGCATTTTAGTGTGTGCATGTGTGAGCATCGTCTAATGCAATTGTTGGAGGCTGCACACATCCTCGAATGCTAAGTATATTTAGCTAACCATCTGAAGGCCCGTGAAGCATTTCTGAAATAGAAATGCTTGCTTCAGCAGTAAAGCACATTCCTGACTTGAAATTCAAATAGACCCAACAATGTCCTTCTTGATTATCGTGAGGCAGTTTAAGAGGAAATCTTCTGTAGGCAATGAATGGTGTCTTTTATAGCTTGGATTCTGAGCAAAGTTAATTATGTAATAAATACTTCGTCCTTTCAGTTTATACATAGGTTGTTGAATTGACTTTGTTTTTAACCTAGTAATTTGTAAACCTATAATACAGTGATAACCAGTGACAAAACAGTATCACACAGGTTTTGTAAGGGCTCTAAAATGCCTTCCGAATCATCAGAAAATGAAAATATGTTTGTTAGGTCTTCAGTGTTAGAAATTACCTTGCACTATGATTTTTTGAAATGTTATTCTCTATGTGACATGTACATTGCTTTTAAAATGTAAACTACAGACATAAGATGGTAGCAAGGGTTAGAAAAACACTCACCTAGGAATCAATAAAACTGAGTTCAAGTCCCAGCTCTGTGACCAGCTAGCTATATGGGGTAGAAAGTCATGCCGACACTCTGGGTGTCCGTTTCCTCATTTATAAAACAAGTAGGTAGGCTAGATAATTAAACGTTTTAAATAACAATGTTCTATGATGAGAAAACACCAATTAATAAAATAGGTACTATAATATTCCTATACCCAGGGTTTGTCTACCTGCCTCCCTCTTGCCCTCTCCTCTCTATGAGTTCCAGCTGTTTAGGGTCCCCTTTTCTATGCTCTTCCAGCACTTTCTACTTATCTATATTGTAGAATCTACCACATTATTGCAATTACCCCCCCCCCTTTTTAGCTTTCTTGTCCCTCATAGTGTAGGTTAAGGACTCTGTCTGATCCTTTGTGCTGAGCTGGTGCATGGCACACAGGGGTACGGAATGATCAGATTTATACAAGCCAGAGTCTTAAACAAACTCAGTTCCCTCACTTGTTTACTCATCCCTCAATATATCACCATTATCTTGGCTGGCAAGAGCTGTAATAAAACCCTAACCTATAATTTAAATATACTGGTTTCAAAAGCCTTCAAATGTCTACATTTTACCAAATGTGTAACCATATGTGGTGAGGCTGACATTTCTATGGAAGAGGAAGTGAATTGAACACTACGTGTTCATGTAAATATCAACAGCCTTTTAATACACAGAACTGATAGTTCACTAAGTGGCTCTCTTCCATTCAGAGGGATAGATTTTCCTGCAACTGATGACCTCATTGATTAAAAAATGAGCAAGTTAGAGACATATTTGTAGGATTTGTTAAAACCTGGCACTGCCAGGTAAATCACTTTAAAATTAAGAAAAGAATTAACCAGTATGTTTGATATCATCCTCATTATTCTCTTTATATGTGTTTTGTAATATTTAAATGTGGCTTTTGTATTTTTGAAAATATATGGACTAAGGTATCCTAAAGCCAGATATTCTAACAACATGAGTGTATATTTTGTTGGCATTAAGGAAGATTCGGTACCTTTATTTTTATAATTGAGAACTTACTTAATACTTGCAATTTGCCTCGACATGAAGATTGTTCAGATTACTTCTTTACAGGTAGAGGATATACTCTCTTCAGAAAGAACACGGTTATTTAAATAGTCGACATATTACCACAGGTGAACGTGTCTGTGAGCATGAGCTCACCGTGTTCACAGACAGCAGCGCCTCTTTGAAAATACCTGTCATGTCAATGGATGGTATTAAATACGTTTCTGGATTAGCCCAGCTACACAGATGGGCCATCTCTGTAGATTTATAATGATGAGTATTACTTTTTCCAAAACTAAATGTATTTAGTCTTTTATTGGAAAAGAGATTTATGATCACCTGACTTGTCAAAAGATATTTGAAGAAATTTCTGCCACTGTATTACCTCATGATGTATCATGCAGTTGTGAAAATTTTTGTGCAGTCCAATGCAACTTGCAAGTATTTTTAGATCATTAAGGGAATAACCTACCTCTTAACTGAGAACTCTTTATTTTAAATGAACACGTTTCTTATATGGAATAATGTGGTATTCCCAGTAAGTACATTAATAGTTTTTCATGGTGTTTTATAGAAAAATCAAATTATATCTCTACCATCAAAGACTTCTGGGAATATAATTAATCATGGCAGTATTTTGTAAATGGATGGATAAAAGCGAATATAACATTAACACACTAAATGCTTTATTTAGTGATGTACTCTCATGTCCTCCATTTACTTTATGATTAGAGGCCTTTAAATACTTTCATATGCTGTCATTTGCTAATGTGTGTAAGTTATGTGTCCCAACCTGTGAGCATTGTTAAACCTTGGTTGTCATGGTTACTCTTACTACCATTGGCCAACTAACATTTAGCCTTTCTTTTTCCTTTCCTTTTTTATTTTTTATTTTTTGCTGCATTAAAATGGAGCAGTAAACCTGACAGGTGAGGAATAGAGAATAAACCCCTTTCATGCTCAGTAAGAAAAAAAAACAAGATATGGGTAGACTTTGCAGGTATTGAGGGGGTGAGGGTGGAGGTTGGATATAAAGATGATACCTGGCAAATAGAAGATGGATAAAGCCTACATATATATAAAGTAAATTGACATTAAAATGATTCTGGGAGAAAAAGATTGTCTGCATAAGAAGATAAGACATATTATCTTTATGTAAAGCTAAATTTAGAAGGCATTAAAACCACTCTGTGAGTTTTGTTTGTTGTTAAGGTGAAGTGAACATTTTTATGTGTTAGTGTGTCTGCACAAGAGAAATGTGAGGTGTCCCTTAAGTTGTTTTTTGTTTTGTTTTGTTTTGAAGGTCAATTTTTAAGTTTGATCTTTGATCACCTCTCAATACAGGAATACTACTAGCTTGTTCAACCCTCCAAATATTTATTATAATGTCTTAATGAAAACCCTTATGTAATTTCTAATTATTTTCCACGTCTTCCAGCCTTGAATAATAATAGTAATCATAGCAATAATAACAATATCTGTACTGTGTGATTATTGACTGATTGGTTTAATCTAACCTCTTAGCTTTCTAATTCATATCTATCTATATATCCATATCAATAAATAAATATACCTGATTAAATTTAAACTGAGAAAAGAATCTCAGTGCTCATCTAACTTGCCTTCTTTCCAATGTTGTATTTCTGTGGTTCTCAGGAGTGGTCCTTGGATCAGTAGCAGCAGCATTAGCAGGGAACTTGAAATACAAAGTCTTGCCCCACCCCCAGACCTACTGAATCAGAAACTGGGAATTGGTCCAGCGACCTGTAGTTTAATAAGCCCTCCCAGGAGGTTCTGATTCATGATAACGTTTGAGAACCACTACTGCATTTTTCCCCCTACAATCACAACACTGATCACCAAGCTTTATTACACTTTCCCTGACAGGAAGCTTACTACCTCTGTGAGGGTCCTCTTTATTGATTTATTTTTATAGATCACTGGTTACCATTGACTCAGCTAAAAAACACATGGAAATTTGTGTGTTTTTTTCCACCAAAAGACAAAACACTTTGAACCCACTTAATATACCTAGACATCTACCTTCCCATTATAATACTGTCCACATTACACAACTTTATCGATGCCTTATTGTCCCATTAATATGAAACTTGAGCCAAGTTAGATAGCATCTTCTAACCCTCCTCTATTTCGTAAGTGAAGAAATTGAGGAGGTTTGTAGTTGGCTTACCCAAGGAGAGACACACCAGTAGTGGCAGAGTTGGGGTTTTATTCCTACTGGTGTCCGAATTGTGAAATGTTTGAACTGATACCTTTGAATATATATAGTAGAGATTTCAAATAAATAGAGTTTTTCAAAAACCTGTACCCCATATGTCTGAGTATCTTTGTTCCAAATAAATAGATTTGATCTTCCCCACAACCCCTTCAACCAAGGGGTAGCATTTTTGTTGTGCATTATTCACATCCCAAACAAACACATGCTTTTATACTGTTAGTGATTCCAGCCATCTCTGAAAGGTTGTCTTCTGTTCCCGTTTTCACCTATAATTCCTGTACATAACTTCTGACTGCAAGAAATGAACTTGCACTGGGGCTTTTTAATCTTAATAGAAAAAAAATAGTAAGTCAGAATTTATAATCTCATTCTAGTCCCTATTCTTTGCTTTTTAAATAGTTTAATATGAAAATAATGAGACCTCTGAAAACTTAGGGAAAAATGTTACAATACTTTCATGTTGGACCCAATTTAAACAGGAATATGCCATTTAAAACTTTACAACAGTAAATTTATTTTTTAAAGCTCTTTACTAGTGGTACTGATGCTGGCCAAACTCCTCATCTTGCAAACCTTTCTTGGAAACTCTTTCTGTTAGACAACAGCCATTTAAGCACATTTCTGTTTTAAAATAATGTGATAAGAGTGCGGGAAGCCAGAACTATCCATGTTGTGATCATCAAAATGAAACTAAACAAAACAAAATTTAAACCGCTGGTTTTCCTAGCTGAGGAGGGTTTTTTGAGTCTGAGATCTTGGATGTCATTTCATTTGAACAGATACAGTGAGGGAGATGCGAGGTATCAAATGTCAGGAAACCCCTTCCAATTTATTACAAGTGTGAATTGTACTTTTACTCCAGTGCTTTGGGTTTTCCAAGACTCATCTGGGCAACAATATGTGATTTCCAGGTTTCCTGGCCCGAGAGAAACTGACTAAATTTCTTTAGAGGGTATTCTTTTCTGTCCCTTAGTCTCAGTGTCATTTCCCTGGTCTCAGTGTAAAAGCAGAAAGGAAGGTGTTCCATGTCACCTGCAGGACAGAAGTCGTTTTCTTGCCCAGTTATTTCTACTTTTGGTTTCCATAATCCTGCCACAATGACAGTGGAGCCACTTTGAAAAGGTATAAAAGGTAGTCAATGGGTCTGGTACATCAGCGAAGAAATAAGAATCTTTGCAGATGTGTGTGAAAAGACCAAAACCTGAAAAGGGCCTCAGGGATGATCTGAAATGTGAAGACCAGCCATCTGTTCGTTACACATGCGGTCTATTGACAGGCCACACTCTGACATTTTATTCACCCCTTTAGATTCTGCATCTTCAGTGGAAAAATGAGTCTATCAGTGTTGTGAGGCAAATATTCCCAGCATAAACACTCTGACATTTTCTGCTCTGAAACTGGTCATCTTATCCTTCTTTCCCATGCTCTTCTGAGCCCCATTCTCTTTCTTCTCCTATGTTTTCCGCCAGCCCTCCATCGCTGCTTTTCTTCCCATCTTACACTCCATAGAACCAGAGCTCCCAGGACCTGTCGCACACCTCAGTTCACTGCTTTCCTCTAATAGGTGTTGTAGTTTGGCAGTACCTTCTGTCCTAAGACTGTGTCTATCTCCTTTAGGTAGAAATAGGAAATCATGAGTCAGGGTAATCCAAAATTTTAAAAGAGCAAGGTGTTTAATAGTACTTGCCCAAGAAAAGTCATGAATCAACCATAGTTTGCCAAAGGCATCTCACTTGAACCGGTCAAATGCACTTTCTCTTTGCATCCATCTTTGTTTTATTTTATACAGATGATCAGAGATGGAAGGAAGACTATTTTCTTTTTATGAAACAATCTGTGTGACACTGAATGAGAGCCCATTGACATAGACACACAAACGAGCTGTACCACAGTCATAGTGAAAAGACAGAGGGAGTTTTCTAAACACTCTGCTGTACCCCTTCCCTAAATTAGAATTCCTACGCTCTGAATGGGGGGGGATGCTCAAATTATGACTCTAGTGTGGGGATTGCTGGAATCAGTGTTCGAAGGAAAGCACTCTGAAAAAGACTTTTGAGGTGAATTGTTCATCTCAGTCAAGCTGAAAGAAAATAGTTAGGTACCACTCTGATTATTTGGGTTTGGGGGGAAAAAAAGAATAAAGAAATCTTAAGGGGAAAACCTGACATTTTTATATAGACATTTGTTAACAGTACATTACCATACTTTAAATCAGAGTACTTAATAAAACTAGTAGATATCAATTAAAACAAAGATAAAATGAATGTGTGAAGGATTATTTATAAATAGAAACTGAATGGTTCATATACCTGAATGGTCATTAGGAGAGTGGAACTACCCTCTAGGTGAAATTACTTTTTCTCCAATCTCACTGTGATTGACTTTTGTTAACAAAATTTTTAATCATAGTTAATATCAATCATAAGTTAATTTAGCTTAACACCATAAACATCCAACACTTATTTTTTTTGGGGGGGGGATTTGAAAGAGAACATGAATGTTGCTCTTGTGTCCCAATCTCCCTCCAGGTGTTAGGCTAACTTGGAATCTTAGAAATGCACTCACTGTATTTCTCTGCCTTATGGGAAAATCCACTGCAGGTTTACTTTATAGCCACCAGTTACATATTCTTAGAAGAAATTGGGTCCGATTTAGAGGCCTAGTAGCTTAACTCCAGGGTAACAGTAATCTTAGTATTGGCTGCTAGGGGTCCTCTATCCTGTTCCTCACAAACAGAACTAGTGGATAAGGGAGAATCGCTGAGCAAGGATCCAAGTGTATCTCACTAACACTGCCTTCCAGCCTAAAGTCAGAGTCCCAGGATTGTTTCATTCTCCAGCTGAAAGAGGACTTTGAGATCATCCACCTCAACAAAAATTAGCCCCGAGGAAATACTATAGGTCAAGTAAGGAAAAGCAACGTTGAACAGGTCACAAAGCTAGCCCATCTGAGTTTTAAAACTAAAAATTGGGGAGGGGCATGACACTCTGCTCTTTACATCTGTTTCAGTTTTTTGTACTTTTTTCTAAAATTTCTTAAATTTTTACTTTCTCCCTATAGGAAAAGGGCAGAGTCTGACTCTAGAAAGAGCAGCATACCGAATAGTAAGGAGGTCCCTTCACACCATCCAACAGACCCAGTAGAACTGAGGCGCCTTAATTTTCAAACACCAGGTAAGAGACATGACTCATCTTGCCCATGTTACAGTCTCCGCTGAAATTGTATAGCCCAGTCGATACTGCCTTGAGAGATGAATGTGTCACTTTATTTTCAACAATTTTGTGTGTCCTTCTCTTTTATTTTTATATTATTGAGATTTTTCCAAAACATACATCTTGAAAGGAAATTAAGCCCTTTGTGCAAATCTGAGGTGGAGTATAAAAGAGGAAAAACATATATTTCTTCAAATTGGGACAATTTATACTCTTTTAAGAATAGTTACATTTTATAGGCTTATTAACACAGTTATGATTTTCAATGATATGTATATGGAAAGAATTCAGGTTCTCATCTTATAAAGTGAATGAATAGGTGGTGGATTAATGTTACATCATTCAGAATATACAGGATGGGGCAAGAGTAGGTTTAGAGTTAATCATATGGAATAATACAGTAATAAATAATGATACAAGAATAAGCTCTGTGTTTCACGCACTCATAACTGCAAATCTAATTTTGCTCCAGCCTGTATTTATTCTGTATTTTTATATTAATTTGTATCTACGTTATTCTGAAAGAAAATGGGAGGGAGGGAGAGAGAGAGGGAAGGAGGGATGGCCAGATGGAGAAAGAGAAGGCTGGAGGGAGGGAAGGAAACAAAATCGGACTCTCATTGACCAAAGAAGGTTTCCTACTGTGGAGACACATAGAGTGGCTGAGAATAAGAATATGCTTGTTTTTGAAAATAAATAACATCAAGTGCTTCAACAGAGGAAAACTATTCTTGCTATGGGGCATTTTGTACAGTTAATTGAAATCTAGTTCTGTTTTACTGTCTTTTAAATAAATCTTATTTATAGCAAATGAAGGGCAAGTGATCAATGGTAAAGAGAGATGAAAATATAAAACTGAGTGGCACTATCTTAATAGCTAATGGTCATGAACACAGTAAAGAGCTGATCTAGGAAGTCTGCCTGATTGAAATGTGGTAGCATGGTACCCCCAGTTATTGGGAGGTTTTCTCTGTGTCCAATGGATGTCCTACCTCCCAGTAGGATACACCACGGGTTCATTCAGCTACACATTTGTAGTGAATTGCTTAGAGTTGAAAATACATGGTTTATTGTATTTAGCTTGTTTTCTCTTTAACATGTAGATATGTCATAGTCACTGTTAACTATTCAGCTCAGAGAAATGTCTGGCATTTACAAAGTGGTTATACAAATTATAAATTCGCTTTGTTTAACTTATATTGCAAATGAAGTTTGACGTTTTAAAAATTCTGTTTTAAAAAGCAAAATACACTGAAACGGTCATCAGCATAAAAGGTGGGAAATAAATGTTCACGTAGCCGAAAGCCTCCTGTATGCATATCACTAAACACACTGATCAGTGTGGATTATGCGCATGTGCTGATGACTGAGCAAAGATCCCTGTTGTCACCTTGGCTGATCTCTGTTGAGTGGCCCGCTTCGTGCTCCATTAAGGCAACTTGATATGAATTGAGTAATAAACCTTCTCTGTTCAGCACTTTTTGAAATAGTAGTGCACTGACGTTTTCAGGCTACAGGCACCTTCTTAATTCATGTACTTTTCAATCTGGCTAAACCAGTGTATAGAGGAGCTGAAAGCCACAGAAATAAGCTGGTCCATGATTTCTTGACTATGTTGCCTCATCACCGTTATGAGAGCAGCACATTATAGAAATGGGGGAAATAATTAGGTTGCTCAGTATCTCGGGCTTGGCACTGCCTTCACCTCCTCTGGCTTGTGTGTTAAGTGTTATCTGTATTGGAACCACCTTGGTCTTCCAGCAGAGACAGACGCACACTGGAGGGTTCAGTGGAAAGCGAAAGGCAGCCCCGAGAAGAAAGCCAGTGGGAGTGCTCTTCCCTCCACCTCCAGCACCAACAGAGAATGTTTCTGAGCACGAATGCGAAGCACGAATGGGAACTGTGTAGAAAGGATTACTAGCAGGGGACAGGTGATTACAAGAAAGAGAATAGAACGTCCTTCAACCAGGAGACCTCCATCTGCAAATACTTTTCACTTTTATGGGTAATTTTGCAAAATAATGGCCAAACCCAAGCATTCTATTAAAAATCAAATTTTTCCCAATGTATACGGACATGTTAGATCCACATAGAGAGGGAACCTGTTAAAATGCGTATAAGTCACTGGGAAGAGAAATGAAGGCCACAATTGCAGTGACATTCATTATGTCACCAATGGCTTTACAAACTTCCAGTGGGAACCTAAGTATATAGACGATACCGTTTAACCAAGTTTAGACTGACCACCTCAAGTGGATAATAGAATGAAGTGGGGGGGATGAGTAAAGGAGGCAGGAAATAGTAGAGGAAGAGGATAGAACAACAGAAATTGTCCTGAGATCCTAGCACAGCGGTTCTCAACCTGTGGGTCGCGACCCCTTGGGCGGTCGAACGACCCTTTCACAGGGGTCACCTAAGACCATCCTGCATATCAGATATTTACATTACAATTCATAACAGTAGCAACATTACAGTTAGGAAGTAGCAACAAAAATAATTTTATGGTTGGGTCACAACATGAGGAACTGTATTTAAAGGGCCAGAAGGTTGAGAACCACTGTCCTAGCACATCTGTTTGTGCAGGAAGCATTCTGTTGTGCCCTTTAGCTCAGGTAAGCAATCTACTTTAGTTGATTTGTTGAACAAGTCTATTTGTCTCCAAAGATCTATAATGTGGCCTGCTGTCCTGAAAATTGGACCATTTTACAAAGGAAATAGATGTGGCTGTTAATGTGAAATGCATGTGAATGTGACCATTTGCTTCAGCGGCTATGAATTATCTGAATTACTTGCCAATAGGATGAGAGCAGAAAGCGTGATTGTTAACCTAGGAAACTTTTTGTGCTTTTTCCTCCCCTCATATTCATGAATAATGGTGGCCTTTCCTGGATGGCGAAAAATGACCCTTTACTAGGTGTTGCATAGCCGATGATATGACACTACTTGATTTTTGTATTTTAAACCAAAATTGTACCTTTCACTCTCTGAAAGGTGCTTTTATGTTCATCAGACCTTTGAATTTATAATTTGTTATACCTAAACATTATAAAGTTTGGCAGTGTTTATTAATGGCACGCAGAAGGAGGGAATTAATGATCCATGCATTCACTTTAAACAAATGACTTCCAATGAAATCAGAAGCCGGTGATTTTTATAACCAGCCCCAACCACAGAACATGTTCATGAAAGCAGATTGATTTCTGCTTCTGATGAGTCTGTCGTGGATGATAAAATACCAAATAATACCGTTTAAAATTCAGTGGTTCTTTCAGAAGGTTAAGGAAGACTTTGCTTAGTTCATGGATTCTATGCATTCTACTTTTCCTGTTAAGCCATCTTCTGAATGAAAATTCTGTTTACTTTTTAAGTTACTTATTCTCGTCAGAGAGTCTGAATGTAAGGAGGCAGACTTTTCACCCATCAATTCTGCCATCTATTCAAACGGTTTTGAAACACACCTTCCCGTTTTCACATCAATGTGGCACTATAACAATTCAGTCGCTTCAAAGCATCTTGCCCTTCGCTGCGGTGCCACACGCAGACCTGTCCTTGGGTTAGAAGAAGGAAAAGGGCAGAATTCTATGCACTGTCTCTCAGCTAAGGCACCAAGTGGAGGGAGAGCACCTGTTGCTTTCAGTATAACCATCTTTGGGAGGTTGCGAGATGTGGAGAGAACATTGCTTTGGCACACTTTCCCAATGTGGGGTGGCAGTCAAGTCACTGTTCGTGGAGCACCGCGTTCAAGCATCTGAACAGGGGGAGCAAGTCACACACCTTCCCAGTTGAGAACAGGTACCTCTGTTTGTAGATATTTGCCGTGAATATGTTTATCTGTCCATCAGGTTCAGATGCCAGTATATCAGCCAAGTTGTATTTAGAAGGGGAACTACCTGATCTCTTAAATCAATATGGTTTGCAGTAATAAATCATCAGTTGTTGGTGAAGGGGGTCACTCAGAACCAGTGTGGAACATATAATTAAAGGAGCATTGCTTTGTCACCTGTGACCTACAAAAGCAAAGCACAGACCTAAATATACAAAGGTATCATTTAGCTAAGGTTAGACTAATCACTTCAAATGGTTAATGGAATAAACTGGGAAAAATGAGAAAGGGAGAGAGGAATTGTGGCAGAAGAGCTAGAATTGACAGCTGATCACGTTTTACAAGTGGAGGAGGGAAAGAAAATATTTACTTTTAAAAGAAACCTCTCTTAAGCCGCATACATCTTTGTGGGCAGCAGTAACTGGGTGTGTGTTAGGATGGTTGATAAATAAGTTACACATTAAACAAAAGTAAACTATGGGAGGAATTATTTTATTTTTATCTTTAAAAAAATCCCGCTCTAGCCAGCTTGGTTTAGTAGATAGAGCATTGGCCTTCTGACTGGAAGGCCTCAGGTTCAGTTCTGGTCAAGGGCACATGCCTGGGTTGCAGGCTCAATCCCCAGTGTTGGGCATGCAGGAGGCAGCTGATCAATGATTCTCTCTCATCATTGATGTTTCTATCTCTCCTTCTCCCTTTCTCTGAAATCAATAAAAATATATTTTTTAAAAATCCCGAGTCTCTGAAATCAATAAAAATATATATTTTTTAAAAATCCTGAGTCATTATATGATTGCTCCCTTTCATGCATATTTTTTGTTCTTAATTACAAAAGCAACACATATTTTGGAGGGGAATTTCGTGAAATAAAAAAATAAGCTTGTTAGCAATTGTTGTACTTAGGTTGTAGCTATACAGGTGTTCATACAACTCAAATTTGTTGTATGTTTAATTTTTTTTGGTTGGAAAAGTAAAAAACACACTTTTAAAAATTGTCTTTTATTCCACTACTTTTTATTTTGTTATTTGACATATTTAAAATAAAAAGTAACAGATTTCCTATAACTACTCCAATTTTACCCTCAAGAAAGGTCTACCATATGTAGCTCCATGCACTCCCTTCCAGGCTTTTTCTATGTATATACAGGTTTTTAAGTGATAAACTATATGGCAGGTGTATAGAGATATAGATAGGCGCATTTCCATACAATTTCCTGTTTTAACGGTTAACTATATAAAAGTAGACTTTGTTACAAGACAGTGGATTAAGTCTCATCTCCCTTTTAACAACTGATAGCACTCTGCTCTACAGATGTTGCAAAAGTGTGGACTCCTTTCTTATGAACAGAGGCCGTTATTTTTCCCAGGTTTTGTTCTTGCAAACAATTCTGTAATGAGCAGTACTGAGCCTCTCTTCTCACATCTTCTTTGCTGTTTCTGAATGTGAGACACCTAGAAGCATGATTGCAGGGTTGTAGGGTATTCACATTTACCATTTTGATACAGACTGCCAATTACGGATTTTTTTGCAATGTTATAGAAAGCTTTTAGTTACAGTGTAGTCCCTCTGAACCATGGCCTCTAGAATTGGACAAAATGACTATAATAAATATAATATTGTCAAGAGATGGTGATATATAAGAAAATCAAAGAAATTGCTAATATGTGTTCATATTTTTACTTTTTTCCAGTGAAGCAAATTTAAAAGTTCATCTCAGAGAAATAAGCTTCGTTTCTAATACCAAAATGGTGTAAGGGAACATGTAACTAATAGCATCATATAATTCTCCAGTCACCACCTCTCTCTATGCTGGAAAAATCCATCGCCCAAACACACACACTGGATACCACATACCATGCACCACACCTTCGGCTGATTTGTCAGTTTCCACCAGAAATTTTTTTCACTGAAAAATTCTTTCTTTCTGTCTCTGCACCCCATACTCACACACCACCCCCCAGAAAAAATTTCAAACAAAAACCAAACTCTTGTGTTTATACTTGCATCTTTTAGGAAAAGAGATTTTAAAAATGATGATCAGATATTACAACATACAGACCTCATTTTTATTTTGTAAAGTGACCTCAATATGTTTTGCCCTAAAGCATACATGGATGGTAGGTGATTGATGGGCTGTGAAAAACAAAAAGAAACTCATAAGAAGTTAGCATAGAAAAAGCAATATCAGCAGCAGAAATGTCTGTACAGCAATTGGATGGGTTTTGAAAGCTCTTGTGCTTTCTTGATCCATCATTACTTTTAATTGGATCAATGCTAACAGGGTCCATTTTTTCATATACTGTCTTATCTTCATCTTTGGTTTTGTACTGTAAAAATACTTAGGTATATAATATAGATTAAGAATACCTTATGTGCTCTTTTTATATTACACTAGAGGCCTGGTGCATGAAATTTGTGCACTGGCTGGGAGGTGGGGGATCCATCAGCCTGGCCTATGCCCTCTCGCAGTCCAGGACCCCTCAGGGGATGTCTGCCTAAGATGGTAGGCAAACATCCCTCTCGTAGTCTGGGATCCCTTGCTCCTTACTGCTCCTTATTGCTCAGCTCCCTGCTCCTTAAAGGCTCCTTATCACTCGCTTGGCTCCCTGCTCCTTAGAGGCAGGCTTCTTACTGCTAGCGCAGCTGCAGAGGTAGGAGAGGCTCCCTCCACCGCTGCTGTGCTCGCCAGCCATGAGCCTAGCTTCTGGCTGAGCAGTACTCCCCCTGTGGGAGTGCACTGACCACCAGGGGGAAGCTCCTGCATTGAGCATCTGCCTCTGGTGTTCAGTACACATCATAGTGACCAGTTGTTCTGGTCGTTCCGCCATAAAGGTCACTTAGGCTTTTATTATATAGATTTTGAAACTTGGTTAATAGAATTTAAATGGTAAATTTCTGATATAAAGAAATATGATTTATTCAAATTCTGCACTTTTGGAAATGAGTTTTAGCCCTAGCCGGTTTGCCTTAGTGAATAGAGCGTCAGCCTGTGGACTGAAGGGTCCTGGGTTCAATTCCAGTCAAGGAAACATGCTGGGGTTTTGGGCTCGATCCCCAGTTGGGGGCATACAGAAAGCAGCCAGTCAATGATTCTCTCTCATCATTGATGTTTCTATCTCTCTCCCTCTCCCTTCCTCTCTGAAATCAATAAAAATATATTTTTTAAAAAAATGAGTTTTAATGATGCCATCCAGTAGTTACTTGAAAAATCACTCTTGTAGCTTTCCCTTAATGATGATCCTAGTTATGGATTAAGTCAAATTGGCATTACATTTTTACCAAGAAGCAATTATACCTTACAAATCAATGTTCTCTTTTGTATTTCATTCATCATTCATTTGTGAGACAGATAGTAAACATAGAATTTTTTTTCATTCAGATTATTTTAAATAGTGCATACATTATGTAAAAAGTCTGACAAATATTTTACAAACTTCGTTTTTCTCTATGTTAATTCAATTACGTGCACTTTTGACAGGACTGCAGTAACAAATTTGATGAACAAATTAGTTTCTCCCTGTTCCATGACTACAAACTGTTCAGCCTTTATCACAATTTGTTGGGAAGGAAACCATAAAGAGAGGATTCCTAAAGCCCTTACACTTATTAGTAACAGAAAAAAATCACCTAAAAGATGTTCCACCACTATTAGTGACCTCAACAACTCTATTTCACAAAACAGTTGTGATAAAGTGCCTATAGACTTCTACTGCGAATATAAAGCAAGTGTTTGATAAACATTTGTTTATAAAGTCATTTGAAGCATACTGTTGATTAGCTTACTTAATAAAATCTAACAGCATTTTCAAAGCAAAAGCATTGTTAATTAGGGATTTCAAAAATACTGACAAATAACACTAGAGTTTTTAACATGTTGACTGTATAGCTTTAGTTCATGGTTTTGTGGAAGCTTATAATAATTTGATGAGAAGTAACTGGAAAATACAGGTGTGTAAGCACCTTTTCCCTCTTCCCTACCACCAAAAGAGACATACCTTCTGTAACGCAGCTATTAAATGATTGGCACACTTGATGGAACTCAGGATAGTTTATGATCTCCGCATTGCTCTATAGATAGCCCAGTCTCACAGCCCATATTTGTGTGTGTGTGTGACCATTCTTCCAGTGTTGGACGATTTACGAGATAGCATGGCATAATGAGAAGTAACAGGACTGGTATCAAAGCCCCATGTAGCCATAGTTTTACTGAGAATTATGACCTTGGTCAAGTCCTTTTATCCCCCTGAGCTTCATTTTTCTAATTAGTAAAATTAATGGGGGAGAGGCGGGAAAGTAGATGAACCCACTGGTCAGAGGCTGACTCATGGAAAGTATCACCGTCCTGTTCCTCACCCCATGCTCGTTCTCCAGCCCAGTGCCTTGTGGATATAAGCATGCGGTATGTCATTCTCAACCTTCTTTGATTTTAATTCTTTCTTTCTTTCTTTCTCTCTCTCTCTCTGACACACACACACACAGGAACATTTTGCTCTTTTCAAAACAGAATTCACAATCTAGTTAGCCAGATGTGGCTGGCAAAGGTCTTGTCTTTGCCCCACAGGGTTTCAACAAAATTCTGACTAAAGGAAACGGGACATAACAATCTAGGTGTTCAGTTGGCACTGCAGTGCTCTTGGGAAATACCTGCTAGCGCTGAATTGTTTCACCCTCCTGGAAGTCCTCCTCAGCCCCCGTCACCCCTGGGGATGACGCTGACATTGAGACTGAATGTTGGTTGCCCTTTCACCTCCTGCTTATTGTTACTTTTATATAATAGAGAAACGTTTCTTCTTTCTCTGGCCTCCGTTGAAAGTAGAGAAAGAAAAGAAAGCCCTAGAGGCTGCTAGTTGGAAGGAAATGGGGTTGAGTGCGTTTCTTTGCGAAGGTGTTTATGCCAGACCTGGACACGTTCCGTGACTTACCTTCCCACCCTGGCCCCTTCGCCCACTGGAAACTTTGCCCCCTGCTTTAGGAGATCTTAACTGCCATTCTAGAATGCATACAGTAGAAAGATGCCAAGCCTACTTAAGACTTTTTTATTTAAAAGTCATTTAACTTCTCTGGACTTCAGAGTTCTCCTAACTTCATGCAATGCAAATGCTGGACTAAGCAAGCTCTAAGGTGCCTCTTAGCTTAAAATGCTGTGATTTTAATGTTTTACTGCTCACGAGGAAGCCACCACCACATTACTCTCACAAATATGCACCCTATTAGAAGTAGTTGCCGTGTCTGTCCTCCAACCTCAGGCAGATTCCAGTGTCTGTATCCATCGTTTTTCATATTAACAGTATATACTGTGGATACCAAAGCTGCATAATGAACACTCTGGTCAGATTCAACAAGTACCTTTAAAATGTATTCATGTTGTGCATTTGTAGCTTCAAACTGATGAAGTCATGACCCTGCAAGTCCTCATCAATTGTGAGCTCTTCTTCAAAGTCTTCAGTGCTAATAATCGCTAAAGTACTAAAGTAGAGTCGAGTGTAGCACCAGAAGAAAGCTGATCTCATTCTCATAAACGCTGACATGATTTTTGAGTGAGAATTAAATAAACGGAGTGATAGGTTCCTGTGTATAATTCTCATAGTGGCTTCCACACTTAGAGGTTCTGATTTAATTGCTCTGGAAAGAAGGAATTTTAAAACACCTCAAATGATGCTAATGTGAAAACACTAGTCTAATAAAAACTTTGGTTTGTAGCCTATGATCAATGGCCGGATTACCAGACAAAGGGTTGACAAGGCACCACAGTGAAGTCAATGTGTCATAGCTTTCTGAGTGTGTCTGGTTTTCATTCAGAATCTAAAATGCTTGATTATATCATATAAGTCCCTATCAGTGATGGACAATGGAGAAGTCTGGGGGGGGGCGGATAATATAACACTCTGTTGTAAATAATAGATCTTTGGTGATTATTTTCTGATATGGGCTAGAGAGTTTCCTATTAGAGGACTTTCATCCAGATTTATTCTTTAGCATAATTTTTATGTTAATACATGATATGCATTTTGGTTAGCTAAAGAAAATGGTGTTAAACTTAACTCAAAAAGTAGAATATTAAACTGCATAATAGTTTTGGGTCTTGCAGAAAGTAAATGTTCACCTCCCTTCAAAGAAAAGGAGCTATAACTTTTAGAACCCTTATAAATGAACTACATCTAAGAGCTCCTTCTCTGGTCTTCCATATGTTCACAGATCCCTTCTACATATGGTAAAAAGGGGTCACAAAGAAGGAAGTGACTCTAGGATTTATCTAACTCTGCACTTTTATTTTACACACAAGCAAGTTAAGGTGCTTAATCACAATCGATTGTCCCTGTTAGTAGATGGCAGAACCAGAAGTGGAATTCATGTCCAGTATTCTAGTCTAGGGTTCCTTCTTCTATGTCATCAGATTCCCACAAGTTCTCCTTTTTCTGTGAAACACCCATTCTGCCATCTTTATTTGTTCTATAACTTCAACTGAAACGATACATACTGACAAGTCTTATGACTAATGATTCTTGAATGCTGTGGTATCTTTGAATGTGATATGTATATCCTAGTTTAGAATGTAAGCAGTCAGTGCAGGGTTGCTTGGATTTCTCTATAATTAGCTTCCAAAATAGTACGTGCAGACCACTTTGCCAGTGCATGCCAGAAGTGAATATGTTGATCGCATCTTTGGTTGATGATTATGGTCTTCTACTGCTGTTATACTAATACTTTTCCCATCTCCAACTGGCTTTACTTTTGCAGCTTTGAGCAGTAATTCAGTCCCCTACGCCTCCCTGATTGGCTCTGTGTCCTCCCTCTCTAGCCAAACCACCACTCAGTCCATATATGATAATAACTCTCTCCCACGATTCGCTCGAAAAGGTCTAAACATCTTTGTCTCTGTTATTTTCTCTGTTAAAGCACTGTAATGGATGTTCACATTATTCCATTTCCATTTCCAGACAAGCCTACAGTCTCGTGCCTTTGCATCTCCATTCTTGCCACTGGGGGTGCCTCATCTGGATAAGATCACTTTAATTACCAGACCGCTGTCACCCACCCCTGCCTTCTGCAGAACGTAAATTAGTTCAATGCTATCATCTATAGGGGAAAGTTCTAGAAATGGGCTCCAACATTTTGGTCCAAATGCATAATTATATTAGCAACAAATTCTACTTCTGAACCGACTCATTTTTATTGAATCTGCTATTAAGATTTTAACTAACTGGAAGCAGTCCTTCGTGGCCAAACATGCTACCACACCAGAATTTAGAACACTGTGCTACAATGATGATCTAGAACAGTGATGGCGAACCTTTTGAGCTTGGTGTGTCAGCATTTTGAAAAAACCCTAACTTAACTCTGGTGCCGTGAAACATATAGAAATTTTTTGATATTTGCAACCATAGTAAAACAAAGACTTATATTTTTGATATTTACTTTATATATGTAAATGCCATTTAACAAAGAAAAATCAACCAAAAAAATGAGTTCGCGTGTCACCTCTGACACGCGTGTCATAGGTTCACCATCACTGATCTAGAAGAATCAAAGTAGTTCTCTGTTTAACTTGCCGGAACTATTGATAATTTGGCATTTGCGATAAAGGAACTTACTGGGTGACTTTCAATAATGGCATAATTTCTAAAATGCCCATGAAGTAATCACATGTCATGTTGACTTAATGGTCACCGTTCCACAGGCTAACACCCTCCAAGGAGTCCCAAGGACAGCTGACTGTCAACATGACTTCCAGTTTGAGCCCCTCCCTCACTCTGTCTGCTTCCAAGGCTTCCCTGGGGGCATGCTAGTTCAGGTGTTTCTAGCCAGTTGCAATGTGTATCGATAAGACATGAGTTAGCAGGTTCTTTCTCATGTTACTCTTAAAAAATGAATCCGAAAGAAATACAATGCAAATCATATGAAAAGGTCAGAAAACATTGGAAAGACACAGGTATCGTCAAAATTAGCAGTGGATTATTTTGAATTGAATCCGTGGAACTGATATTCTTCAGCTGGCAGACTGAACTATGCTGGGCTTGCCACCACCCCCACCCCACCACCCCGACAGGACTTTCTTTCTTTTTTCACCTTTTCCCCTCCTTGTTCTTTCACTAGATTCATTTCGCATGAGTGCACAAAGATGTTTACACCTGGGGTAGATTGTAGGTTTACTGGGGGTCGAATAATGGAACATAGGTAGTAAAATACCACAAAGCCTAGTGTGGGCCATTTGTCAATGCCCAGGAGAAGGTCACAACCCCAGCTTCTACAATCTGCTGCTAGTGGAAACATTTTTGCACCTTAGTTTGGTGTCTGATTTTGTCATCAGTGATTATCATCTATGAGCTGTGGTGCATGCTATTCTTTGCGCCCATGTTTGCACGTGAATGTCAGTCACCTACAGATTTGTGAAGTATTAAAGCGATCTTCATCGAGTCTCAATGTATAAGTGAATCCTGTAAAAAGTTGCTGCATTTTTATTAATCCCTTTTAAAAAGTATACCAGGCTATACATTTCATTTTTTTTTTTTACAAACTCGTTCTATTTTGTTTTATTTACACCATCATTTCCTTTGCAGGTTCAGATGATTCCGGTTACCCTGGTAACCTTCATTCGTCAAGTTAGTTTTCCTTGATTATGCATAAGTCACTTTATGTTTCCTATCAAGCTACTCCTCTTTCCCTTTTAGGCCTTCTCAGTGTCCGTTTTCTTAGTTCACTTTACACCATTTAATTCCACACAATTTCCATTTCACACAGTGCAGGAGAAGGAGTTTGAAATGACCTAATAGTCATTACTCAAAGCAGAAGTTGACATCAAGCCTGACTGTCAGTTTTCTCCACTAGCTAACCGCATCGGTTCATAGCACAGTAATGCTTTCTTTTACACCAGGAGTGTTAGTATGGGGACTATGCTGGGTGGCTTTTCATTTGGCTACAAAATTCATTCTTCCAGAGCATGTCCTGCTTTGAGTAACCAAACTATCTGCCTGCTTCCTCACATAAAACATCCCTACTACTCACACATTTTTCAGGCCATTTCTAACTATAGCATTTTCTATATTTTGGAATTATTAGCATCACTTTTATTGGTTTTCAAATGTGTTTCTTCTTTCCTTTCCCTAGGTATGGCTAGTCACCCTCCAATACCTATCTTGGAACTTGCAGATCATATTGAAAGGTTGAAAGCAAATGACAACCTGAAGTTTTCCCAGGAATATGAGGTAAGTCGGTGTGTCGATACTTGACAGTAATCTCTTCTTTGGAACCATATTCTTGAGAATTAACTTTATCAGTGCCTTTTCTTTTCAGTGTGACTCATAATCTGACCTAAAAGTTTGTAACAAGTAGCCAACCTGAAAGTGTCTGTACAATCCATACAGTGGTTAAACTTTTAAAGGACGTTTAATATGTTATGTGTGTTCAGTGTTACTTGGTGAAGTTGCTTTATCTTTTCTGGTTTTACATCCATGGAATGTACTGAATTAATAAGCTTCCCAGTGTACCAAATGGGGGCCAAATACACTGATTCCTGGTGATAATCCTCACTGAGAAAGAGAGACTACAGGGAGTAGGAGCTTTCTCAGGACTCATAATTGTGCATGGCCTGAAAACGCTGTAACGATGGACTCATAATTGTGCATGATTTTATCCTTCCGTCTAGAATAGTACTGTTTTAACATTAAGATAGTCATGTGTTCTCAGAAAATTACCTGTTTTGAAGTAATGGTGAACTGAATGGTCTCTTAAAATTTCAGAATTTGCAAAAGTGCTTTGTGAAAGTGAATGAAAAGTCTGTGTGTGTGTGTGTATTGTGGCATTTGTCAAGCAGAAAGTTGTAAAACTGGGTATTTCTTGTATTCCCAAAGAACAGGGACCCATATTAAAGCCAATTCATGAGTTATGGATAACCGAACATTATTCTTTTAGGCCCGATTTAACTTAGCATAAGATTGCCATGTACAACTAGAATCTTGCAGTTGTGCCACACAACGAAAGGTTGTTGAGTGCCTGAGCAGCCCAAATTCTACCAGAAAGTTTCTACTGATGACTTAGCATCTTGAAACACATCTCTGTTACCTCTCCTGGTTTCTGTTGCATTAACCTTAAGTGAGGATGTTGGACAAGATGTTCTGTCCTTCCCTACCAACTCTAACAATCTGTCCTCTCACATGTGGTGACAACCTCTAACGGGAGCCCCAGCCTCATGTGGCAAGAGGGCTATTAACATAGGAAGAAGCTCCGTGTAAGAGAATGAGGAGTAGTGAGGCCTGTGGCAATCTGGATATTTGCATGAACTTTCTAAAGTCTTCAACTCTTTCACTTTTGATTACTTTAAATTACTGTACTGGCTAAGCAAAACATAACTGTAGCTAGCCCCTTGCACTTCCACACTGGAGAGCTGGATAGCCTTTTATTCAATTAGACTCCTCCAACATCTTTGTCAAATATTTCATAGAACACAAAAGGAATTTTGTCCGATTTTTTGTTTGTTCGTTTTGTTTGAGTTTTTTAATGTTTATTTGTTTTGGGGTAGTTTTTGTTTGTTTGTTTGTGCTCATTGTTTAAATCATTTTTTTTTAATTCTGTTCCAAGTATTCAGGAGAACATTTTCAATTTTATGAAACTCACCTTGGATTATGAAATGTCTTATTTTACCAAATGGTCCCCTTATTTTTCCCTTGTTCTTCCTCTCGGCCATAATGGCTCTTTTAAACTTAATGTAGTATTCTTTAAAGCAGTTTCTGTAGATTTTGATTAAGGCTGAAAATTGAGTTTAACGCAAAAAAAAAAAATGAAGAATGCCACCTGGGGCAGCATATAAACTTAGTGAAGTATCAGTTTTCACCAACCAGAAGTCTTTCTCCTTTGCAACCTGCTCTTTATCATTATCAGGATTCTTCTCATTGCTTTGCTATGTGATTTTCTTCATGGTTCCCCTGTAATACTTTATTTGCAATTATGAATATCATAATGAGCCATAAAAATTAAAATTTAATAGCTTACCCCGTTAATAAGCCACTAATTCGCTATCAATATCACTTTAAAACTATTGCCCTAACTGGTTTGGCTCAGTGGATAGAGCGTCGGCCTGCGGACTGAAAGGTCCCAGGTTCGATTCCGGTCAAGGGCATGTACCTTGGCTGCGGGCACATCCCCAGTGGGAGGTGTGCAGAAGGCAGCTGATCAATCTTTCTCTCTCATTGATGTTTCTAACTCTCTATCCCTCTCCCTTCCTCTCTGCAAAAAATCAATAAAATGTATTTTTTTAAAAACAAACAAAAAAAACTATTGACAATATTTGCATCACTCAAGCAATTTCAGTTGTGTGCACTGACTACAATCGCTGGTCTTTACATTGAAATTCTCCAGAAATGCTACATGTAAATATCCTGTAATGATACTCATTTAGCCGTTAGATCAGAAGTGCTCCTTGAAAGTAGTTATGCGAACCGCATGCTGGCAATGCTCCCTTTAAAAACTCCCCCAGTAGCCATTGCCATGATAGCTTACACTGACTCTACCCTTTGTCATGACCATGATCTGTGATTAAAGCTCCCTGGGCAAGAATTGAGTCTACTGTGCTTTAACAGCCATGAAGGAGATACTTAAGTGTTGTGTTCATCTGGGATAATAGGATAAAGGCTTCTGCATAATATTTTAGGTCACAGAGCAACACTTTGAAAAAAAGTTACATATTATTACCCAAATAAGTATGAATACATTTCTTTACTGATTTTCAATGAAGAAACTGAAGGAAAGACAAGTCACATTACTTTCAAACATCTCATTATTTTGTCAGAATCACTATAGATTAATGTTTACTCTGACCTCTCAAGATGCATGAAGCTAGATTTGTTTTCCTAAGACTAAAACAGATTAAAGGTACGAAAGCTGTTAGCACTGATCCGAAGTTAGAATAGGAGGAAGTGGGTTGAAATGGTAGAACAGCATTATTAGATCATGTGAGAGAATTGCTTTACTGTCAAGAAAACTGGCTCAGACTTTGGATACAACAACAGCTGGAAGAAGGGACCTGAGACTTTAGTATAACTGCATCTTGAAGGTCTTTACGAATACTTTGGGTTTTCATTTTGTGATATGAGACTACAAAATTCTACTGGAATTTAAGCAGCCCGAATTTGAGGATGGCATATTGAATGCAGGGAATAAAGTCCTCCTTAAAGTTGGTGTCCCTGTCAAAGTCAATGCTTTAGGTGGTGAATTTTCAGACTTATTCAGAATACTATGTATAAGTCTTGCTAAACAAAGTCTTTGCTAATGCCCATGGACATCTGGAAACCTAATTAAAACTGATTTCTGTTCCCAGTGCTTGAAATGCTCATTCAGTAGGTCAGCTGTGGTAGCCAGGAACATCCATTTTATTTATTTTTCCCCAGTTTTATTGAAACATAATTGACATATAAAATTGTATTTGTTTAGGATATACAACATAATGATTGGCCATATGTATATATTGCAAATGATTAGTACAGTAAGTTTAATATATATCAATTTACATCATTACCATTTTTTTCTTGTGATGAGAACTGTTAAAATCTTTCTCAGCAATTTTCACATATACAATATAGTATTGTTAACGCTTTTCATCATAGTGTCCATTACATCCCAGGACTTACTTATCTTGTAAAAGAAATTTCATATGTTTGACCACCTTTACCCATGTCCCACACCTCTAACCCCCTGCTTCTGGCAACCACCCTTCTGTTTTCTGTTTCTGTGAGTTCAGTTTTTTGTGTTTTTCTACATTGCACATGTATGTGAGGTCATACAATATGTATCTTTCTTTGTCTGGATTATTATATTTAGCATAATGTCCACATAGTCCATTCATGTGTGGTAAGTGGCAGAATTTCCTACTTTTTATGACTGAATAATTTCATTGTATATATACCATACTGTTTTGATCTGTTCATCCAGCAATACACATTAGGTTGTTTCCATGGCTAAGCTATTATAAATAATGCTGTAGTAGGCATGGAGGTACAATATCTTTTCAAGATAGTGATGTTGTTTTCTTTGGTTATATACCCAGAAGTGGATTACTAAATCATACAGTAGCTCCATTTTAATTTTTAGAGAAACATCTATACTATTTTTCATAAGGACAGCACCAATTTATATTCCCACCAACAGTGCTCAAGGGTTTCCTGTTCTTCACATCCTTGCCAGTTCTTATTTCTTGTCTTTTTGATGGCAGCCTGTCTAACTGGTGTGCTATCTCATTGTGCTTTTGTTTTGCCTTTCCCAGATATTAGTGATGTTGAGCATCTTTCCTTGGGCCTGTTGGCCATTTGTGTGCCTTCTTTGGAAAAATGTCTATTCAGTTCCTTTGCCCATTTTTAAATCAAATTGTTTGGTTATTTGCTATTGAGTTGTATGAGTTCGTTATATATTTTGGTTAGTAACTCCTTATTAGATATACAGTTTGGAACTAACTTCTCACTGGGAATATCCATTTTGAAAGAGTACTTCAGGTGACTTTGGTGTAGGTAATCTGAGGACTTCAGTTTGAGAACCATCATTGGTTTAGGATAATGTATTACAGAACATGACCCTCCAATCTTGATTTCACCATTTACTGAGATGGCTGATGAGCCAGTATGTGAGATTCATTTGACAGGCATCACAGTTAGCATTGTTATTATTAACATTATATACATAAATCCTATTTATATTAGATTGGTTGTAAGTAACTACAGTCCATAATTTGCATTAGGGAGAACAAAGGGGAGTTCATTTTAATTATAAATTACTTATTGTAAATTTATTTTTAATAAGGCCAACAGTACAAGGGTGCTTTAAGAACTGTTATCAGGACCTAGAAGACTGTTGAGATTTCTGGTCATCATCTCTGGAACTCTCACCTTTGTGTTTCTCTGGGCTAGCTTCATTTTTCCTCCTGTTTCTTGCTTCTCTCATTCGCATATATAAAATATGGTTCAGAAAATACTTTTATTCACATAGAGGTCCCCTCCAAAGAAGAGACAACATTTTTTCTTGCCAGTCCAATTCCAAACGCCTGAGAACAAACTCTGAATTCCAACTCACTCATTTGTTGTGGAGACACACATTAGGACACCCCTGCTGACAGCGCACCCATCTAGATCTGGCCCCTTCCTTGGATTGGAGAGAGGCTCTGAACTGGAAGGACGAACTGACAGTGATCCACATATTACCACAGGAAAGCACTATGCTAAGTGTGGAAGGGATATAGCAGTTATAAGAAACATGTTCTTCCAGGATGTCTAGTAGGCCAAAATAGATCAACATAAAAAATAAGATGAAGCAAAACAAGGAGCTAGTCCTAAATACTAATGGAATCCTGCTGGGCATTAGTAAAGGTCAGAGAGTGATGAAGAACTGGGGAAGGTATTGAAGAAAAAGTGGTACCATTCATGGAACTAGAAAGAAAAGGAGTGAGGAGCATTTTGTCAAGGGAAGGGTCAAAGGTAAGCAGGAAAAGAAATCTGTGTTACTTTCCTCTTCAAAGTATGAACTACAGACCAAAAGCATTGGTATCTCCTGGGAGCTTGCTGGGAATGCAGAATTCAGGGCACTGTCCTATACCTACTGAATGTGTGTCTGCATTGTAAGTAGGCTTGTGATGATGGAGAAAATTGTTTATGGTGGGAAGTTGGGTGAAATGAATTTGGACAATAAAGGCCAAGAATTGTAATGAGCTTTCAGTGCCAGACTCACCAGTGTGGGAGAGGGGGAGGGACAGTGTTAGATAGGACATGGGATTTATACCCAGACAGATTGTATTTTGAATTGAACACAGTGTATGGTGTAGGCTCACATGGTTTTATATTCCTATGAATGTTTCTCATGCATAATGTGTGTTGCTATGAGAATTAGGGAATATGGAATATGTGTGCATATGTGTATAAATTCCAGGAAACACATGTGATGTGTGTGTGTGTGTGTGTGTGTGTGTGTGTGTGTGTGTGTATGGTTTATACATCTATAGGTATGTATTTACATATATTAAGGGGCTCAATAAATTGTAGCTAAAAGTTTAAACTATTTTTATATAGTGTGCCAAAGAAAGATTTTTGTAGAGAGATAATTATACTAAGTTATTAATAGAGTATCATGTAGTCTTAATAAATTAATAAAGTATTTATTAAGTTCCTACAATAGCTATCCTCAAGTAATTTACCCTTTCATTGAACAAAGCATTTCAATGAAAAATTGCAATAAAATCAATCCTATGATAAAAGGTTTTTCAGAGTATGATGAGAATACAGAGCATACTTACAAAGTGGTTTCTTAGGAAGGTAATTTGTCATCGATGTATATAATGGAAAGAGAGAAGGAGAGCCTGGGGGGAGGAAGAAAAATTAGGGGATTATAAAGCAGTTCTTAGTTTAGGAACACACATGCTCAAATTACCTACAAGTGTGCAAATAGCACTGTTACAAGTAGAGATACACTGACTTCTGCACATTGGCACACCTGTCTTTTGTAATGCGAGTGAATGAGACAAAAGCAACCTTCTCCCTCAGTTATGTGGACAAGTTCCTTATTTTCTAGACATAGGGTTAATACACTGTTGACCTATGGACTCACTCCACCCCATTGGTCAAGACCCTGACACAATGGTTGCCTGGTGGTCACTATCAAGAAAATTTACAGTTAGAGAACATGTGAAACTAGCTCCCAGTTTGTTTTTCAAGGTACAGTTTCCCATGGAAATAGTCCCTTAGATCACATCATCTATTTCAGGTACGTTATTAGATTTTATACATTTTGTGGTGTAGGTGGAGAAAATAACTCCCCTTTCAAACAGTTCCAAGAGCAAATTTTCTTCCAGATTCCTAATGGCTGACTTACAGATTATCCTTTAAACACAGTCCATCCTGCCATGACATTGCACAGTCACGAATACTTGTCAAACATCTGGCTTCAAATTTGTTATGAACTCTTTTAGTAGTAATATCTCAAACATGCATAGTATAACTACTCTGAAGAGCAGTCTTTTCTGTGGTGATCGGAGAGGGGCAGGAAACTGGCTCACAGAAAGCTGGACGTATTCTGTTCCCATCACAAAGTCCAGTCCCAACATCTTTGCTGCCATCCTGGAGTTGTGTGATATTCGATCTCAGCGCTCACATGCCCTCCACCAGTTAGTATCCAGATGTGCTGAGAGCTTCTTACTGTACTCACGGCAATGCTTTCACGCCTCGTGCCTGTCAGGTGGTAGAGAGCTTCTTATCTGGAACTTTTCAGATATCAGAGTCCTGTCCTTCTCTTTTAATAACACCATGTATGTGGCCCCTTTGTCTATTAAGCTAGGGTATTCACAACACTCTGGTGAGAGAGGTAAAGATATATTATTCGTGAATAATGAAATATATTGAGACAGTACCAAGACATATAGAGACATTTACAGTTATTGCTTAGATCATATTTTAAATGTTTAGAGTTGGAATAGACCTCAGAGCTGAATCATCACATCTTAGAGGTCAGGAACAAGAGGTTAAGAAAAGAGTGACTTGCCCAGGGTGACTTACCTAGTATGTGGTTGAACCAGGTCACAAATTTATTCCCTCTTGTCATGAGAAGAACAGTGTGCCTTCATTGACCTGCTCTAGAGACCTATATCTTTTACTGTTGATAGAGTCTAGAAAACTGAGTCTCCAACTAGAATAATATTTATATCAAAAGTTTCTGTGAAAATGTCATTCTTATCTATTTGCATGGCATGACTATCCCTTGGAACACCCGGTGGTTTTCCTATGACATGCTAAGAATGCATTTATTTTCTCCATAGACATTTCCTCATTCCCAATGGTAAGCGTTGTATTTTCCCATAGAAGGCAAACAGTTGTCTGTCATCAAAGCAATGACCACAAAGAAAACATTTCTATTTTCCCTAGGAAAGGACTCCTGGTGTATTTGACCATGTGCGCCAAAGTACATTCGTACACAGATAGCTTTTCATTGCTACATGCTTTGTAAACCTGCAAGCTTTCATAATGTAAAACCACTTGTTATATCTG
This sequence comes from Myotis brandtii, assembly GCF_000412655.1. Taxonomy (NCBI): domain Eukaryota; kingdom Metazoa; phylum Chordata; class Mammalia; order Chiroptera; family Vespertilionidae; genus Myotis; species Myotis brandtii. The sequence continues at coordinate 455,972 of NW_005370297.1, read as the reverse complement.
CTTTCAATTCATTTATAATTTATGTGTTAACTCATGAGGGTGACTATTCATTAGGGCATTACACAGACACAAACAAAAAACTACACACACACACACACACACACACACACCTACCCCTGACTTGTTTTGTGTGTTTGCCACATTTGAATTACTAGATTATTTTTGGAAGTGGCTCCTCCATCTTCCTAAAGTAAGCAAGTGGAGGATGACAGAGATCTATTTTCATCTCTTATGCAAAGTTGAAGAATACAATAGATGAGGGAAAAGCCTCCATTTTTTTAATATCTTTGACACATGAGCCACAAAAGATAGAAAAGTTTTTTAACTTTGAACAAATTATGGTGTTTTATATAATGGAATGAGAAAAATGAGTGAATTCATGAAATAAAAAAGTAGTAACAACCTTTGTATATCTGAGCTGTATAAACCAAATTGACTCCCTTAGGGGGATACTGAACGGCTAAATTTACTTTTCCAAAGTGGAGTCTCCTGATACTCTAGGATTGGGGGTGCAGGTAGGGAAGTCATTACCCACTTCCTGAGGAACATAGCTTCAGATTGGGTCCAAGCCCACCTGCCACTCGGGGATATCTGCTCATTTAGCTAACAATGGCTCAGTGGCTAGGTGCATGGACCTGGACTTACACTGCCTAAATTTGGCCACTGGCTCAAGCCGTGTGACCTTAAGCAAATCACTGAAGCTCTCTGTATTGTCATTTCTTCGCCTCTCCAAAGGAAGCAATCATAGTGCTTGCCTCATAGGTAATTTAAAATAAATACATATAAAATTCTTAGCAGAGTCCATAATACAAATGCTCAGTTGTCTTAGTAGCTATTATTTATTTCATCAAATAGATGCCATCAATTTTATAGAGATGGTTAAACTGCGAAAAATATGTATGTCTTTGAATCAGTGAAACCCTGGTATCTTCTCATCCCTGTCATTGGTGAAACCCCTAGGGCTTTGCTGAAATTACTTTAAAAAAGTTAGTAGTAATAACAAAAAATATAAGAAAAAAAACTTTGCTAGTTTAAAACAATGCAATTAGCACTTACTCTGTTGCCCTTTCTCTTATTCTAATTATTTTCTGTGTTCAAATATAGCATCCCCCTGATCAGGTGTTATGCTGTCTCTGTTTGCCAGTGGCCACCTGGCAGCAAGCTCAGCACTGATGACTAAGCCAAGTGTGTGTCTGGATCGATTTCTAACTAAATTTACAGTTCACAGAAGCTCTTTGTTGTAATCAAAATTCCTAGTACCAACACCAGAAGCAAACAGAACAAAGAGTGTCTTTTTGTAAAAAGAGCAGCTTTCCTTGGTCCACATGCCACCTGACTTATCAGCAGTGAAGCCTTATTTTCAGGCCCTTTTCTCTGAGAAAATAGACTGTTATTATCTTTCAACAGTAAAGAAGTCAATACGTTTTAATGCAGATGCCTCCGATTTAACTCAAAGGCACCTACTGACTAATCTCCCAGTGTAGTTTTTATAGGAGAGATGGGCCTGCCACTTGGCAATTTGAGAAGCTGCTTTCTTCGTAGTTAAAGACCAGCCTCATCAAGTAAAATATAAAGGTGCAGAGAGCCCCTTCCCAGCTGCCTGGCATTCTGCATCTTGTCAACAAATCTAGTCGGACACAAAAACACAGCGGCTCACCCTAGCATTGCATCCAAGAACAGGGTGTGGGTATCTGTGTTCATAGTCTTTTATTCTTTCTGAACTTGTGTAGTGATTAGAGATCAAACTTCAACCAAATTCTTAATTTCTAAAGCTGATTTTTATTTGGACTTTTTAATGTTTGTTCTTGTATCTACTTTTCAACCTAAAAAATCCTCCTTACTGGCGTTAAATCCTATATATTTCATATGTGATGTGAGCCTTTTATTTTTTTTGTATTTTTTCTTCTTGGAGTCATCTGGCCCTGGAGGAATCTCGTATAACTTTGGTTTTCTGTTTCTAAGTCCTTGTTCTCATACAAGTTCATTATAACTAATTGGCCCTTGACCATCACTGGACATTGTCCAAATTGTCTTTCCACCTGTTCCCACGTGGAGCGCGAGGCTCTCAGGAAACAATTAATCTTGAAGTGTCTCTAGTTCCAAAGTAAGCTTTCAACTTCAAAGAGATGATAGTCAGAATTTAGAAAGTGACCACTTTTTGAGTTTTATTTTTATTTTAAAATGAAATTAGGATTTTGGGGGGGCCAGAGTGATAAGTGTACATTGAGAGGGATGCAATAGCAGACGCCCAAGAGAGATCTGAAGTCGGGGAAAACAAGCCTTATATTTTGACTGGGCCAATTAGTAGCTGTGCTGCTTGACCCTGAACCAGGTATTTGCCCTTGAGTAGCTTTGGTTCTCTTATTAAAGTTGAAAATATTAGCACCTACTCATGAGGTTGTTATGAAGAAGAATATAGATTCAGCACCTGGCCTCTTGCCTTTCTGTACGAAGCAAGCACACAGTAAATGCAAGTGGCCCTCAATGCTCTGAACTTGAATACTCATGACCTACCGGTTAGTCACTTAATAACACTGAACTTTTCTCACAAGTCATTTTATCTTCTAAAACATATCCTCCTTCTTCCAAAAAGGAGCTCTATGAAACCAATTAAGAGAAGGTCAAGGGGTGATGAAGATGGAGGGTGGTTATGATGCCTGCAAACTTCTTTCCATATTTTATATGTAATGGAATTTCTGGTAATTAAATCCATATTAATGTCCAGAAAATAATCCTTGTCCCTGGTGAGTAGAACCTGCCCTCCAATATGGATTTTAATGCCCCTGGACAAATAGTTTACCTCCCCTGATCTCTTTCCTTATTTATAAGAGGAACCAATCAAATGCCTTCTTCATCTGCTTGACATTTACTGGAGAAGAGAAACTGATCAAGGAATAACCTCTGCTCTAGATGGGTCCATAGCATCTATAGGAAAAATAGAAAAAGAGCCAATAATTATCAGAACATGATTGGTGTGGGGAGGGGTCATTTAAGAAGGAGCCATACTGCAGAGAGGCCTCTCAGAGAACATCTGAGTTGAAGAGCCACTGAAACTTGCTAGAAATGCAAAACTGTGGGGCAAGGGAGATGCACATAGGAAGACGTGGAGATAAGGAAATGGCTCTTATGGGGGACCCAGTCTGGTCTGTACCTGTCACTGCAAAGCCAGGGTCATTTTACTGAGAGGTGAAGTGGTTAAGGTGACTACACCCTTAACGGTTGTGACAACATGCTAAGGAATCTGCACTAGATAGTCTCAAAAATACTCTCAAGGCCTGCAGATGTTTTCTGGCTTCTTCTAAAGCTGCAGGAACCCCAGGACCAAATGAATGCATCTATGTTTATGTGACTTGTGACGATAGTTTATGGGCAGAATCGTAACAATGCTGCAACAAGGGATTGGGGCAAGGAGAGCCTGCTGCTGCCCTACATACCTGGGATGCCTTTACTTATTTATGCACTTCTTTTCAAATTTAATAAATGGTACTGGCAATATTACTTGCCATGTTTTTGTTTTATTTTGTTTTGTTTTGTTTTACTGTGGCTAAACAGTTTGTCATTCTATTTGAAAAGTAATTGTTGGACACACCCCACCACGTCCCAGAGTACAGAGAAGGTCGAAGAGAAGGATGTGAGCATTTAGATGTTACATGACTTGTGGATGTAGCAATGCCGTGGGAAACATCTAGTCATCAGAGATGCAGCAATTGGAGTAATTGGCTTTAACTAAGAAGTTGATGCATGCAGCATAATCCGAACTGCATTATTGCTCACTTGCCGAGTAAGATTCCTTAATGCTGGGCATTTATCAGTCATCCAAACTCCATCTCATGGAGATCCTTGAATTCATTCATTCTTCCTTTCCTCACCTCCCACTCCTCCCATTCTCTATTCCCTCTCCCCTCTCTCCCTTCTCCCTATCCCTCCCTCCCCCTCCCCACTCCTTCCTGCCAGTTTTCAGAATGTTTCTTCATACCTTCTTCTTTGGTACTAAACTGCATAACCTTTTATTATCATGCTAATAATAATAGCTAGCTTTTCTATAGGACTTCACAGTCTAGAGAAACCTTTGCAGGTCTGATAATGATAGCAAACATTTACATAGTTCTTATCTTGTGCCAGGTACTCTTCACAGTATATTACGTTTATTTTCTCAACCAGTCCTTCCAAGTAAGTACTGTTAGTATCCCCATGTTACAGAAGAGGCTACTGAACTGACCCACAGGAAAGTTAAGTAACTTGTCCAACTAGTCATACAGCTAGAAAGGGGCAGAGCTAGGATATGACTCCCATGGCTTGGTGTCAGGGTCATGATCTGACCTCAATAGTGACTGCGTTTTTCTTCTGATTTTGACCAACTCAGTGGGAACATAAAATGGAGAGAGGAAGCAGAAGCAAATGTTTGAAGGATTGGGAGGTATAAAGACCCAGTCTTAACTCTCAGAAAATAGCTAGTATTGACCTGTTCAGGTCTTGACACTTTAAACTATAGACTAGAGCAGCCGTGGGCAAACTACGGCCCGCGGGCCGGATCCGGCCTGTTTGAAATGAATAAAACTAAAAAAAAAAAAGACCGTACCCTTTTATGTAATGATGTTTACTTTGAATTTATATTAGTTCACACAAACACTCCATCCATGCTTTTGTTCCGGCCCTCCGGTCCAGTTTAAGAACCCATTGTGGCCCTCGAGTCAAAAAGTTTCCCACCCCTGGACTAGAGTCTACCTACTTGTGTAGTCCTGACAATTAAAAAAAGTGGAAGACACATACTGGCAAAATGCCCATCTCTCCACATATCACCAGTGGAATTCCAACTTCATTTACATAAGACTCATGATGAAAGAAGAACTCATTCACTACAATAAATGAAGCTTTGGAAATCTATTAAAATGATATAAAGTGACATTTACCCTTAAGATTTTTAAAGGCTTTTTTTTTTATAAATGCAAAATCCTCTCTTAAGTTTCTGCAAGTTAATGTCGTATAAAAGGGGCTAAATGACTTAAAAAGATGGAGCCATTACTTCATAAGCAGAACTTTGCCATATTTCAAGATGGTAGGGGTGTGCAAACTCATTGCCTATTTATATTCATTTTCATTCACTTCGGGGTTTATTGTTGTTATTGTTTTTGCTTTAGCTCCAGCTTTTATTTCTGTTAAAGTGAACAGTATGTCAAGTGGCACATAACTTCCTAAGCTGGTTTGAGGAGACAGAAGGTTGGCATCATACTGGTGATTTCACTGCTTGACCTTCATAAATCCTCTCTCTGATTCTGTTTGTCTCATTATTATAAAGCATGATTAAAAGCAGATGTTGCAAAGGTGAGATGCTTTCTGATGCCAGGTACCCCTCTTTGTTTTCTCATTGTGGTGATGTCCCTACCCCCACCCTTGGAAGGACTGATTGAGGAACCCTCCTAGGTTTGATCTCTCCTGTTGGTGTTGTATAACTCGGGAGTGCAGACAAGGCTGAAGTGATTGAGAAACCGTAATTAGCATAGTTAATGAACAGTGAAATGCTGCCTCCCTCTGTATTAAGAGGAGTTAGGGTGCTGCATCAGCAAATGTAGGAGAACTTGGATCCTTTTCTCCCCACAGTAATGAACCGACCTCCTCCTCATCAGTGGAGAAACACGAGGAGAATAAACATTTTCAGTCTAAGCTTTGGAGTTGGTGGGTGTTGCCATGCAACTGGGCATTGATTTCCTTTTTTGTGCCTTTTCTATTCCTTCCATATTGATCCTTTCTGTCACAGCTCAAGGATTCTTCCATTATCTTCAAAATAATTTAAAAATTTCCTAACATTTCAGAGGTTTGACAAGTTACTATAAAGTGTCTACTGTGGAGTTATATTTGAGGCTTCCTAAAGAAGTGATGGCGAACCTATGACACGTGTGTCAGAGGTGACACGCGAACTCATTTTATTGGTTGATTTTTCTTTGTTAAATGGCATTTAAATATATAAAATAAACATCAAAAATATATGTCTTTGTTTTACTATGGTTGCAAATATCAAAAGATTTCTATATGTGACACGGCACCAGAGTTAAGTTAGGGTTTTTCAAAATGCTGACACGCCGAGCTCAAAAGGTTCGCCATCACTGCCCTAAAGTCTTCCAATCTAGTGCATCCATGTTGTTTTAATGCAGAGAAGACAAATTCAAGGAGCTTTAGGGATGTGGACTCAGCCAGCTTCACATCTAACATTATGCAACAGCCGATGTTTTCTAGGTAGGCCCCCTCAGTAAATGGAAACTAATGAATAAGGAGAAAGGTTTTCGGAAATAAAACTGTAGTCATGTTATAGGAGAAAAGCATAGGTGTCCTTTCTCTGTTGCTAGTGAGGGTTCCTGTGGCACCCCTGGAATAAGGATTTCTGGAGGCCCTCATGGGAGAATGAGGTGGGTAGCAAACTTTATTTTCATGAAATGACATTCCTGGGTTTCCAAAGTCCCATTTCCCTTAGTCCAGTCATAGAAGAAGTATAGCTGGGGTTTCAGTAGAGGCAAACCCCAGAGTTTCTTTCTGTGCTGGGACTGGGTCCAGTCCAGCATCAGGATGGCAGCAGTCCAGTTGTCCATCATATGTGGGGGTCCACATGGCTGTGGGCCACGTGGGTGAATACCGGAGAGCGCTCCTTGAGCAATCAGAGTCCCAAGAGCATAAGGGGAACCAAGAGAGTGAATTTCTTTGTTGAGGGGATTAAATATCCCACATTTTGCACTCTCGCAGTGGCCACACTCATTCTGAGCAATGACCTGTTCCCAGTTGGGACTAATAGGCAGATACCTTCCAGACATTACCCCAACTTCACTGGGCATGTGCCTGTTCTACATGTCCAGTCTCTTCCCCCAGCGATCTGTGGGGAATAGATAGGTGGCTCCCTGGAGAGTGGAAAGCTTTACCTTCCTGGTGAGGCCGTCCAAATGACATGCCTGTAATATATAGCCTTCCCTTTGTTCCTTTCGTGTTATTCAGTTAATTACAACAGTATCAGTAACACATTTTAAAGACGGGGTAACTGGAAAGACAGAAGTTTTGCTTTCTATATGAGAACCCTCATAAACAGTACTAGGAATTTAGATAGTTATCAAGGATTATGATAAGAGGTGATTTTTGATTATTGAAAGAACAAAATGGTTTAAGGCAAAAAAATAAATTTGCATGGTATATTTTATATATTTTTCTTTAACACTTATTGAGATATAAAATATTTATTATAAAATTCACCATTTTAAAGTGTACAATTTAGTGGGTATACTTTATATTTGACTATTAAATGGGTATATTATAAAAAGTCAAGGAAACCACTAAGCTCCCCCCCACACACACGTTTTAGTGAAGATTTATCTTTCCTTTGTGGGCATTGTTTTTAAACACCTATATTATAAAAAGTCAAGGAAACCACTAAGCTCCCCCCTCCCCCACGTTTTAGTGAAGATTTATCTTTCCTTTGTGAGCATTGTTTTTAAACACCTCGTGGCGTGGAGGGAGCTGTGGGCACTGTGGAGTCCTTTAAAAATGGTCAGTGTCAGAGTCTGAAGGAAGCATGAGCACAGAAGGCCAACATTAGGGTGAGGCAGGAGCCTGTCCCTGTGGACATGGCAGATGTGATCTACCCTGTGCTGTGGCTGAATCCATGGTAGTGCATGGGATTGCAGTCTTTAGAGTTTTACTTGTCTATCTTCCCCTAGAATGAAAGCTTCCTTAGGGTAGGGAATGTATCTTATTGGAGTATCCCTGTGACTAGCATGGTAAATATTTCTGCAGGGAATACAGGAATCGGTTTTTTAAAAAATGAAACAGGAAACGTGTTTGCTCTTTGTAGCTATCTACCACTTTCCAAGCATAATCATGTGTTATCAGGATGGGTACCACTTATCAGGTCATGAATAAAGATGGCACGTTGGGTTATACTATTACTGTCCTGCAGCAAATGTCCTGTGCGGACAGAGGAGCAGCAACTACATGGGCAGTGGTCCTCTGTCTGGGTGGAGGATCCACCGTTGGCTTTCCTTAGTGGACCTCCCTTGGGCAATGCATTGTCAGGATAGTGTGGGAAGATCTACCTCCCGGGCAGTGATTGGTGTACAGACAGGGAGGACGTTCAGTCCCCTGCCTAACATACAGCAGCATAAGGATGCTGGTTGCAGAACTCACTTTTTCTCCTCTGCCAGTGTCTGTAAAGAAAAGTGACCTGGAGTATTCCCGTCTCAAGGCCAACTCTGGGGGGAGATGGCCTCTTTCCTCAAAGCTAGAAATCTGCCAGCAAATTTCACAAAGAGTGGTAGTTTCCGTATTTGTCTCTCTATAGTTTTATCATAAAAATATTTGCATGAAAAGAACATCTTTGTTTCCTTAAGACTTCATCTGCTCTTGCTACTCATTTGCTCTTGAAAAGGGATATAATCTTTTTGTTTTTGATCTGTAATCATTCCCACAGCAACCAATTGTGATGCCACAGACCAAGGATTATAATTTTCGTTAGGGAATAAACAAATGAAGTCCGTGAAACAAAGCTGCTCATTTCTTCCAAATCTCCTTGAGAACAATGGGAGACCAATTCTAAATATATTGGCTGCCTCTAAAAAAATGTCCAAAAACAGGAATGCCTGTTTCTTTAAAGGTCTTTGTTCCTTTTCCAGCTTTGTATTCAGTTTGTGTCCTGCAACAGACATTTACTGGGTTCTTACTATGTGCCAGGTACCCTTCTAGACTCTGGGGGTACAAAAATGAATAATACATAATTCTTGCTTGAACTCTGAGACTAAGGATTCCTTCAGAGTTTAGCCAAACTTTAGACCAAAGCTGCAATAACTGGATGTTTGTAGGGATTCCAATACCATGCAGTGATGAGTTTTCCTCCAATGTAATACGACTAGTATTTTTTCTATGTTATATCCACCATGTGAAAGGTGACGTGTTGTTGGATTATTTTTCTAACATTCAATAAATTCAGGGCTTTAGAAATCCAGTTAGAGTGCTAGCAGTTATCTAAAAGTCTGTTCTTCAGACTCTATCTTTGCTAATTTCTTGGACAGAAAAATAAATGCTTCAAACTCTTAGCTTTTTGGCCCCATGTGGAGAAAACTCATATTTTCCTTCTCAGATTCTGTTATTTTAATGTATGTCAAATAAGGTTAAGGAACCACATTTGTTCTTTATTATGTTTCCATGGCAGAACATCTTAATGTTTCTCTAAACTTTGGGAGAAGTTATCAAGCATAATATTTTATGTTGTAATATCAACCAAGATTTCCCTAACTGGATGAAATATGTGCCAACAGAAAGAAATAGAAGTTGATCAAGTATAATATATATCTCTTTCTCTTCTTCCCTTATAATTCATTGTCTGAGGTAACCTATTTGTATTTTTATGTCCCTATTGGTAAAAAAGACCCCATTGGTTAGAAAATGTTTTTTTTATGTTTATTACTTTACTCCTATTACTATTTATAAGATTGTTTAGCCTCTTTGTGTTTTGTTTGCCATCTTGTTAAATTATCAAAGTGTACCTTCAAAGTGGACTAAATAAGACGTATGTTGTGTAATAAAGAGCAGAGCCTATAATCTAATGTTTTTCTTTAATAATCAAGAAATATTTTAAATGAACTTAAATATAGTTCTTTTTCTTTTCTAGCATAAAATTATGCTTATGTTTGTTGAATGGCTTGATTGATAATACTTTCTTTTTTTTAAAAAAATGAGTCAATTTTACAGTAACATTTCTTATAAATAGATATATACACATCCCCCTAGGAAGGCTATTCATATTTGTTTCCAAAATTGGATCTGAGAAAGGTTATTTTTTCCTGTTCATTTTGTACAACTTTAATGAACTTTAGCTTCAGCAACGGGCTTTTTCAGTAGTCTTGATAATCAGTAGAGATTGCTATAAAGTCTGTGAATTTATAGCAGTCGGCATTGATGGGGAAGGTAGTCTGTTACCTTCAGGTTCAAAATCTTTGGATACGTGTTTAAACTCAGAATTCTAAATCAGGAGGTAGCAGTGCAATTGCAAAATAATAACAACAACAACAATAATAATAATAATAATAATAATAGCTCAATTTCAAAAGACTTGCACAGAAATTCAGACAAAAATCTGATATTGTTAAAAATGGCATCAATATTTTTACTTGCACCTGTACTGAGCAAGCCCACAGACTACAAAGTTATATTGTAGACAATATTTTGTTCGGGAACTTACAATAGAGTTGGGGAATTGAGAATTACCAAATGGAGGTATCTGGGGGATCACTTTGTAAAGTATATGATTGTCTAACAACTATGTAGTACACCTGAAACTAAGATAAAATAATATTGAATATAAAGTGTAATTTTTAAAATATTAAATAATAGAGGTGTTTCATACAAACAACAGAAAGAATTATCAAATAAAAGGGTACATTAAAATAATGCATGGCGGGAGGCGCATGTGGAAGTGTGTGGGAGAGCTCTCCAGGCAAGGGTGGAGTGGGACAGCGGGAGTTGAGCTGAACCTTGAAAACAAGGTAGGATTTAGACAAACAAAAAGGATATAAGAAAGTGCTCTCCAGACAAGAGGTATTCCAATGGGAAAAGTCAGAATTGAGGACCTCTGACATGGATAGAGAAAAAAACAGCCAATGGCTAGAATTTAGGCTTATCCACTAGGGCTGATTATAACCAATGCAACAAATATATTGATTTGGTGTGCACACTGAGAAACACAGCTTGGCAATTCTGACTTTCAAGAACTTTAAGTCAGTACAGGAAATAAGAAGAATAAAATAATATGAGACAAATGTGGGATCAGTGCTGTAGGGATCCATAACTATTTACCCAAGGAATTACATATTTTATTTCAAAGACAACACCAGTGAATATTTCAAGTTTTCATGTTTACACACGTATGTGTTTGTATCCCAGTTACTGTTTTTACTGTTGGCTTCATACCCATTACAATTGTGAGCTTCCTGTTGTATTTTGTATAATTTCTACTGAATCCTCTTAGTAGAAATACGCCTCTTTCAGTGGCAACCTACATTTTGAGCATGTAGCTGTCTCTCTCACAATAGTTAACAAAATACTTGTGATGAGTATAGTAATATACGATGACAACTGCTATAATTTTTTGTGTATTCAGTTCAGTAGACTATGGTTATGTGGTGAAGCAGTCCAGTTCTTTGTTAATGACAGGTTTATGGAAGACAAGCTTTCAGGATTGTACTAGAAATCCTATTAAAGTGCCATCCATTAAACCATTAGAATAGTCATTAAAACTGTTTATGCAGACTTGTTATTCATGAGTTATTGGTCTCTAACCATTCCCAGTCCTTTTTGCCAATATTGCTCTAGCCTTTGTTCCACTGTGGCTATTCAGTTCCAAGGAATTAATATCTGTCAGCTTCCTCTCTTTGCACAATTTGTGGTGTGGAAGTGAAAGGAGGAGGGGTGGAAAGGAAATAAAGGAGGGAGAGAAAAGAAGAAGGGGTGTGGTTGGGAGGTGGAAATGGGAAAGATTGAAATCCTATGTCTTTGTTTCTAATTATATAGGGTAAAGATTATACTGAAGATGCCATTCTTTTTAATCTCATAAGAATTATATTCAAATCTAACAATATAGAAAGCTATAGCGAGTCTTTTATCTTCAAAATTTTGGAAGTGAAAAGTACTGTGATATGAATTTCTCATTAAACCAAGCTGACAGACATCTGGTATTTAACCTGTTGTCCTTGATGTCCACAGTTTTGCAATAAAGAATTGAACTTTGTGATAGTGAATTTAGAGTTATGACTTACATATATGAACTAGAGTATAGTAGTTAAGAGCTGACTCCCAAAGCCAGAAAAGTCTGCATTCATATTTCAGTTTCACTATTTTGTGGACTATGGGGGTGATTTACAGAAAGTGTCTTAAGTTTTGGAAAGTAGTAAAATGTTCACAAATTGAAGAATTAAAGAATACAGATAACAAACCTTGAAGTATCTGAAATAATTATTGTTAAAAGATAAACAGGCTTAGTTAAAATTTTGCGAGTTTATTTGAGCAAAAATTAATTAGAATGAGGCAGCGCCAAACCTAAAGAGGTGAGAAGCTCTCCCATAACAGGAGCCAGGGGGAAGATTTTATAGAGAAAACTCGGAAGCAAAGAAATTATTTGATTGGCTCTAACTTAAAGCCTAGTTGGCTGTTTATGACTGGTTGTCCTTAGGGTTTGGATTTTGGAATCTGGAGTATTTACATTTACAGTCTTAGGTTTTGGTTTCTTATGAGCCACCATAGCACTAGGGACGCCTCAGTCTAATGGCTCCCTTGCTTAATTAACATTATCAATACTCTCATCCCAGAGATGAGTGCTGGCAGCATTGATATA
>NW_005370297.1:434585-443602 GCF_000412655.1 Myotis brandtii | reverse complement strand
TATATAATGTTTATGTTTGTATATACTCACATTTATAATACATGTATATACATGTATTATGATTATAGATACACATGCAGTATGTGGGTATATATGTATATATTTTAACTGCTTTATAACTTTTTTACTTACAAGAAAATTTGAGCCCAGCCAGTGTTGCTCAGTGGTTGAATGTCGACTTATGAACTAGGAGGTCACAGTACAATTCCAGTAAGGGCACATGAGGCAGCCGATCAATAATTCTCTCTTATCATTGATATTTTCGTCTCTCCCTCCCTCTCCCTTACTCTCTGAAACCAATAAAAATATACATTTTTTAAAAAAGTAAATATGGTCCTAGCTGGTTTGGCTAAGTGGTTAGAATGTCAGCCCGCGGAGGGTTGCAGGCTTGATCTCCGGCCCAGATCATGCAAGAGGCAACCAATGGGTATGTCTCCCTCACATTGATGTTTCTCTCTCTCTGTCTTTCTCCCTCCCTTCCACTCTCCCTAAAAATCAATAGGGAAAGAAAAAATCCTTGGGTGAGGATTAACAACAACAAAAAATGAATGTAGACATCTTTATGTCTGTAGATACGTAGCAGTTTCCATAGCTTCATATGTTTTTCCTACTATAAGTCCTTTAATCAGTCCCCTCTTATGCGAAAGGCTATTTCCTAATTTTTTCACTGTTGTAAATGATCTAAAGTGACTCTCCTCTACACTTGTCCAGGAGAAAGACTTGTCCAGGTTTTTATTTTCAGAGAATTTAGACAGAGTTTAGTGCCTGAGCACATGTCCGAAGTCTAACGCTAGGGAGGTGATGAATCAGTGACCAGTTTAGTTTGAGGAAGGTGCCCAGTGGGTTGAATGTGAGTCAGATGGGGAAGGCAAAGTGACCCCAAGCCAGGCCTCCACCCCGTGAAAGAACCTGGATATTTTTTGAAGACATGTATGATGAAGAACATATTTTATTTGAAGACATGTATGATGGTTGAATTGTGTAATACCCAAGCAGTAGAATGAGTCTACGGTTCCATTTCCAGAGCAACTAAAAAAGAAATTGTAGCATAATCATACCTAATTTTTAATAATAGTTTTTAAATGTTATAAAATATTAGACACATTTTTTTAAAAAATTATTTTTGTAGCATGAGTAAAAAATAAAATTATTTTTATAGAAATAATTCATATATAAAAATCAGTTCTTTAAAGTTATTCTTTTCCTTCACAATTGAACACACATAATCCATATGTAGCCCTACAGTTCTCCCATCCTCTACCACAGTGGTTCTCAACCTGTGGGTCGCGACCCCTTTGGCAGTCGAACGACCCTTTCACAGGGGTCGCCTAAGACCATCCTGCATATCAGATATTTACATTACGATTCATAACAGTAGCAACATTACAGTTATGAAGTAGTAACGAAAATAATTTTATGGTTGGGTCACAACATGAGGAACTGTATTTAAAGGGCCCGAAGGTTGAGAACCACTGTTCTACCATGAAGAAGGAAAACAATTATAATCTGAACAGGCTACATTGGTGGTTGAGCAGTGTGCAGGGAAAATGTGTGTTACCATCACAGGTTCTGTCCTCTTCCTGTTTCTCTCTTCTATGCAGCTCCATAGGAAAGTTGAACAAGGTGAAGCACTGGGTCAGGCCAGCCACCGTCTCTCATTTTGGCTTTCATGTTCCACTCCTGCCTCAGCAGAGTACATAAGTAGAATCAAGTGTCCTTCTGCAGAAATTGCTCTCTTTACTTTTCCCCACCTACCAGTCCAGGTGATAAAGTGTGTCAGTGAACTCGGTATTTAGCAGAACCTGCCATCTGTCCATCTCTCTTTCCACGCAGACCTACTCACCAGGCTGTGAGCTCTTCAGACATGAGTAGTGTAGTCATTACAAGTGCCGACTCTAAAGGCGGAAAGGCTGGCTTCAAACAACAGCTCTGCCACTCCCTGGCGGTGTGACCTTGAGCAAGTGATTTCTTCTGTGTCTCGGTGTTCTCCTGTGTAATATAAGAGTGGTAACACTTTAACACCCGTTTTCCTGTTGTGAAGGTAAAATGAGTTGATGCGTGTAAATAGCTTATAACAGTGGCGTGCGGAAGCATTCTGTTTTTTGGTATTTGTTTTTTCTCAGAGATGCTGTGATTTCTCCAAGTTGGTTTTGATTGTCTAGCTCCTGACCCTCTCTGCTCCCCCCACCCTCCACGCCCCCCCTGGTCTCTCATTCGGCTCTGACATCTGCACTGGTGCTGGATGATTCCCAGCACCCTGTGACCCCCAAACACCGCCCAGGAAAGCCTCTTGTGCACAACCCTAATACACCTCAGTGGTGCCAAAGGGTTTCCCTGCTCATGAGTCAGGTTACAACCAAGTGTGAGCCAGGGAGCCACTTTGTTTCTTTACAATGGTTTTACATATCTCTGGGCTGGTCTAATGTGTGTTTAGTTTATAGTCACATCTTCAAAGGGGAAACTTATTAAACTATTTCTAAGGTTGTGAGGGAAATGTCATTATTGCCATATGGCCTGCCTATAATGCATTTCAGACATTCTACAAATACATTTTAAAATCAACTATATGCTAAACACTTAGTGTACAACATCAGAAAAAGTACAGCCCTTGTAGTGATATGCTCAGGTGATTCCAGTTTTTTTCCAAAGGGCTAATATATAAAATGACCACCCGGCCAGTGTGGCTCAGTAGTTGAGCATGGACCTATGAAACAGGAGGTCAAGGTTCAAGTCCTGGTCAGGGCACATGCCTGGTTGCAGGTTCAATCCCCAGTGTAAGAGGCAGCCCATCAGTAATTCTCTCTCATCATTGATGTTTCTATCTCTCCCTTTCCCTTCCTCTCTGAAATATATATATAATTACCAATGTACTGACAGTTTTGTAATATATTTTATCTAGAATAGTCTTTAATTTTATATTATAAAACTAGTATATATTTTAACAGAAAATTAATATTTTAGTTTAGAAATTAAACTTTAAAATTTTATATTGTTTTAGCCTTTCTAGTTTGTTTGTCACATGAATAAGAGAAGAAAATATACAATTTAGATTGTAAATGGTCTATCTCTGCATAATTAGAAGCCTATATTAAGTACAGCCTACTGTTACCTTACTGAAAGAATGATGATATTAACAGCAAGGGGTTCTTGATATAAATACTGTGCCCGAAATATATATTGGAATTCTGTGTTTCAACTAGATAGTTGCACTGAATACAAATGGGAATGGAAGGAAGTGGGAGAGTTTTTTAAGGGATTATGTGGGATTTTCCATTATCTATCACAGACTTGGAGGAGGCATCACGTATTATAATTTAATTTGAGATGTATAATTCTTATTTTTTCTGAACCAGGAAAAGGATATGAAAGGCTTTGACTAAACATGAACAAAGATGCATTCAGACATATTTCAATTTGGCAATTTATCTGTTTTTCCTCTTAGATCTGAAAATAAGTACAGGAGAAAAAGAAACAAAGATTTAACAAAAAAAGTTTTTATTAAATGGCAAGCAAGGCAATGCTGAAAGCCTAAAATATACCTGTCTATAGGATGCAAAGTAAAATAAGAGGGGGGAAATGCAGTGTTTAAAATTAGGTTAGAAATTTCCACATTTAATGAAGAAGAAGTAATGTTAGCAGCTAAATCTCAACCTTAAACATTCAAAAGCCAAGAGGATGATTTACCTTCCCTATTCCCCTTATTCTGTTGTTTATAAAATGCCGTTGTAATATGCATCACACAACATTTATGAAACCAATCCATTCTTTCATTCAATTGATTTTTCTTTTGAACTTCCTTTTCCATGCCATTTCTGAATGATCAGGTCTCCAGTATAAAATGAAATGGAAACAGTGAGAATTAGATGTGGCTTCTTATGGGGTTTGCTTTTCGGTTTTGGGTTTTGTTGTTGTTGTTGTTGTAGTTGCAGTTATCTCTGCCAATTTGGAACCTGATGGACGTATTGTTCTATAGCATGTAGAAGGGCAGAAATTGATTTTGGCGGGGTGGGGGGGCTAAATCAACTGGACAATTGCCCTAATTGTATGCTTCAATGCTAAAGAAGATGCAGTTAGCATCAGGGAGAAAGCAGACATTCCCTGGCTGCCAAGATCGTCTTAATCAAGATATTCCTACTCAAGTCAGTGGGTAGAGGCAAAAGGAAGCAAAATATCTCCCAATCTTTTAGCAATAACAATGCAGAGGGTGTTTTAAACATATTATTTCTCTTAGTACGATTGGGTCTGTACAAATGTGTCAACGTTTGCAAAGAGTGATGAGGAGTTAATGTATTCATCTTGTGAATTTGTTGACAAAAACTAGTGCCCTGTTATTCAAAAGAAAAGATGCCATTGTGTGAAATGCTGCACATCCATTTCATCTAATAGATATTTTTATTTGTTACCTACACATAATGCTTTTAATAAATACTGCAATTACTTTCTACCAATTCAGTCAACATTTTCTCTTCAGTCAGAGCAGTTTAATACATTTCTAATAACATTTTTTTTGACCCAAACTGTCTGGAAAAAATTGTAATTCCTTTTGCTTTTCCAAATAACATCAGAAATCCTCGTGTGTGAATTATATTTGCAAAATGATTCTCCACGCAGCTCTATTATAATTATAATGTCAATTATAATTCTATCTGTCCATTTCTTATGCACTTTAATTTGGTGGAGGAGATGAATAGCTAAAACTAAAACATTAGGATTAAGAGGTATCACTGTTATCATTCCTCTAGAAACACAGCCTTCGGGAACTAGGAATGTCTGTTCTGCATTTAGTAGTAGCCAGGAAAATGTTGGAGCATGTTAAGAGAGTTTGGTAAAAAATAAAAAAAAATCTGGACTTTTAAATCTTCAGATCTGAAAATTCCACCTTCTGTTCTGAACTCTTATTTGAAAGGACGTCTGAAAAAATACTCTTTCCTCAATCACACATATAAAGCAATGAAAGGCTTATCTGCACTCTAGAGATCAGGTAGTGTTGTCCTACGGAGTTGAAAAGAATCCAGTGTTTGTTGTTGGATTGTTATTGTTTTTCATCATCTTGAATCCATAGTAAGTTAGGATAAGTTCAGCGTACTTCTAGGAGAAAATAGAATCCTCAGAGAAATAAGCTAACTCATTCTTAGTGCTGAGATATGATTTAGGAGAAAACATTTATCAAAGCATTGCTGGAAATACCTCATATGGCTGGATGCTTCACTATGAATATAGTTTATCCTACTTAGTACTCTATATATCAGTTCTAATTATGTACATAAATACATTATTGCTTTAGGTAATTTTCTATGACTACTTACATAATATTTTATGATAAGAATTTCAAGTCAAACCATTAGACAACATGTAAAGTTGATGCAGTTTTATCTTTTGTAAATTGTACCATCTTCCTACTATCCAAGATAGAGAATGGCCATATGCACTTATTAGTTAACACCGAGAATCTTGAAAAGTATTTAAGTCCTCAGATTCTAATGGTGACCTGCTCAGATGTCTTTTTATAAGGAAAGATTTAGGAGGTGTTGATGACAGGTTGGATAAAGGGAGATTAGAGAAAGCGAGGGCACAGACCTGACCCTGGAATGGCGTTAGTGGGAAAAAGAAGCACAGAGCAAACAGGCCCAAGTTAAAGACTTGCCAAAGCTAATCAGGGGCTTTGACCGCCAGACTTTGCTCATCACCATACTTTCCAGTTTTTAAAGCATCATCGGACTCAACTGAATTCATGCTCTTCTCTTTGAAGAAAGTACTCATTATGTCAATTGCAGGCTTCTGCTAATTGTGCAAAATATAGCCCTTCCCAGCTATGCAAACGTGGGTCTTTTTCAAATGGATACATATTAATTTACCATTTTCAAACTGGGAGAGAGAATATAAACGAATGAGAATGAAAAAAAAAGGCTTCATTACAGAAATACACACTCAATGGCAGATTGCTCTTCTAAACCTCAGAAAGCATTTCGGAATATTTGGGTGTGGGGGGAAACGACTCTTAGGACAAAATGAGCCTGCTGCTGTGGAACAATGTGGAAAAATTGTGTTTCTCTGGAGGATAAGGTCATTGAAAGTTCAGTTCCCTGTAAAAGGGACGGTTAGTCTGACCCATAGTTTGGCTAGTCAAGTAGCTGGTCTATTCCTCCTATGTAATTACACTTCTGTTAGTTGTTTTAAAACACACACAGAAACAGGATGTATCTTTTTTGTGGTTTCTCTTTGATGAGTTTCTAAAGGGAATATTTTGAGGTTTTTCTCCTGATGGGGTGAAGGAAAGTAGAATACAGAGCAATTGGTATTGTGTGATGTTTTATACATGTGAATTACATATTTTTTTTTCTGGGCAGAGAATTCAGAGTCTTGCAGAACCATATTTAAAGGACTTTGCTTTAAGAGAATGACTTGAGCTTTATCAAAAACTAGAGGCCCGCCCAGTGCACAAAATTCATGCACTCAGGGGGTTCCTCAGCCCAGCCTCTTGCAGTCCGGGACCCCCTGGGGGATGTCCGCCTGCTGGCTTAGGCCCAGTGCCTGAGAAGCCAGACTCGCTGCTCCTTAGCACTGCCTCGGAGGCGGGAGAGGTTCCTGCCACCACTCCTGCCACCGCTGCTGCACTTGCCAGCTGTGAGACCGGCTTCTGGTTGAGCAGCGCTCCCCCTGTGAGAGCACACTGACCACCAGGGGGCAGCTCCTGCATTGAGCGTCTGCCCCCTGGTGGTCAGTGCGCATCATGGCAACCAGTTGTTCTGGTCATTCCACCACAAAGGTCACCGGGTTTTTATATATATAGATGGTCACTCTTATATCAGGATGTAATTTTACTCAATGACTGTAAGTTGATGTGCACATTTATGAATATTCTCTTGTTTTGAGTTTATAGAGATTTTTGATCCAGGCTTCCTTGCATTGTTTCCAGAGAACAATTGAAAGGCGTGTGTGAAACACTCAAGGAACCTTCTCCAATTTGGCTATAGATGAAGCACAGATGGCAGTTAGGCACTCAGACTTGAAGAACAGAATGCCAGGTCCTCAAGCCTGGCTTCCTCCACCTACCAGCTTTTGACCATGAGAGAGTGATGGTCATACCCCACACTGGGGATCGAGCCCAAAACCTAATCTACAGAATTTTTATAATAACTACTTCTAGGGTTTTGTAAGATAAAATGAGTTAACTCATGTGAAGCACCAAAAAAGCCACAGTAAATGTTATATATAAGTGTTTATTGTTATAATTATTGGATGTAAATATTTATATTTTTAAATCTTTTTATCGAGAATGCAATGAAAGATTACAAAGCCATCAGTTATGTGTAGCTTTTTTCCCACTTACCTATTTGAAGACAAACTTCTAGTTGATTAAAAAAAAAACAACAACAACCACCACCACTAATTAGACCTTGCGAATCATCACCTTAAAGACTACATAAATACAGAGTATTTGGTTTTAGCAAGTGTCAACTTAAGGTTTTGCCTCTTTAGAGTAACAGAGAGGTTTTCTTTCTATTTGGTATGTTTTTCCCTGTATAAGGCAAACCTATTGCTATTAAGGTGAAGATTATTGTTAACATTAGAATGATTCAGTCAACAGCTATGGGAGGAGGGAGGGTGTGTGTGTGTGGTGCCAAGTGGCCATGTGTGCAGATAGGGAAATGATGTTAAATGGTTTGGAATCTTGGTAAAGTTTTAGATGCTCCATAGTGTTCATTCAGCACCTACCTTTCAAGGGCCTTGTCGATTGACTGGAAAAACAAAGGTAAATCCTAGGAATAGCATTCCTGTTTATAAATTCTGTAACAATGTCATGTATAAATTTCATATAGTATTTTTTAAAAAGGTCATCAATCAACTACTGGTTGAAAAAATATCCAGTGTGCTTTATTTGCAACTCGTAAAATTCCCCTCAGTGGAGGCTAATGAAGACCCGGCCAAGATTCCTGCTCTAGAACTTTGTGTGAAGTGCTAGGAAGGAGGGAATAACCTGCCAAAAGTTGTTTGGATAAATAGAGCCAGAAGGATGAGCAGAGGTACCTGAGAATCAAGCTCAGGGAAACCCAATACCAACAGCAGGAAGAAGTTGACTCCATTAGGAACAAAGGGACTTATTTCAAAATTTTTAATAATATTGGTGTAGCCTCATTTAACTTTATAATAGTAAGATATCTAGACATAATGGGCCAATCAAAAATACAACATTGAAGTGGAAGTCAGCTTCTCTGTCACTTCAGAGCTGTGTTGATCTTTCTTTATGTTGGTCTTTTTATTTTTCTTTAGGAGGATCTCAGTAAGTAAAGCCAGAAAACAAAGAGACAAAGCAATTATATCATCACCAGCACTAAGAAAAGCCTAGACAGTGGGTTTTGAGAATTAGGGTCTTATTCATCCATGGTATCTTTGCCTCATTAACATGGATAATTGAAATTTGATTTTTCTCAACCAGGTTTTTTTCCTGAAAATACAAGATCTTATACTTTACCTACTAGTAATTCATTTTTTGTTACTGAGTTTACTCCTCTCAGCATTCTTACAAACTCCAAAAAATGACCTGTGTTGTGTGTGGTTAAATGTTCAGTCAGATGGATAGATACAGATGGATGAGTATGTGTTGCACAAAGACAAGTCAGCATTATTTAATCAATGTTTGTTTGATCCGTGTAAAATGAGTATCAGTGTAAGCTGCACCCCATCTGTTTTATCATCCATGTGAAGCCAACCTCATTTTTAAAACTTGATTTCTTATGTAACTTCCCCAGAATGACACAGGATGATCAGTTGGGAGCAAACAACATTCGGACTAGGGAGATAAAAGAGGGTAGTTACATTTGGGTGTTTCGTATGTGGGGCTTCTCCATTTTGCAGTGACCCTTTCAATAGTGAAGTGGCATCATGGCTTGGTGATTACCAGCTGTTAGTCATCAGCTGGGCTTTGACATGATGCAGATCTGGGGTTGAAGGTGAATGTATGATTCTAGATCAGCCGTGGGCAAACTACGGCCCGCGGGCCGGATCCGGCCCGTTTG
>NW_005370297.1:434024-434553 GCF_000412655.1 Myotis brandtii | reverse complement strand
ACCCTTTTATTTAATGATGTTTACTTTGAATTTATATTAGTTCACACAAACACTCCATCCATGCTTTTGTTCCGGCCCTCCGGTCCAGTTTAAGAACCCATTGTGGCCCTCGAGTCAAAAAGTTTGCCCACCCCTGTTCTAGATCACATAGTGCCTCCATAGAGAAGGCTATGAGTAAAATTTATTGAATTAATTTTTATTTACTTCAATCTCCTTGTCTGCAAAATGGAGAAACAACAGCACCTATCTCATAATCCTATCTAATAAAGAGGCAATATGCAAATTGGCCATCACTCCAACACATAAGATGGCTGCCCCCATGTGGAAAGAAGATGGCCCCCACAAGATGGCCGGCAGGGGAGGGCAGTTGGCGATCAGAACAGCAAGGGAGGGCAGTTAGGGGTGACCGGGCCAGCAGAGGAGGGAAGTTGGGGGTGACCAGGTCGGCAGGGGAGGGCAGTTGGGGGAGACCAGGCCAGCAGGGGAGAGCAGTTAGGGGTGACCAGGCTGGCAGGGGAGGGCAGTTAGG
>NW_005370297.1:305472-433698 GCF_000412655.1 Myotis brandtii | reverse complement strand
ACACACACACACACACACACACACACACACACACACACCCTGTGCACGAATTTTGTGTACCGGGCCTCTAGTATTTGTGGAAATTAAACAGCCTACTGGTTGTAGAGCATAATGACCAGGCAGCTATTATAATGATCCTGTTACTTACAGTTCTTCTCCTGGACCGTATTTTAAGCATAAGCATATTAACATATGTGATGTATAACTCATGTTTCCATTACCAGTTTTTAAACTCTTAACCTAAAATGAAAAAGCCAAAATGAGAGGTAACAAGCATTGATTTGGGATCAAATAATTACAATTTGGAGGAACATAGTTTCTGAGGCAGACACTCAGATAGTGTCCTGATTAGAGAGGGAAGGCAAGGGCTTTTTCTCAGGAAAGGAAAGGAACAATTGCATGAAAAGAAGAAGGAATTCCTATTGGTACTAACAAGCTGAGCCACTCTTGACTATACGTGGTTGGTTACTGATTCTATCTCCAGATAGAGAGTCCATAATCATTACTCCTTGTGATCAGGATGCCTGATTTCCTGCTGATGTTACAAACACTGGTTTGTAAAACAATTGTGTCAGGACGAGTCCAAAGATTTAGGAACCAGTACGTACAAGGCACTTCCTCTGGAACTGGCTGCTCTGGCTCTACTTTAAAATGGCTCCACTTGTGTCAACTTTCACAAACTCTTCCAATGCAGCTATCAAATCATGCTGATGGCTGAGAATATGTGGCAAGAGTAGAAATGGACATGACTTTAACAGTGTCTTTGAGTGGATAGATGCAATTTCATTGGTCTAATTAAATTTATGCCATTTTCCATGTGTGAGTGATCATAGTCTGAGTAACTAGGCCATCAGACAGAGTAACATCTTCCACCAAAAGACTGCACCTCAGTGAGATTAGGGGCTTCTTAGTATATTCTAGAGCAGTGGTTCTCAACCTTCCTAATGCCGCGACCCTTTAATACAGTTCCTCATGTTGTTGGTGACCCCCAATTTTATTGTTACAAATTGAACATAATTAAAGCATAGTGATTAATCACAAAAACAATATGTAATTATATGTGTGTTTTCCAATGTTCTTAGGCGACCCCTGTGAAAGGGTCGTTCGCCCCCCCAAAGGGGTCGCGACCCACAGGTTGAGAACCGCTGTTCTAGAGAATAATGTGCAAGAAGCTTATGTGCTGAGTAATGCTCATCAGTATAATGTCAGTGGTAGTTATAATTTCCAGATCATATATTTAATTACTAAGCCATATGCTAATGAGTGTAAAAATATTAAAGTGAGTACACTGTACAATGCAGTTTCCACAATCTGTTCTCTAGCTCCCATGTTATATGGAGGAATTACTCCATGATTTCTCTGATGAGCTTTTCTCAACAACATTTATTCATCAGTTCAATACATTTAAAAAAATCATTTGTCAAACCATGTATTGAGCCATCTTTGTAGATGCAAGTATAAGTGATAATGTATAGGTAGGGCTGTGGCTGAGAACTTCAGAATGTAGGCTGTAGGTCACCCAGAGCCAGTGGGAGTTCTTAAACAGAGACCTAACCTGCCCGGGGTTTTGCTTAAGAAAGACCACTTGGCATGAGAGATTAGAGGAGATATTCTAAGTAGACATCAGATGCTGAAGGACTGGATGTGGGGACTGAATTGAGAAATGTTTAAATCTGGTCTTGGTCGCTGAATGGAGCTGTGTGAGAGTTCAAGGTTGACTTGAAGGCGTCCGCCCAGACGAATGCTCTGCTCCCTTTAGCTCCTGGAATACTGGAGAGTACATTCTGCAGAGAGATGATGAGTTTCCTTGGAAGAACCAACTAGAAAGACCCCTAATTACACTATTCTTTAGACTCTACGGCATAGATGATTATTTTTGCTGAATACTGTTTAATGATCGACCAGTTTATATATAGATTAGCATAGGCTAAGAAAGGAAAAGGGGGTTAAATCCTCCGTAAATTAGAGGCTGCAATCTGTACTGCTGAGAATGTTAGCATGTTTAGAGGCTATTTGTGACTGTTAATAGGCTTGACTTTTTACACTGGTGAGTTTTATCATCATGCTGAACTCTGTCCCTTTAATATAAACTGCGTCTTTAATTTTGTAACAGCCATTGGATATGTCTTACTTTCAAATTCTAATATATACACATAAAAGAATGGAAAATACCCAGCATCAAAAATTACTGCTAAAAATTCTATCAACATAACATACTATCTTTGCTTTTTAAAAATTTCACCTGTACATAAACTTAATTTAGCATTAATTGTTTCTGAAAACTTGATTTTGATCATTTAGAATCATGTTTATGCAATTACTAAACTCATGTTTCCATATACCATGAAATTATAAGCATAAAAATGTCAGTTTCTTATGATAAAAGAAAATATGTTTTGATTTACATAATATTGCAGGAAAATAAAAAGTTTCCCAAGATGTTATAACCAAAACCTGGATTCAGTTTCAAAATCACTGTTTTACTTTACGTATGAAAAGTTACATATTATATTATATCGGCAATATTTATTTTAATTTTGAATAAGTGGTTGAACTAAGGCATTAAGGAAATGCACTAAAAATCAGAACAAGTAAGTTTAAAGGATAAAATGAAGCAAATGTTGTAAACATGATAACACATAATGAACAATAGGAAACACAATTTAAATAGAAAAGCAATTAGATTCTATCTGCACTGGGTTACAAATTAATATTCTAAAATGATTAATTTAACTAACCTGCCTTCTTTACTGTTACTCTTAACTGTTTGAATTGTACAAATTGCCTTGTGATATTGGCCATAATGTGTTGCAGAGAAATAGACAAAATTTTAAGTTGCCATCAAGATGTAAGCCTGTAGGTGAAGAAAGAACAGGAAAGCTGTGCCCAGTGAAGCCAGTGAAAAACCACTCAATTTAAAAATTGAGATTAGTCCAGATAGGAAAGAATAGGGAAGAGCAAACAAGATAAAATAATGCTCACAGAACTGGAAGGAATATTGAACCAAGGTAACTTGTAAACTATAGCAGCAGAGAGAAAAAAATGGAAAAGTAAAATAATAATAATAAAACCTGCCTTTCCAATATTAACAGAACATCTGTATTGATTTTCTTTTTCATCTGAATCAATGTTGGTAACTACACCGTGTTTTACTCTGATTAATCATTTCATGTGATTCTGGGTATATCGGTGCTCAGCTTCACAGCCAGGGCCATCTTGATGAAGCGTGGCTTCAGAGTTTTCTTTTCAAAATCGTGTTTGTTACGTGTGATAAATGCCTATAATCCACTGATATTCAGTATTGATTTTGTGTGTGTGCTGTTTTTCTTTTAAAGTCAATTGACCCTGGCCAGCAGTTCACATGGGAACATTCAAACTTGGAAGTAAACAAACCAAAGAATAGATATGCAAACGTAATCGCCTATGATCATTCCCGGGTTCTCCTATCAGCAATAGAAGGTAAGGAAATACTGACCTTATGTACACCTTTATTTTCATGGGTTTAAGGATGTGCATGAAAATATAGCTTTAACTAGGCATTGAGCCATCTATAAAAATAGTTATTTAAGATTTAGCCAACGCTGGTACTCACTTTTTCTTTCTCATAAAAATATACCTACGATATACATGCACATACACACATACACATACACACACTAGCCCACCATCCTATAACATAAGAGCATCCCTCATGACCTCTTTGCCTCCAGCTTACATGAAATACTTGATTATGTAGTTGATGTTCCTAAGGGAAGCAATTTTGGGTTGCCCATTTACTGAGGGTTACTGATGGTTAGGAGTGAAAAGATGATTGTTAGAAGATGCTCAATAACTGTTACTTAAAACTGGGCAAGTGAGTTGTTAGTTTGTAAATAAATGTGGATAGCCACTAGGGACGGTTGAAAGATTTAGGGTTGGTGATGTTGTGATTAATACAAAGTAAGCACATTGGAGATGTCTGGTACACCTCATTTGTGGCCTGCTTGATAATCTCTCTCACAGTCGTGGTACATTTCAGCGGGAATAATAGTTCCTGAAAGATGAGAATTACTCTTTAAATATGCCTAACTTCTTTAAGGATTCATGAGGCAAATATTTTCCATTCCTCCCTTACTAATACTAAAACCCTCTCACGTGGTGTTTCAAAAGCAATTAGAAGCTCACGTTCAGCACTCGGCTTTGTGTTAGTCTTCTTGGCGGTGGTGGCACATTGGACTGCTGTCCTCGGAAAATAGTTTACAGTCCCTTAAACCCGTCCTTGTCTTAGCAGCTAACCTGATTCACCAAGTGCCCTGTACCACGTGCATCCTCATTGGCACCCAGAAGAGCATTGTAGCCTTTTCATACTTGAAAGTTTACTGCTCACCCTCTTCATCAGTCCCTTAAACCCGTCCTTGTCTTAGCAGCTAACCTAATCTGCCAAGTGCCCTGTACCACGTGCATCCTCATTGGCACCAAGTTTACTGCTCACCCTCTTCACGTTTTTATAAAACATTAAATAACACCAGCTTCAGACCCAGTCCTTTTGAGAACCTTACAGTTCAGACATTTTCATCGATAGTTATTCAAGTATCTTTCCCTTTTTTCTGCTTCCGATATCTGTGATGACCACCCTTTATCTCCTAACTCTGAACAAGTCCTACCTGCCTCCTTCGTACCCAGAGTTGATTTGAAAGTGAGACTCTGTTTACAAGCTTTCCCAGTAAGCGGCAAGGCAACCATTCCATTTATTTCCCTTTTGGGGGGAATAAGGACGATCCTTCAGCATTTCAGCAAGCCCTACCTACAGCCCCTTTCCTCGGGATGGTGTTATGTGGCACAAATATATTTTAAAATTCTCGAAGTTTTATTTTTGATGTTGGAAAAATGTCACCTTTCTGAGGCAACGGAAGATACTAGGTGTTCAAGACTTAGCCTTTTTCTGTGCTGAAAAAAATTGATCAGGTGTATCAAAGTTTCACCAGTGCTACTTTAAGCAGAGTAGTGTCAAATGGGTAACTGCTTCTCTCAAATCCTGTTTAGCAACTGTAATTGGGGTGATTCACATATAGGTTTCACATTTTATCTCTACATTTTTCCCATTTCAAAATGTAAAAAAGAGTAGCAATTTTTTTTTTTTGTCTCAAGTCTGTTATATGATCGCCATAGTAAATGAGAAACTAAACCAAGGCACAAATAGACAAACCTTTTTTTTCATTATTGAAGCAAGATAAATTATATAAATAAAATAAATGGGTGTAAATTGAGAATGCATTTGGCTTGGTCTTGACCAAAGAACCTGTCAGTCTGCCTTTGCTGTGTTGTATCATTGTTTTCACTCAGAATTAGGTCAGTCAATACTACCACGTCCCTGTACTTTTGCCCACTTTGTCATTGTTTTCCTTAGCCTGTTATTTTCTACCATCTTAACAGTGGTGTATGTAAAAAAACAACAACACAGGAATATCCCTCCATGTGCCTTTTAAATGATAGTTGGAAACTATGTACATTTCATTCCTATGATATTTTTACAGTATAAAAGCCAAAATACTGGAATCAGACTAAAACCTGCCTTTTTATAACTCTGTGCCACAAATACACCCTAAATCTAGAGCTGACCTAGAAACCAAAAATCTTTCCATTTTAACTCTTATGCAAAAGGTTAGAAGCATTTAATTGAAGTTTATGGGCTACACAGAGAGCTTTAATCTAGATTACAACCATGAACAGCGTTTTATCTTAGACTAAGCCCCATATTTAAGGGGCCAAGCCATCATCTTATTTCTTAAGCACAAGATCCTGGCACCTGGAACCACAGAACCACTCGCTGAGGCTTTACTATAAAGGGAGCTTGGATAGCACAAAGCCAGATTTTTCAAGTGTGTTAAAATGTTAAGTGTCTTCATGCACAATTTATAAAATATAACGTGTCTATTTTGCATGCCTGTGGCGATAATGGCAATAACTTAAAGGTTTTGGTGAAGGTTTTATTTTATGCACTAGAGGCCTGGTGCATGAAATTCATGCAATGTGGGGGGTGGGGTATGTGTCCCTCAGCCCAGCCTGCACCCTATCCAATCTGGGACCCCTTGGGAGATGTCCAACTGCTGGTTTAGGCCCGATCCCACAGGACAACCGGCGGTAGGACATCCCTCTCACAATCCGGGACTGCTGGCTCCCAACCGCTCACCTGCCTGCCTGCCTGCCTGCCTGATTGCCCCTAACTACTCCCCTTCCAGCCTGATCAGTGCCTAACTGCTCCCCTGCTGGCCCGATTGCCCCTAACTGCCCTCCCCTGCTGGCCTGATCACCCACAACTGCCCTCCCCTGCCGGCCATCTTGTGGAGGCCATCTGGTGACCACATGGGGGCAGCCATCTTGAGCGAGGGCATGATGGTCAATTTGCATATTACCTCTTTATTATATAGGATTTTTGTTGTTCTCTCAGAGGTCCTGGTCACTGTCTTCACATTACTTTGCAGAGTTATTTGACAGACATTAACGAAAGGAGTGGAAGTTGCCATAGTGATCTGTATTGCCTTTATCTTTGCTTAATAGTACTAAACATTACACAACTGTCATTGAAATACAACTGTCCTTGAAAGATGGCAGGGGAAAATATTTTAAAAATAAGGAATTCTGTGTGGGCACCAATGTGCTTACTGAACTCCTTGAAAATAGTGACACTTTATGACATGGTTCCAAATTATGCTAACTTTATTTATGCTGGGGAAAATGCAGAGTAAATTCAAGAGTGTCCAAGTTACAAATGCTTACAATTTTTGAGTTTTAGGTTATGCAATATGGGAACAAAATTGAATTTTTGACCAATCCAGTTACCATTGGAGTCTTCTCCATGATTAAGCAATTTTTAAGAGAAAATAGTAATTCCTGAAGAGAGGTGAACATATTTAATTTAATGATTTAAGATAAGTGTGACAAATAAAGACTAAACGAGAACTAATATGTATATGTGCACAAGATAATGTGTAGCAACATGCCTAATCTTCTAGAATCCAAAGTATTCCAAAAAGTAGACAAGAGAAAATGGAAGCTCAGAGGGAAAATTGGTGCTGAGTCGCACAGTGTATCACTAATATAGCCCAAGTTAGAATCGAACTCTTGTGAGCCCTTGACCCCGGCTTCATCAGTCACATCACTCGGGTTGCTTTCCTACTAACACAGGTTGTGACTGTGATTAAGTAACTTAGCCTGGATCCAAACGCCCAGCCTTAACTTCTGGCCTAAAAATTCATTTGATCCTTGGGCATTAACCTGTGGATGGCACAGATATTACACTTTAATATTTCACTTTCTACTTCATGGCACAACTAATCTGAGGCAATGACACAATGTGGGGAACCACCTGTGATTCAAATGGACCAGTCCTACAATTGCAGAAGGTTACATGTTTCTATCCCTAGCTCATCCCAGGGGTGATCTACTGACCTCAAATATCTTTTTATGTATCTTCACCTTCTTATAAACCAATGAATATCAATTAGTGACACATTACTTATTGTAATGCCTCCTAGATAGCAAAAATTAAATCTGATTATTACATTCCTAGATAAAGGGGGTTTTGGTTTTTCCTTCTAATATACAATTTACAGCTGTTTGTCTTATATTTCTGTTAGTAGAATTATAATTAACATTTCAATTTAAAAGCCATATTGACGTGGAATTTTTTGAATTGTTGGCCATGTCTAAATATAAAGCAAAACTTAAAATGCTACTTTTTAATTCAACAACAAAGACAAAAGGTTATAGATATGATCAGCTGGGTGCCTACTAAGTGGCAGGTACCATGCCATACAGTTTACATACTGTATTCAAAAGCATGTATAGATCATATCTATAGTATTCAGAACAGCCTCAAAAGCTAGCTGTGATCATTCAGTTTTATAGATGGGGAAACTGAAGCTACAAACTTAAGTAGCTTATTCCTAATTAATAACTAGTAAGTGGCAGAGCCAACATTCTAATATGTGAGTCATTTGGGCCCAAGACTGCTGTTCTTTCCAATAGGCCAATCACACCTATAGCTGCTTTTGCAGTCGTAATGGTAGAGCCTCTCCATGCCATACCAAATTCAAGAACATTGCCTTTGTGCTGGAAAGACTGTCTAGGAATTTTGAAATACACATTTTGAAACACTTATGGTAGAAGTCTTAAGAGCTAGAGGCCTTCAATTGTGTTCTTAAACTCCAGTCAAAGTAAATTTTTCCAAAGAATAAATGACGTATAAATAGCTTTCAGGTGGGTTTTTTGTTTAATATTACTTTTTAAGGTATATTAGGAAAATGATTGAATAAGAAGGCAGAAGACTGAAAACTAAATCTCAGTCTGAGCAGCTGTGTGACCTTGGGCATGTCACTTAGTACAATTAACAGTTAGCCTTTGGGGGAGCTGGATCCTTTTGAGAATCTAATGAACATTTACTATCCCACCGGAAAACAAAAGGCACCTACACACTTTTTACACCGGTTTCATGGAGTTTATGGACACACAAGCCCTTTGCAGGTCTACTCTGCAATTTAGGAACCCTTGCCTGGTTGTCTTTTGTTCTATTTTCTCATAAAATGAGGATACGTAAGACTCTTCCTGCCATTCTTAAAATCCTGAAAGTTGATTCCAAATCCAGATATCAATAGATAAATAATATGAATAGTAAAATGAATAGTAAATCTTGGACTTTAAGAAATTAGTTCTTTGGAGGGAAAACAGACAGACAAATACTTAAGCCAGGGGGTTTACTCCAAATAGAATTATTGTCTGGTGTGGTGTGTCTCTGCTACCAAGCTAGGTTTAAATGGTTTTGTCTGCAAGAGTTAGAAATGACAAAGCGTCAACCACGTTATGTCTTATGCATTCTTTAACACTTGTGCTTGTTAATCTGATTTAAAAAAAAGCTTAGTTTATGTTTTTCTCTAGTTTGGGGATATATAGTTAAAGTTTCAAAACATAAATCTATTTCTTTACTTCATCTCTTTAAAGGGTACATTCCTATAAGGGCCCATATGCTTCTCAAGAACTTCTTTCCTATGAAAGCATCCTAGGCTCTGCGTCCTGCTGAAGAGCTTGATGGGAGATGTTACTGTGTCCCGGGTCCCTCATCTGTGCAGCAATAGGCATAAAATAGTACCGATCTCCTGGAATTATTAGGATCTAATGAATTAATGCATGTAAAGCATTTAGAGGAGTGCTTGGCATACAGACAATGCCTGACAAATCTTGGGAACTATTAAAATTATCATTGCTATATTATGAATTTTATTGCTACTATCACTGGGTCCTTTTATCCTCAGATGGAATTTCTTTTGTATGTGATCTATGGAAAAATTAATACCATCCAAATGAGAAAGCTGCATAGATTTGGAGTACTCTGTGAAGCAAAAGAAAATATTGGTACTTGATAAATGAAAACCAGACCCATAATAGCATTACAGATTTCAGCAGGGGGAAGAATATGTTCTTTTAAATGGAAATCCGAGATATATCATCTGCTGCTTGATTTGCATAATAGGAGCAATTCCAAAAAATCCAACTGTAAATAGTATAGATGATGTTACAACAACTTGATTATTTGTGAGATGGGCAATTTAGCACCTTTAAAGTGAGAAAGTGGCTCACAGGGAATCATGGCCCCTTAGATAAATCTAATTTTAAAAAGGAAAGAGAGAAAACCACTGCTGTTCCCTGTACTGTCGCTTCATCATTTGCCACCACACCGAGCCCTGTGTTTAAGTTGTGTCCTAGCCTCCCTTCTGCAGAGTGTTCTGTGCTAAGTGACTGTCTACTCATTTAAAGCAGCTGTCAGCACGCGGTAACATGTTCTCCAGTTTCACAGGGTATTCATGCTATGCATCCTTTTTTTCCCCCAGGCTGTATCTAGTAGCCTGATATTTTTTCAATAAGTAAAAGCAAAACCAACCCAGGAAAATAAGTTAATGATATTTTAGTGAATACAAATGTTTGATGTTCAAGCTCCACATGAAACTCTAACATCAAAGAATTTAAATTATTTTCCCCAATAAAGAATTCTTTTTAACAGCTGTCATGTGCAATTTCCCAAGTCAGCTTACTAAATATGATCCCTTTGCTTCCCTTTAGAATCTATTCCTCTCCTTTCTTTTCATCTACCTACCTCCCCAGCTACCTATTTTCTATCTTTCCTGTTAGCCTGTGCACTAGTGGACACCTGTTGTTTATTATTTTTGCCCTTGAAATTCTGCTTAAGCTGAAGTTGACTGGAATATATGCCCCATCTGAAATAAAAGGAAAAATATTATTTCCCCCCCTAATTCTCATCCAATTATTGGTTGAGTTTATTTTTCTCATATTGTTCAGAACATCAATCATTGATTCAATAGTTTCTTTAACACTTTTCAGTCTTTCCTTTTCAAGTTAATTGTTTACAGGCATGACATAGTTTAATCCGTTTATTTCAGTGATTTTTTTAAAATAAGTAAAAGCATCTTTCTCTTTAAGGAGCAGTGCACAGACAAATTTTTCTAGCTTAATTAGTCTTAAATAGAAAGCAAGATCCGACTTAGCCTTTGGAAACTGGGAACCATTTCCCAGGATGCTTACAGCCTGAGTAAAGACTAATGAGAGCAGTTTAAGTAGCACCTCTCTCCTGCATGCAGCCCGGGGCCTTGGTGTGGGATCTGTGTGGCTCCGACCTCAGCCCGTACCTGTCCCATTTCTTACCTGGAAGAGAGAATAAGCATTTTTAGGAGATGGCTGGTTGTGTTGGCTTTTTTTCTTTACTCTTGTTTTCAGGAAGCTAATCGAACAGTAAATCAGAAAGCTCTGAGAGTTTTTTTATCTCCATTTGTCTTTAGTTCAGTTATTGGGATATTTAAAATTTTTATTGTACACCTATGCAGACTGCACTAATGAATCTGCACTTCATTACTCTGAGGCTGTAGAGAAACCCACAGCTCTGAGGCTGTGGTTGGTGTGACTTCATTATTAGAATAAAGGCACAGGTTGTACATTGCTGGGAAGATATAAAATAATTATTTTTTGTCCTCTCCATTGATTTAAAAAATATATATATGTATAGGAAAGAGGCCTTTCAGATTTGGAATTACTTTCCATCAGGATGTTTAGGAATTAATAGGTCTGTTTCATTTCTGTTTATTATATCGATCTTAAGAATAGCTAATACCCAGCAGTATATTAGAAGTTTTAAATATATAGACGCAGCTGATTCTCACCGAGGCGTTGGGTAAGGCCAGTATGATAATGCTGCTGTGATATTAGGATACATGTGATATATGAGGAGACTCGGGCTCTGCGAGTTTCCTACATGCAGACAGAGCTCCTGTCATCACACTCCTTGCTGGATCTGACACCTCATTGCTGCATGAAGCCCTGTAATAATTACAAAAGTCTGATGTGGCTGAAAAGGTATTCTGCGCTGGCCCTCGGTCTGCTTTATCTCATGCCAGAGGGCTCCCCAACTACAAAAGAGGTACGGATAAGTCCTCAACACTTGTAGCTAATCTTGGAATACATTCAAAGACAATTCAATTGCCTACATCCTTCCCTGGGGACACTGTGGTAACCCAGCCACTCAGCAGTGCAGACATATAGAAAAACCATGGAGGGAACATAGGTGGATGCAGGGTTCATACATTGGAAGTTGCTCATTCCCCCATGAATATTCACCGAGATGAGCTGCCGTGCCCATAAAGCCAGGCACACTTCTAAAAACCTTGCCCTGGGTACTATAGAAACGGAGGGTGCTTTGCCAAACTGAGGTTCCATCCGGGGATGTCATGGCAGATGATGCACTGTGCCTTGGTGAGAAGCATTTGTTGTCTCAGGCAAAGAAAGTCCTTCATTTTGCTCTTCCTACTACAGCCATGGGTGGCCGCCACGGTGCTAGTGAAGGGGAAAGAAAGCCTGTAGTCTTGTAATTAAATAAATGTATCCGTAGTAAGTTTTATTAGGTTTCATTTTTCCATTCTCCTCTAGTTTGCTGCTGTGAGCAAACAAAGTAAGATTTTTTTTTTTCTGCATTGTGAATTGTAAAAATTTCAATCTAGGCCTTGACCGACAGTTCACTGTTGTTCGGTGGGGTATTATTTGTTTGTTTGTTTATTTGTTTATGGTTTGCGCATTGAAGGGGACATTATTTACTGAATAAAAGGTAGCTTTTAATACATTTTTTAATTTAATGGAACCAATATAAAAAAAAAGAATCATGGAACTCACGTGGGGAAAAAATTAGCCTTTGTGCTTTATTTGCACTTGAGTACTTCTGTCTTACAACAGGGAATAAACTAGTTTATCAAAACCAATTTATTTTTGATGCAAACTTTACTAAGGATTTGTAGAAGTGAAAGAAAATAACTGTATCTGGGGTTTGATGCCACCCTGAGTTGGAGTAAAGTCAACCACTCAGCTGAGCAGGCCCTTAACTAGCGTTGTTTTCTGCTAATGTGGATGTGATATCCTAGGAAGTTACCTCTTGTCTATATCAATTAGCCTGTGGTCATTGGTTCTGTTATACATTATTTTGCTTAAACATGCAGAACCTATGGAAGAGGATGGGTGAGGACTTACAATGCTATAGCAACATGTCCCCAGGAGCCATGGATGGAACTCTGCCTTTCCTCTAGTGCTGCCTTATTCTCACCTCAGGAGAGCTCTTTCCCTGAACAGACCACCTACTAGCCTAGTCCCACCCCCTTCTCTTGTTTTTGAATTTGTTTGTTTTGTACCCACCAGATTCTAATCAAAATTGGAAGCATCAGTCACACACACACACACACACACACACACACACACACACACACACACAGAGAGACACCTCATCTGAGCACATCAGAGGTAGAAGCAATAGAAATCAGCTTGAAAGAGAATGTCCCTACCTAATCTGAGACACACAAAGCCTCTATTCATCTTAAAATAACTTCACAGAGATTTCCAAATCCAAGAAGGCTAAGAATACTACCGGGAGACATCTTATTTTAGAACTCAAAAGGACTTGAGGGAATCAATTTGTGCAACATGCCTTGTTTAGCAGATAAGCAATCAACGGTCGGGACAAGTTGAACAACTGCCCGAATGGCAAAGAGCAAACTGCCAGTGGCCCAGGCAGGAGGCCCGTTTCCTAGTCAAGCTCTCTAAATTTTTAGCAAGTGCTTAGTGTCCCAAGGCTTCAAAAGGCACACAGGACTTCCTGACAGTGACAAGTAATACAAAAGTAGGTGCATTCTCCTTATGGTTACCTAATTTCACATCGATAACATAATTCATATACTATTTTTAGTCTCGCTTTTCCAATTAATATCGGGGCATAAGGCCTTATTATAAAACATATAATTTTAAATACTCCTCAGCAAGAGAAATCTTTTCTTAAAAAACTATCTACTGACTTGAAAAATCAAATGCAAAGCAAGTTGGTTTGTTTTTTTGGGTTTTTTCTGTTTTGTTTGTTTGTTTTTAGTAGATCACTTGGTTCAATTGGTCCTCCTCAAGTAAATACACAAAAGAAAACCTTATTTTAACCCAGTCATGACAAAACAATTCATATAGTATATTCTTTAACATTGCCAAATGTTTTCAAGGTCTTAAAGCCTTTTTTTGGCAATTATTCATCACAGATATTCTTTTGAGCAGAATAGCTTCGTTTTACCAAGGCTTCCTCCCCTTCTGTTACTATTCAAACACATGTAGGAACAAAGTCAGGGAGCCCTGTCCTCTTCATCCCAACCTTAGATGAAGAAGAGTGAGCCCCTTGCATTTTGAACTCGCGATAACATTTTCAAAGTTCTGCAGGCAATTAAAAGAAGAGTGGACCTCAAAGTCCATGCCCCGGCTAATTTTTCCACAGAGAGCTATAACCGGCAATCCCCAGCAAATAAAAGGGGAGGCTTTAACTGGCCGGATTCTGTTGGAATAGCTGTTTGCTGTGGCTTGTTATGCATTGAGAATACAGAAGCCCAACTCTATTAGTCTTTCACCTCAGCACGACCTTTGTTAGTCTTAAAAACTTGAGTTTTACAGCTCCAAGTTTAGTTTATCTGAGACACAAAGACCCAATATAAAACATATAAGTAATATTTTTAAGCACCACAAGATAGAATAGTCCATTAACTGATGAAATACTTGCAACACAGGAATGGGGTATACTGGTGTAATATGAATCCAGGATCTAGCCTCCACCTTCTCACTCGCAAGATGAGAATGATAAGCAAGACTGGTGTTGGAACTGTTTCCATGACTATTAATTGGAGAGTACACCTAAAACAATACATGGAAATTTATTATATTTATAAATATAATAAACCTATGGATTCCTAGGAAAGATCAACTTTTAGACCTACGTTATTCTTGAGCAATGACATTAATACTGACTCTAAGAGACAGTAACAGTCCTAAGGTTTTTCCAACAAGACAAGCAGCATTATCATAGTATTGAACAGAGGTCTCCTTCACTCCAAGAAATAAAATTAACCAGCTAATTTATAATAATTTGGTATTCTTTCAGTACTCTATTATAATTTAGGTTTCTATCTATCATAGCCCCGGAGGAATTCAATTAATTTTCATACACTTCTCTTAGATTAGAAGTGCACTCTTATTAGTGTTGCATTAGCAGATGCAAATCATTGTCCAGATAAGGCAGGGGGCTGAAAATTAAATAAATAAATGTGCGTGACTTGGAGAAGATCAC
This sequence comes from Myotis brandtii, assembly GCF_000412655.1. NCBI lineage: Eukaryota > Metazoa > Chordata > Mammalia > Chiroptera > Vespertilionidae > Myotis > Myotis brandtii. The sequence goes on along the minus strand of NW_005370297.1, from coordinate 419,024 downwards.
CCCAAAACGATGCAAACTCTTTGCAGATCCAGCCTCCCAGCGGAAACCTCAAAATCAGTAGCTACTGAAAAGCGTTTCACGGCTCCCACTCGGAAAGCCAGTCTGTGACGCTCCCTTCCCACTGCCCCGCAACAGGCCAGGGTTGGTTGAAAACTTTTTCAGAATATGGTGCGTTGAAAACTAAGGCCTCGTCGACTTAAAACCACGCTGCTTTGTAACTTCCGCTTCCAATCTAGAGTTCATATTTTTTAGAAGGGAAAGCCACCGCCCTTTCGAAAATCTTTTTTCATTCATCTTTCCACACAGCCTGTTATGTTGGGTTGCATGAATGTAGGCCACATTAGATCTGAGAGCCTCTAGAGAACAAAGCCCTCTCTCACTTCTCCACATTACAAAGGACATGGAGATAGAACTTACATGGAATGTCATTTTGCTCAAGTGGGTTAAGGTATTTGCGGAAGGATGCTTTCATTTCAGGTGCAACCTCCTTAGAGAAAAGGGTCCAAACAGAAGAGGCGCCTCAGCATTCTTTCTGGATGCAAACATTAGCCTAATAATTACCTCTACCAACTGCTGAAATGTTGTTTTTCATTCTCTTCTTTTCAAAATGTCAAGTCCCAAATTCATAAAGCATTTGGCGATACAGTATTGATCCCAGGTGCCTCGTAGTTTTCAGGCAGAAGTTTTGTATTTTTATTTCTGGGAAGTGCAATCATTATGCAGTAGCAACCCATTCACCCTAAACATTAATAGTAACTTATTATTCAAACTTGAGCAGTAGGTCTAAAAACGGTTCCCTACCTCATCACTCAATGTTGGACCGGCGTGGTTCCCTGACTTTAGATCTGAGTCTCGTGTCCATCACCCCCTGTCCTCAGCACCGTCGTTCAAACACATCTGTGATCCTTGATGAAGATGACATGGCCGTGTCCAGTTGATGTGTTTTCTGAGTCATTAACCCAGATTTCTCCATTTTGAATTTTGGAAAAAAGTTTTGTGTAATGTTCGCAGCTGAGTGAGGGCCATAGCCAAACACCTTTTTATGCGTTTTTAAACGTTACTAACCGCTAAATTAAAATTTAGAAAGTGGGCTTTTCCTGTGTTATAGATTTATTGTTGCCTCAGAAACAAATATTGTGGACATGTAGATGTGTTGCTTCCCAGTAGCTGTAACCTGAGGACTTTATTTAAACTGTCCTTTGAATCTACAATAATTTCGTGTCAGGGAGAAATAGGATCTTTATCAACAAAGGGCTGCCAGAATCCCAACTGTTTCTTGAGTGGCTGTAATAGATGAATAATGTTACAACCAACTGAGCAAAAGCCTTTTTGCTCAAAAGGCTTTTCACTGATGCCGGTGGTATTCTACGTCCATGTGTTCCTCTCGAAGCTCAGTAGTTTCCATCTGACTTTCATTACTTTTCTTGAGAGGATCAGTTTTACAACTGGAGTCAGAAAATCACTCAAAGTAATTGAAAGTGGCAATCAGTGAAATATAATAATTTTAGCTTGGGAACAGCATATGTTTCATTATAAAGAAAATATTTTTTCCACAAACCCAAGACCCATGTTTTCCCAGAGCAAAGAAGGAACCATGTGCACATTCTAACACTGCCTCCCATGTCACGGTGATATCACTGGAAAGTGCTCGTCCCCCTCTAGGAGTGGCAACTTGTTACCTCCAGAGAAAATCTATTCCCTTTTTGATTCTATTTAAAATGCTTTATTATATTGGATATAAACTCCACATCTCTGCAGTTATATCCTTCAGAGTTGAAAAACGTGGGTTTCAATAGAATAAATCTGAACCTCTCTTCAGATACACATGGGCAGATCTTACCCCAAACCCCAAACCCTTACCTTTTTCTTTGCCAAGTTGTACTATATATTCCTTTCATATATGGAATAGATTTCATCTTCTTAATCACTCTGGCCACTCTCCCTGGAAGAAGCACAACTTGCCCACATTTCTCTTAAAGGCATTATTCTGAGGGAAAATTAGACTTTCAATCAGAATATCTGCATTAAATTATAGCTCTGCTACTTATTAAATGTTGGAACTGGAAAAAATTATTTACTCTTTTTGTCATTAGGAATAGCACAGTTGAATAAAAGAGACATGATCTGGAGGTCAAAATGGGCAATAAACAAGCCAACAAACAAATATGTAATTATAGTTTGTAATATATAATGTATTACAATTGCCAAGGGAGTCAGAATTGCCAACAGAGTCCTGTGGTCCCAAGGTGCAAAGGGCAGGCCTTCTGAGATGGAGGCGAACATTTTACAATGGGAAGGAGACAGGGTATGTTCCAGGATGTGGGATGGCACTACAGTAAGAGAGCGTTGTTTTCTCAAATGAAGCAGAGTCTAGAGTTTAGAAGCTTAGAAGGTGAAGGGAATGAGATTAGTCTAGAGTAGGGCAGAGCCTTGTAGCCATTGTTGAGCATGTGAATTTTATTTGAAGTGTACAGGGAAGCCATGGTTGGGTTTGCGGAAGAGATGTTACAGTGTCTGAATTATGCCTTTAAAAGTTGCTCTCATGCTAGATGGAGAACAGACTGCAAAGGATAAAAGTAGAAGTGGGACAACCAATTAGGAGGCAACTGTCATAATCCAAAGAGAGGTTCATGTGATGCAACAACCCCATGAGGTTTAAACGAGAAGCAATACTCTGCAGAGGTTAGGACAAAGTCATAGCAGACTGCCTATCTATAATTAAACCAGACTCCACCAACTCCAGCAAGTTTTCAAACGCTGTGCATCTCAGTTTAATCTTCTGTGAAAGGAAGATCATCACAGGACTCACTTTATAGAGTTGTTGTGAGGATTAAATGAGTTCCCTGTTTGTGAAATCTGCAGTGAATTTTTCACCATTACGACATGCTGTATCACATTTCTCAGTCCCAGGCATTATTTTATTTAGTTTTTTGTCTGGGAAAGAGGAAGAGAATGAGTGAGGAATGTGACCAGATAATTGTTTATTCTCCTTTACAATTTCTATTGTACTAATGCAATGGAAAAAGACAATGTGAGAGAAGGCATTCTTTGGACACTCGGTTGTATTGTTCTTTCTTTGGTAGTCCACCTTGTCATTTTATAAAGACCTAACAACTCAAACATTGCATTTATTTAACTCTATTAGACCTGTTTTGAATCTTGCTTAGAACCCAAATTCTAATACATCACTGTGAGTCCTCTAGAGTAGTGTGGAACAGCAATGGACAATGCCACTAGGCTGTCTCCCAGGTTATTTCCTCTTGTGATACGCTCACTTAGTTGAATAACATTCCTCCTTTACAGGCATCCCAGGAAGTGACTATGTGAATGCCAACTACATAGATGGTTACAGGAAGCAAAACGCCTACATTGCAACACAGGGATCTCTCCCTGAAACATTCGGGGACTTTTGGAGAATGATATGGGAGCAACGGAGTGCCACAGTTGTCATGATGACAAAACTAGAAGAACGATCCAGGGTAAGAATAAATATCTGCCTCTTCCCTCTGAAAAATCTTCCCTTAGATACTCCCAATGTTGCATATTTTATTCTGTTCAGAATCTAACCTTAAGCTCTGACCTTCTGACTGACATTATGGTGAATGGGCATCAACAACTCTGATCCAACCATCCCTCAACACTTCTGAGTCTTTCAAACGTGAAATTCTTTCATGTTACAATGTGTGTGATCCCTAAAACAAACAAAAAATTATTGCTCAAAGAAGTAGATAACTTGGTTAGGGAAAATAGTTATTAGCTTGCACTAACTCTTTCAAAAACATTCATCGAACACACAGACTTTTGGGGAGAATTTCACCAATATCTACTTCCCAGTATTTTTAACTTTTCGTTTCCCACGATCTGAAGCATAAGATCTAAAATTATGTGACACAGGCTCTTTTTTAAATTATTCAAATTGCGTAAATTAACTCAGGGAAGCCAGAAAAATAAACGTGTAGAGGGTATTTTGCTAGTTTAGCCTTCTCCAAAATGAGTAGATTTTAATAATATAGTCATTGCTTATAAGGTCCAAGGAAGGAGATGCAGGCATCATATGGATCTAATATTATGGTACATGGCACGTTAGTTAAATGCTGCTGATTTGCGAAACCAAAACATAATGGGTAAGCCATATTCCCAGGAAAATAAGCAGATATTGTAGCCAACTGATGAAAGTCAATATTATTTTTTTTGAAAGTCAATCTTTAAATCTTGAGAATTTAATGAAGAAGTCTCTGAAAAATCGCTGAAGAGGACAGTACCTCTCGCTGAAGAGTGGGACATGCGGGGGAGAGTTTGAAACCACCACTGAGAGGTCTCTCAGAGTGGTCACAGCAGCTCACAGTGGATATGCAGAAGGAAGCCAAGCCCCACCTCCCATTTGCTGTGTGATAGCTGAGGCTTTCCAAATGGTCCAAGCGCAGTTCATGGCAGCTTCTCTCGGCCTCGGTCTGTATGTGACAGAAGAGGTGAAAGCTGCCAAGAGGATTTATAAGGAAAAAGCTCAGACTTAGGAAAATACAAAAAGTCCCAGCTGTTACCTTACAGATAAGGAGTGGAGCAATAAAAAGAGATGTTTCACAACTGGTTTTGCAAAACTAAAAAAAAAAAAAAATCAGATCTTTTTAAAACGTGGATTCTGTAGACATATTGAAATATTGTCTGAAATGAATTTAGATAAAAAATTGTTATGACTCTGAAGACAAGTATCTTTACATGCTAACGCCAAAAGATATAAATGGACCTATTATTGATTTGTACTTAGGGTACCCCTTATACAGCAAGCCCTTTCTTTAACAACAACCCCCTACCCCAGTGGTCTGCAAACTGCGGCTCGTGAGCCACATGCGGCTCTTTGGCCCCTTGAGTGTGGCCAGGAAGTTTCAATCGCACTGTACCTGCGCGCCCACCCGTGGTATTTTGTGGAAGAGCCACACTCAAGGGGCCGCAGTTTGCCAACCACTGCCCTACCCGAATGATTCTTGAATATACCTGTTAATAATTATAACAGTGTCAAACACATATTAGGTATATTGCTATTTCTCAACCACCCTCTGAGATATATACTACCACGATCTCCACTTTATATATGAGTAAACTCTGGCTAGAACATTCCAGAAGGTCACCCAAGGTCATTTAGCTACCAGGGCAGTATTAGGAATTGAAGACACAGTCTGAATCCAGAACACACGTGCTTTACCATTGGTCCATGCTGCCTGGTAACACTTCTGTGAAGCTGAGACAGCTAAACTCTTCTACGTTGGCATGCATGTAAATCCAACCTACCCAGACCACTCTGCTGGGAGAGACCGGCTGGTAACAAGCAGTCATTTGCAAAAGCTGTTTTCAGTAAAACACACATTTTATCTTGACACTGCAGGCCTTCATTAAACTATGCACAGAAACTTGTTTTGAAATAACCAAATGAAATTCTTCCCCTTTTCTCCCTAATTGCTTCTAATAATAAAGTTAGTTTTCACTGGCCCCTCTGCCACCACGGCATCTGATGGTAATGAGCAGTTCTTGACGGAAGGCATTGTGACTTCAATACCTGCGGTTTATCTTTATGTTGCAGGCTACTCCTCCCACCCCCCACCTTAGACAGAGGAACTTATTTGGAAGTCACTAAAGGAACCTCTGTTTCCTCCCTTCATTAATTACTCTTTGCTCTTGCAAGTTAGCTTTCTCTTTGTTAAATGGCCTAAAGGAGGCCAATTAAAATGCTGTCTTGTGATTTTTATTCTGTGGTGATTCAGCCTGTACCCAAACTTGTGATGACCTGCATAAGCCAATACTGAGGAGTTCCAACCATTATCAATCTGCTCATAGCAATGAGCCCTGATCCCTAAAGCCCCAAAGACCTTTGTTCTCTAGCCTGGAACACTTGAGAATAAATGACCAAATGCAACAGAGAGATCTGGTGCCCCAAATTATGTCACCTGTTCTTCCATCTTTCTCCTTCACATCCACCCACCTCACCTTTTCCCTATGAAGTGTCTTCTTCACCTAAAGTCTTAGGGAGAAAGGGCTAGGCCAGCCGTGGGCAAACTAAATGAATAAAACTAAAAAAAAAAAAGACCGTACCCTTTTATGTAATGATGTTTACTTTGAATTTATATTAGTTCACACAAACACTCCATCCATGCTTTTGTTCCGGCCCTCCAGTCCAGTTTAAGAACCCATTGTGGCCCTCGAGTCAAAAAGTTTGCCCACCCCTGGCTAGGCATTCCTGGATTCTCAAGCAAGACCTTGGATTTAGTTTCACTGTAAAAAAAATGTTGTTAGTGGTTAGTTGTTGCTGAAATATATATCTCCATACTTGAGCAACTTTGTGGCTTATGTGGCTGATCTGAAGTCTCAATGAATTCTCAATTCCCAGCAGCCAGCTTCAAAGCAGACGTTTGAACTACTTTGGCTTTAGTTAGGAATTGCCTGTAGTCTCCCTCATAAATGGAGGTGGTCCAGGTAGCTTAAATGAATCGCCTCTCCAAAGGCTGAAACCTAAAAGTTTCTTATTTTGATTAAGGCTCAGATTCTTGAAATAATATTCATCTCCTTGGTACATGGGGGAAAGAGAGAGAGAGAGAGAGAGAGAGAGAGAGAGAGAGAGAGAGTGTGTGTGTGTGTGTGTGTGTGTGTGTGTGTGTGTGTGTGTCTAAACACTTATGTGTATTACAAGTATGTAGGAATACGTGTTGACTAGAGATTTGGGGTGGAGAATAGAGAAGAAAAGGAAAGGGAAGAGAGGATAACATAATGTTACACAAGACTCTGGGGACATCACCCTCAGAGAAAGGGGAAGCTACAAGACAGTTCCAAGTAGGGCTGTCTCACAGTCAAATGTCTGGGTTTAGATTAAGATTCTAGTGCTTATTCGCTATGTAATAATGAGCAATTTATTAGAGTCCTCAAAGTCTCATTTCTCCTTTTTGACTTGCATGGAAGGATTACTGTGGGTATTGACTGAGATAAAGAATGTGACAAGATGGCTCAATGACTCTCAACTATTATTGTTTGGTTTGAGAGAGAGAAGTTGGAGGCTTTACCATTACAACTTTACTTCCTCCTAAAGCTGTCTTCCAAATAATTAAATTTTTTGTTTCCAAATTAAATGAGTTTGATTTTCTGTGATTGACAGTGAATCCTGACCAAGTTCATAGAGTCACTGCACATGGTGGATCCTGCCAACTGTTCCCAGTGTAACACACCCATGCATTATGGTCCAGAGGAGAGTGTGGCTAAGAACATGGGCATTTTGTGTGGGGGTTTTTGCACTTGCCTTTCCCCAGGACAGACTCTCCAGAACGGATGCAGAAACTCATTCACCAGTCTGTAAACAGACCTTGGCTACTGTGGCTGCTACTTTCATTGCAGCCATATCTTGAAGAATTCCTATATAATAAAAGGCTAATATACAAATTGGCTGAACGGTGGAATGACCACGGGGTGTGGGCCTAAGCCGTCAGTTGGACATCCCCTGAGGGCTCCCGGACTGCAAGAGGGCAGAGGCCAGGCTGAGGAACACCCCCCACCACCAGTGCACAAATGTCGTGCACCATGCCTCTAGTACAATATAAAAATAGTGAGTGATATTGATATGAGTTATATGTGGTAATAATTGTCAGTGAAGTCCATGTATTCTAGATACCATGCTTCTTCCCCATTCTTATTGACTTGATGATGCTAGGGAATTCTCTACTTAAGACCTATTATCTGTTTTTTTCCAGCTTTCTGTTTTGCCCAGGCTTGGCTCACTCTTACCTTGTCTCTCAGGCCTACTGTTGATAAAGCAGCAAAAGCTTGTAACCCTTGCTGAGCTACAGCAGCTGATTCACACAAAGGGCCACTGGAGTCATTAGCAGGTGTTAGAAGTTTAATTGGCCTTTTGTGAGGGAACTGACCACTCTTTGGTTTGAATGGCTAAAGAAGGTCTCAGTCCTGTGAGGTATGACTTAGGACTTCAGTTGGCCACTTGAAAACTTAAGTTCTTTGATTTTCAAATAATAGTATTCCCCCTATTCAGTTAGGATCTCAAACCTACCTGAAAAGACTATTTGTATGATAAATACACTGTTTTCAACCCCAAAGAGGAAATGTGTATTATATATTGAGTGTTTTCTATGAGTGTCATTCAGATAGATAAACAAAATAAAATAAAAGGCTAAAATCTGGAGATTTTGAAGTTAAAATATGATTGATGCCTGAAATACAGGTCAAGTTAAAGCCTTGTAAAATGTACTATGACATGAGATACGGTTAGTGGGTTTTATTTCACAGTTTCCATCTTTTTTGCCAAATGCTCTCAAGTTCTGCGTAGTTCATTGATTCTGTAGAAGATCATTCTGGTGCCCTAGAATGTGGTCTCTAATTGTTTCCATGTTTCATAACATGCCAGTGAGCACATGAATTGGTTTGGGCAACCACATGTAGGGGGAAAAAAGTTTGGAAAAAATGAAACATGGTAAGGGAGTAAAATATATACAGCTGGGAGTTCCTCTCCAAGGTTGTTATTTGTGGGCAACTGGGACACATGATTGGCAGGCTCACTTGAAGAATTGGAGTCTCCTAGGTGGGATTTGCCAAGGTGATTCCTGGCCCAGGAAGCTTTATTGTTTTGTTGATGATTGTCCACTTTTTTTTTCTTCCTTTATCTGCTTTTGACTACTTCTCCTCTGCTTTGTTTCCCATGTGAGGTACACAGGTCAGAGGGAATGGGCAAACCTCATGCTTGGCAAATCCTTAAGCAGCCTTGTTTAGTGTTAGAAGCTGAAATGGCTTCTTTGGCTTTCACTAGTTCTCACCTTCTCACGGGGCCTGCCTTCAGTTACTGCCCAGAGTTGACACTCATTGTTGATTCTGTGTCTTCCAAGCTTTAGAGTGGGAGTTGGTTCACTTAAAGAGCTGTGATTATGGTGGTACTTAGTGCCATAAATGTTGAGGATGGGGAGTGAAATTTTGACAGTCAACAAACAGGATGTGATTCATGATTTGAATTATCATCCATTGTGAGCCACACTGATGTGTAGTATTAGCATAGAGATAGACGTGATTTCCAAGCTAGCTAAATCCTATTTTCTGTTTTGAAATAGAGTATCTTGAGTATCTTGAAAACCATTTGATGGTATTCATTGCTAGAGCAGATCAAATGTTTTGTGCATCGTGACTTTTGTTCCTCTTAGGCCAGAGAATGATCAAAGTTTTTATACTAAATTAGGGAATTAGAGTATGGAGATTTGGCATTTGGCCACTGAAACACTTCTGACCTTAATGTCTACTTGCTCTTCCTATGTCCTCTCTAGTCTTTGAATGTCACTTTAGTAAATTTCCCCTGAATGAGACTGAAGTTGGGATGGAGACACACATTTGGTTCTATGGCCTAAAGGCAAGACGGCAATTGCAGGCAAAAAGCTCAAAAAAAAAAAAAAAATAGAGATGCTGGTCAAACGTTTTCTTGTTTTCCTATAAAACAAATCTTAAGATTCTTTTCAGATTGGGAGGTCATGCGGGGTTAAATGAAGGCAGAATCCGGTTGAAGATTACAAATGGCAGTGTTATTGTTTTCATTGTCGTTATCGGTTTGGGACCGCCCAGCCTTGGCCAACGGCAGACTAATTCTTGGCCCCTCTGGTTTGTCAAGGTTCGGCAGGTTTAATGGAGAACAAATGCTTTCCAAATGCCAGGTCTTTGTCCTCTTCCAAATAGAACTGGAAGCGCCAAAGGCCTTGAACATTTAATTTCTCCAACTGCAGCCTGAAGCGCTGCCTATCTAGAGCAGCAGAAACTGCTTTTTCCTTGAGCAGCTATAGGAACGGCAGTACAAACATTGCCTTTGGAGTCTGCGTGATGTATGGGATTGTTTTTGAAAAGTGTTGGATACCTAATGTAAATAGGACACAAGCAACAAAAAGGATGATGCTCAAGTTGGCAACCTAACGGATGTTTGGCTCCTTATCTGGCAAGTCCCATACTCTTGGTTTTCTCTTGTCAACAGACATAGTGTCAGATAAAAGAAAAAGAATCCCACCAATTTCCTATTGTTTGTTAGCTTCCTGGATTTTCTACCTCTTTCCCGCCCTGCCTCCTCTATTTACAATGGAAGCCAACAGATTCTGGCTCAGAACATTCCTAGCAAAGTGAGTTGGAGGCATCACAGCCTAAAGAAAGAGCTGGACTTGGAAGAGGAGATAAAACTGGACCCTCATGACTTCTGCAAAGCCCTTTTCATTCTCTGAAGCCGTGTTTATAGCCATCCCAGGCTGGATTAGGTCATTTTAAGGTTTTGGGAAGTATAGATTGGTCTCTAGTCTCAGGCAAGGCTGATGTTTAGCTGGTACGCATCAGTGCAGTTGTACTGACTGTTAAAATACTGGCTGGTGTATGGAAATACCTTTTTATTGAAACTTTGTGCCACTAGTGATATTGCTCAATGGTAGGGATGTGGGCATGTTTCTGGGCCAGTGGCAGCCACTGGGCAGACCAGGGCAGAAGCAGAGGTGGCAGCAGGGCTGTGTGGAGCACCCAGCCACTGCCAGGAATGATTAGAACCTAGGCGCAAACACGAAGGACTCAAGCCAGACCCGGCCATTGCAAAGGGGCACTTCACGCAATTGCCCTCTGCTTACAATACATTTCCAGAAACGGGAGAGGTAATGACACTCAGTTTAATGGGAGAAGTCATTGGAAAAGTTTAGTGCAGCAACTCTGTTAACTTTTGGCAGACACATTTTCTTAGTCTGTTCGGGCTGCTCTCGCAGAATACCATGGACTGTGCGATTTATAAACTACAGGCATTTCTTTCCCACCATTCCAAAGGCTGGGAAGTTTAAGATCAAAACACTGGCAGAATCAGTGTTTGTTGAGGATCAACTTTCTGATTCATAGACAGCTGCCTTCTCACTATGTCCTCGTGTGATGGGAGGGGCGAGAGGGCTCTCTGGGGTCTCTCTTTGGAGGCACTGATTCTGAGCCATGGGGGCTTAACTCTTTTGACTCCTCAAAGGCTCCATCTCCTAATACCATCACACAGGGAATTAGATTTCAACAATGAATTTTAGGGGGACACAAATGTTCAGTCTATGGCACACATAAAACAAAAAGAATGTCCATTCTTTTGATTAACAAATGGTTTGGAAAATGTTAGAATAATTCAATGAACCAATAAGCAGTTTTATGATACATAATTTGGTTTATTTAGAGAATAATATTTTTCAACTTTATAGTTTTTTTATGAAAAGCTATTACTTCACTGGTAGTAAAATTCTTTAACATTACTCTCATTTCAGGTTTTCCATTGCCCTTGATCTTTCACCAAATTTTGGTCAGCAAAGAGCAAATGAAAAGGGAAATACATAAAACAGATGGTTTTGTTAAGAGACAATAGAATCATTGAGGTGATCACTATCCTTATTGTGAAAAATTAAGTAATAATACTGGTCTTAAAAACTTCCAAAAGAGATACTATAACCTAAGAAATAAACAGTTTAGCATATAACTTTTTTCTGTCCCCTAAAATATATCCTAACATTTCTCTAGAACTTTCTCTTACTACACTGGCCCTTTTTAAATAGGTGTTGATAAGTGTGTGTTAACATTTCCTCACTTCCAATAACAACTTTGATTTGTGCTATCGAATGTTAACATACTTCTGTCACAGGAGAATCCTGTACCCAAACTTATTAGATATTGATTTCCAGTCACTTTCAGCAGCAGTCATGTTGCCCTTACATCATTCATTGTCTGTCCTATGTCCCACTTTGGCAAAATAATCCGGCCCCAGGCAGGCTTCTCGGAGTGCCATGTGGCAAATGCATTTGGTATCCGTGATGCTGGGACCCTTCGGAGGTCTTGGTTCGTTACATTTGGAATTGGGATGCTTGGCCATGCTGCCACACTCAATAAGTCTTTATTAACTGGAAAGGAGGAGGTTTTATTTTCACAAAACTTTAGCCCATTTGAAAATAAGCCAACCTAGACCACAGTATAGTTGCTTATAATGTTGGCTTCCAGTTGCTGAGTGCCTGTGACGTGCCAGGCACTTCCAGGATAAGCCACGTGTGAGCAAATGTGGATCCAGAAGGAGCGTGTACCCTGAAGCAGTCAGCAGACCTGCCAGTCAAACCCTCAAGATACTCCCTTCTGAATACCTATATATGTGTGTTTTATCACTTTATCACCTCGCGTTTGATGGTTTGTCATGAAAGAGCTCAAATGAATTAATTTCATAACATACCTGTAGCTGTGGTCAACCTCTCCTTTCCATAATTATAAAGAAATGAACGCTTACCATCTAAGGGTGATCACTTTGTGGTATTAAAAAGAAATCTCCCCGAAATTCGGCCAGAAATCAGAACTGTCTCATGTAGTTTAGGCCTCAAGGAGAGGTACCGGCTGATGCTTCAAAACCACAGCCTGGTAGCAGATTCTGCTGCTCTCCTGCCCCACCTCCCACTCCAAGGCATCCTCTTCTCTCCGCAGACCTGGGCCCAGGTAGATGGAGGGAGTTGTTTGGAATCTCACAACGACCTCTTTGGAGAACCAAGAGATGTAATCACAACTCCGTAGTCAATAAGGCTGATGGATTTGGGGCAGAGTCTACCTGTCATTTCACTTTGGTGTCCCCTATACCTGCTAACACCTTGCCTTCCACCTGGACTGTCCTAAACACATATCTGCTGGGTTTAAAAACATGTACCTCTTTCACATTTAGAATTATTGAGGTCGTTCATAACAACTACATAGAATCAAGAACATGATCTAACTGATAATTAATAGCTATTGCCTGTTGGAATGCCTACTTGTGCTGGCCATTGAGTTCAATGTCATGATTTTGGAGCCTTATAATAGCCAGGGCATGGCAGAGATAGTGTTCCCATTTTACAGATGAGCCCGTGGGGTTCGGGTCCTAGAAATAGAGAAGCAGCTTAGCGGTCATCCAGCGATGCTGCCAGGCTGTCCATGAGTCACTTGTAGTCACATTAGGATGAAATAGGAAAAAGCAAAAATCAGTCTTCGTACTCAGGAGCTCCTCCTGCCTTCTAGGTCTTATATACACATCCGCGCCCACACCAGCCCTATGCATGAAGCCTAAGAAGTCCTTGGTAACCCTCTTTGGAAATACCTTTGGAGAGTTTCTCCCAGGAAAAAAGATGGGGAGAGGGGCTCTTGTCAAAGAAGACATTTCAAGGAAGAAAAAATGGAGCTAGTTCATTTGCATTAGCTAATTAGGGGAAAAAATCATTTCTATTGTTCTCCTGTGTCTTTTCTCACTGCACCTCCGACTTGCTCTCTGATGTTAAAATCAGATATTATTTGTTTAGTGAATGGCTACAAATGAAAGACTTCAAAGAATAGCTGTCAGTAAAACTAAGCCCTTAAATGTGGCCCTCAGAAATCAGATGCAACCTGTGCAGGCTGCTCAGAGAGTGAGGCTGGGAAAAGCAGCGCTGAGGTATTTACTAATGAAGGAAGACTGTGTTGCTGTAGCCGTTCAGATAAGCTCAGGGGCGGCTTCTAATCCCTCTGCCAAGCCCAGATGTGTGCCTGCGCACACACGTTAGAATGTTTAGTGTTCCAGAAGCTCCCTTTGTGAAATATTTCCTGAGAGAAACAGCAGTGTTTAAATATATTTGCTTTAAGAATTGCTCCCCATTTTTGCAGTTGACTTTGATTTTAAAACATCTTCTTTGTAAAAAGTAAGACTAAAGTACATTATTTAAATTGAGTACAAAAGCTTTTTTTTTTAGCTAACAATATTCACAATATTCATTCCTTATTATCATGTTTGGTGGAATTTTTTTCTTAAAGGGTTCGGAGTCTAAGACAGTAATAGTTGCAGTTCTAAACTTATTACTAGCATGATGAGAATGATTAGTGCAATTTTAGTTTCTCTTATGTCTTGAGTATGGAGGGGATATGTGGATGAAAAGTCACTGAATAATGGAGGCATTTGTCCAGAGCTCACTAAAAGGCCGGCTCATGGTTCCTTCCTGTATTCCCTTTGTCTTCCCTCACCAATAGGTCTGAGGGTAACCGAGGCCACGCTTTGAAATATGATTGCATTGCATCTGGTTCGGTGCCTTGAACTGACCTTATACATTTACTTCTCTTTTTGTGCCCGCCATAGTACATTTGTCCTCCTGGGATTTGAACTGTTGGTTTCGATTTGAGAGGGTTGGCATCCAGCTGAAACTGTCAAGTGATGAGTTTGAGTTTCTCTTTTGATTCTTCACCTTAACACATCGCTGGCCTCCTCTCCCATGTTGAAATAAGAGGCCTCCAAAGTTACTTCTGGCCTTTGCAGCGTGACATCAACTTGACATCTATTTCATGGTTGAAAAACAGAGCCTTTGGCTTAATTTTTGTGTTTGTGTGCGTGTGAGTGCGTGTGAGAGTGTGTGTGTGTGTGTGTGTGTGTGTGTGTGTGTGTGTGTTCCCATTTCTATGGTGGCTATGTAAGTAGTGTTGGCTCCATTCAGGTAGGGGCCTTGGCTAAGTCTGTCCAGATACGGCTTGGGTTTTAATGGATGGTCAGAAAACACAGAGGTGCTAAGCCCTGGCCACTGCATCAGTGTTCTTAAAGTCTTTTCCTCATGTTGTCTTTCTTTGAGTTAGAACATATGGTAGACATATAATACATGGAAGACTATTTTGTGCTCTAGGAATCATACAAATAATTTTTTATAAATCCTATTAAGAGACAATTTTTCCATTTTACTGCCAACTATTTTTGTTTGCTTTTCATGAACTAGATATTTTTGTGTGGTCTCGCTGTTGAAATAAAGGCACAGAAGTCAAACATTGTAAAGTCAATATCTGTGTTATTGTTTAACTGTACATTTAGGCGTTTTCTCTTTTTTTCTTTTTCTTGTCTAGGAAATTGTGTAAAGGATAAAACCTCTCCCTTTTTAGAAGGCCCAGCGTCCTTTGAGGAGTAAATGCTCTATGAAATGAAAAATTACAATATTTCTCACAGAATGATACTGATATTTATAGTCAACACAAAAGCAAATAATTATTAATACTATTCACTGGTCGAAAAAATTCTAGCATCTGTGCTAATAATGCCTCATTGTTTTATTTCAATCCAATGGTTGTAACTTTTACCTCTTTCTTTTCCAAGTAGAAGGTGTGTTTCCTAATATTAAATAGTACTAGATTTCTTTGCCTAGAGAAATACATTTTGGTTTGTTTCCGTAGGAATTACTCCCATTTTTCTTTTAATCTGAGATAGAAAGGGTAAATATATTCTGATCTATGGCCTTGCTAGAAAATACAGTGTTGTGTGTGTGTCATTTTTCATTATGCTTTTTAATGCCCAAAGGACACATTCAGTAAATTTGAGTCGTATTGCAGACCTTGAATTATTCTTTGCTGCATGTTGAATTAATTGGGTGAATACTTTTTTAAGTGCTTTTCTTCGACTCCACATAGAAATGGTAGATTATTCATCTCAAATGAATAAATTTTAAATTATTTAAACTTTGCATTGCTAGTGTGTGACCCTCTGAGACTTTTTTTTTAAGAACAGACAGCTCATTTTTTCCTAGACATTGCAGATTTAATTTGTCTTGAATGCAAGCACCATTTTTCTTGTATGTTAAAAAACGCTATGCTGTTTATTATACTTTGATTGATTTACAAATTATGCCCACTTTTCTTTAAATGAACATATTTGGAAATTGTGATAGCACAAGATGAAATAACATGTGCCTTTAAACCTTGATGGATGAAGGCTCACTATCTCACCGTGTGGTGTAAATGCCTTCGTGGGATCTTCCCGATGCAATTCTGAACGTCTGTCCCGGAACAGACTTGTGTTTTCTTTTTCAAGTATTCTGAAGTTTCACATACCTCTCTACTTATTTTACCGGCAACAATCTGCAGTTTATTTTTCTCCGGGAAAATTGAATCTGTTACTGCTTAGTATTCCTACCAGTTTGAAAAATGTGGTTTATATTGGCATCAGAGCAGTCATTTACATATATTGGGATGACGGGAATGCGTGCCAGAAAAAGACCCACATGAACTGGAATGCAGAAAAGCTGTTTTCCTCCAGCAGCAACTCACAGTGGAGCTAATAGAGAAATGGATGAGCGCCGGCCCTGAATGTGTCGCTCCTCTCTTCCAGGTGAAGTGTGACCAGTACTGGCCCAGCAGAGGCACAGAAACCCACGGGCTGGTCCAGGTGACGCTGCTCGACACCGTGGAGCTGGCCACATACTGTGTCCGAACCTTTGCACTTTACAAGGTTTGCTTTTGATGTTTTTACCTCCTTTTCCCCCTTCCCAATATTGAAGGAAGATTCTTTTGAGAAATCACGTATCTGAAGGCTTTATTTATAACTTGATTCCCCTGGCAGTGGTGAAGACTGAAATAATCCTTCCATTATCCCTCAGCCATTTTTCTCTTTGTCGATTTATTAGTAAATATGGAACCCTTGCTCTGAACGAAAGTTTCGGCAAATGAAGAATAGATGAGGAAGAACCACTTTTTCCTGTAAAATATAACAGGAGCGCTCCTGATAGTTACCCCTGAAAAATGTCGTGCTTCTCACCTAGGCATTTTATCTTCCTGGACAAACATGTGTCATTTACAAATAGCTCGGGGTTTATATCTCCAAAAAGCGTGTCTTCCCAAAGGATAGTGGGTCGGGGGAGGAATCGAGATGCACGTTGTCGTGTTACCTCTTCCACGTCATGACTCCTCCTTACAACCTGGGCTAGGAAACCAGCGTTTCAGCCAGTGTTCCTACTTCACAGAATGGGTCCAGCGAGAAGCGAGAAGTGAGGCAGTTCCAGTTCACCGCCTGGCCTGACCACGGCGTCCCAGAACACCCGACACCTTTCCTCGCTTTCCTCCGGAGAGTCAAGACCTGTAACCCTCCTGACGCAGGCCCGATGGTCGTGCACTGCAGGTAAGGACCACGGAGAGCACTTGTTTTCCCCGAGGTCAGGTGTGTGGGGAGACAGGAAGCGCCAATGGTTCCTCATTGGATTGTCTCTTTCCAGTTTTTAATCTTCTGGGATAGTAAATACCTTCATAAATAATGCAGGTGGGATTTTTCAGTTAAATGAGGCCTATACTAACAATGAAAGGAAGGATTTGATATAGATCCATATACCTTACCAGGGTTTTATCTTTCATGTGAAAATAAATAAACACAAAATTAAATGTGCACGTGGGCATAAATATATGAACATGAAACAGAAAAGAATTGAGAATTTTTTATTTTCTTTATTAAGGTATTACATATGTATTCTATTCTGCCCCCCTCCCCACCCCCTCATGCCCTCACCCCCCTGGTGTCTGTGTCCATTGGTTATGTTTATATGCATGCATACAAGTCCTTTGATCTCTGAAAATTAATCTTGTAATTAGTTTCCAGTTTCAGGGGCAGGCTGGCCGGACCCCACCAGTGCATGAATTTGTGCACTGGGCCTCTAGTATATATATGTATGTGTGTGTGTGTATGGGTATATATATTACAGTTGTTCGACAAGTTCTTAAGGGCTGGGCTGATATATCCTTTTACCTATGGTAGGGAAAAATGCTAAACTAAATTATATTGTAAACTTACTAGTATACACTTTCAGAGAATTTCCTACTGCTTAAGGATGTCTTCTGCATGTTAATATTATCAAGTCACATCTAGACAAATCTGACTGACATCCTCTATATCACCACTCAGACCCTACTTATTTGTTCACATATTTTCAATATGAAACTGAATTCTTTCAGTTTCTTGAGTTCCTGTAGAGTATTATTACTCATAGATTACTAACGATATCTAGTCACATTCTACTTATTACTATACCAGAGGCCTCGTGCATGAAATTTGTGCACTCAAGAGGTTCTTCAGCCCGGCCTGTGCCCTTTTGCAGTCCAGGACCCCTCAGCGGACATCCCTCTCGCAGTGTGGGACTCCTCACTCCTTACCGCCCACCTGCAGTGGAAGTGGGAGAGGCTCCCTCCACCACTGCTGCACTCGCCAGCTGTGAGCCAGGCTTCTGGCTAAGTGGCACTCCCCCTGTGGGCGTGCACTGACCAGCAGGGGGCAGCTCCTATGTTGAGTATCTGCCCCCTGGTGGTCAGTGTGCGTCATAGCAACCGGTAGATCTGCCATTCGGTTGATTTGCATGTTAGGGTTTTATTGTATAGGATAAATGTATAGTTCATGTAACTTCCTAATAGTTTTTTATAAACTAAGTAGTTCAAATATGAGAGACTATGGCTTCTTGCACAGAAAACTAAGATTGCAGTGTGCAAGTATATTAGGAAGGAAACAAAGCTTCTACCATAAACCCAGTTCTATGATGATTTAATAGCATAACTCTCTATTTTTACAAAAAGATGGGACAATGATAGACCAGAATAAAAGCAACAAAATCCATCTGACTAATCCATGCTGCAATAGTAATAGTTAAGCAATGGACTGCAAATTCTAAACAAGATACCATTGTAGTTCTCTTTTCTAGCAGTTATTTTTCCCAACAAAAGCAAATAATAACATTACCTAATATTTATAGAGTTTTGTACAAATTCTAAACCACTCCCCCATGCTTTATTTTGTTTTATGTTTTTAACGACAGTATGCTGGGTGAAGAGATGGTAATACAAGAGAGACTATAGGGTTTGGTACAAGTATGGTAGCTGCAGAGATGGAGGAGTCCAGTCGATCTCACCTTATAATCTAGGTCTTGCTTTGCTGTAACCAGGACAGGGACCTTTGAGGACCTGCCACTGTGGTGTAGTTTTTTTGCATGATTCTTAAACACTGGAAATTACTTTTATTAATTTGAGCAAATGCTTTCGCATCATGAAAGCAGATTTCTGGTTCTCCTGCCCATTGATTTCATCAGGTGCTAGTTTGACCAGTATAATGTACCCTCTTACACATCTTAGCAGGCCTCAAAGAGACATAGTGCCTGATTACAAGGTGTTCCTGCCTGGCACGAGCTTAACTTCATTATGAGGGTCACACGTTAAATCATAAAATGTTTTCAGATGGAGTTTGGGCACAGGAAAGGGAAATAGGAAGTTTGAGCTCACTGAAGAAATGGCACCCTTATATACCTAACGGCAAAAATGCAGCTCACACAGAGGTGTGTGTGTGTGTGTGTGTGTGTCTATGATATATATATATATATGAAACCTAACTTGGAAGTCTTTACTGAAAAAAAGCAGTATTATATGTCCATTGCATTTTGAAATACAGCATGTTTACTCTCTCAAAGTTTTCTGTAAATTAAAGTGAGGTCCTGGAAAACTAAGATGATAGATAGATAGATAGATAGATAGATAGATGATAGATAGATAGATAAACAATTTTAAAATGCCATTTACTCTCTGTTGATCGTAAGCAAGGCATAAGGCTTTATGCTAGATACTTAGAGAGACCCACAAAACAGTTTTTAAGCAAGTAGGAAGGAAAAGATAGATAACTATAATTCCTTATTTTGAGAAAATACATACCCCCACACACCCCCTTAAGTTATGTTAAGCCACCTGCACTCAGCTGGGAGAGATATGGATGGCTTAGGAGAAACAAGGAAACAGAGATGAATGTGCAGAGCTAATAGCTGCTGACATTTGGAAGTGCTGTGCCTGGGGCTCTGGAGAAGCTGGTATTGAAACAAACAGCAGAAGGGCAGGTATATTTGGTGGAAGAAATTTGTCAGCAGCTACAACACAGTGAGGGAAAGATGCAGCATAAACTGAACTCTGGGAAATGACCTGTGTTCACCCCCAGGTAACCTCATGTGTCTGGTGAGAAACCTTGGCCTCTTTATTCAGGAGAGACCATGTCCATGTTGCCAACATTCAAACCATCATGAATCTTTGGACACCAGAATGTTAAAGGTCGTGAGCATAATTGTTCTGATAGGGTGGCAAATTCAAGTCATTCCAGATAACAACTGCTCATGTGCATCCCAGAAATGCTGGTGTAAACATCATCTCTGAGCAGGAAGGCACCATGCAGAAAGTTACACGAGCGAGCCCAGTCACAAGGAAATGCTGATGGTAGTTCAAGGGTCATGGTGCAAGTCATCACACCAGATAGTCTGGAATATATACACTGTACTTTATGTTGTGATGTTTCTAATAATGGATTTTAATTGTTTTATCTTTAATGAATAAGTAGTGACAAACTCGAAGTAAACCCAAAACCTTTACCCGGGAGATCCTGTGAGAATGGAGGAGGTTGTAAAAGTCTGGTGTAGGCAAAAAACAAAGTGGGGGGGGGCGGTTTAAGGGGAGCAGAAAAAAACAAAATTCGCATTCCTTCAATAGTTTCGTGTAGTAAAAATATGCCAGGACTAAAGAGTCATTATAAGTAGAAGAAATTCTAACAATAATAGTAAGAAAGTACTATAAGGATAGACTAATGAACAAGCATGGACAAAAGCTTGGAGGGTCACAGGGAAGGATACATTCTCCCCGATTCCTAAGAGAGAGTCCATTCAATAGGTGTAGAAGGAAGGATCAAGTCCAGCTGTCCCTCAGTTCAGGCCAAGCATCTAATCGCAGCATTAATAGTGCCCCCTCGGAGACAAAGGCTGCCTGGCTAACGCTCTGGCTTGTTCTCTCATTGGCTGTGTGCCTTTTGGAAAGTTCTTATCTGTTAGATTCTGTTTCTTCACAAAAGGGGTAACTGTTTATAGCAATAAGAATTTTAACTTCTTAAATGGAATTATACACATAAAGCGCTTAGAACAGTGCATAGTGTAGAAGTATGCAATAATGTGACATCATTGGTATATTAATTAATGAGTGAGTCTTAAAAACCATATATATATTTACAGCTCTAGGGAGAAAAATTCAACATGAACTTAGGTCATCTATATTACCTGAGCCATCTGTCCTGTGACTAACCAAGTGTTTATAAATACCCATATATTGAATTGAATGGATTATTTTTTTTAATCTAGGTATTTTCCATCATGATAGTGCCATCTGATTTTTCATAGTAACAGACAACATTTTGACGCTATGAGTTAGAATCATTTAAACAATAAATCTGCTCTCATAACGACCTGAGAAACCATTGGACTCTTAAAATGATGCTGTTAAAGATACAGAGAAATTAATGTGGAGGTTCTTGATGCCTTCAAGATAAAGTTAGAACTTGGCATTGTGTTCATGGCCCTTATAACCTAGGCCAGTGGTCAGCAAACTGCGGCTCGTGAGCCACATGCAGCTCTTTGGCCCCTTGAGTGTGGCCACTAAGTTTCAATCACACTGTACATGCGCGCCCGCACGTGGTATTTTGTGGAAGAGCCACACTCAGGGGGCCGCAGTTTGCTGACCACTGACCTAGGCTGATCTCGCCCTTCACACCTAATTGTTCACCCTTTCAGCCACCTGCTGAACATTCTAAGTACTTTCATCTCTGGCTCTCAGCAAAGGATATTCGACCAATCTAGAATCTTATCTATTCCCCTTCTCTATCTGCTGATGTTCGGCCCTGTTTCATAATCCAACTCAAAGAGTATTTCTCATGTGCATTGTAAAGGTTGCAAACTGGCCTCAGATGGCTTTGTTGATATAAAAGTGATAGTTTTTGTCTTTGTTGTAAACAAGTTGAACTTGAGTGCTTTTAAGCTGGAATGCACTACCCAGTTCTCCAAACCCTCACCACTCCCTGTTGTTTTACACACAGCTCAACTCTCCATTTATAGGAATTGCTTCATATTATAAACATTTGAGGTGAAACCCTGGAGAAACCTTTAAAGGTCATTCCCCAATCCTTTCCCCACCGGAAGAATTAAACAGTCTTCTCTGAGCTCGCATAAAGGATTGTGTTCACACTTAGTATCTCTAGCTTTCTGTGTGCAGATCGCATATGCCGTGAAATCTTAGAGGATGTGGACTATGCATTATGCACACTTGTACCGCTGCTCCTACATCATGGTAGGTGCTCAATAATCGTGTGCTTAAGTTAGTTGAACTCTATATGGCACTTTATGAATTTTTGCAGAAATAGTAAGATCATTGCAAGGCTGGACTATCTTTTGTTCCTGTTTTTAAGCACGAGACTATATTTGTATCTCTTTATATTTTAGTATTTTTAAGGAAGTTTAATTATTTTAAACTGTCTTTGTCTTTTTTATACCTATTTCTGAATCTCTTTTTCTTCTACTCCATCATTTATATCCTTTCCCACATGTCCTCCATTTCATGAATAAATATAGATATAGCTCCCTACTTTATAGCTATAATAATAGTTAAGAATGTTGAACCCTTAGTCAACATCAAATATACTCTCTTCTCAACTAGGAAGGCTCTTCTCAGTGTTTTATATGTTTTACTGATCCCCACCCCCAAATCATCTTCAGAGGTAGTAACCTTAGAAACTCTCATTTCACACAATTAAAAAACAGAGGCCAAGAAAGGTCAGCTTAACTGCCTGAGCTGATGACACTAGTAGTGACAAAGCCATTACGTGCCCCAGGTTGCCTGGCCTTTTTGGAGGGCATTTCACTTTACAGCCACCCGATGACCTGGTCAGAGCCATTCCTTCCCTTCTGACCCCACATCACATTACCATAATCTAGCCTTTATTTCACTCTTTCTCTATCAGAGGTGATTGCTAGCATGTGTCTCTTTGACCCCTTAATCATCTTACCATAATCACAATAGCTACCAATTACTGAACCATTACTGTTTTTCTAAGTATTACCAAACACTTTTAGTTACACTCATTTAATCCACAAAACACTATATTTTACTTGTGAGGGGCAATTAAGCATAGAGAGGTCATAGGTGATTTGCTCAAGGTCACATGGCTCATAAATTTCGGCCTATTTCAAAGTCCATGACTCCTTTGCCCACCTCTGTCTAGTTCTGACTCTTCTTGCAGAGACCACTTAGTTCCTTACTACATATTTGTTGACTGAGTGTTCATCAGATGGATAGGTGCCCTTACCTCTTCACAGGTAGCTATGTAATGCAGAACTAGAGACATGCAATATTTTTTCTCCTTATTTATAAAGTTTGATCTTGAAAGAGAAAGGGGAGAACTTTCAAGCTATTTACTAAGCTTAGGTTTTATAGAGGTCATATATTATATTTTTGCATATTGTTTCAGTCTTCCTCTTAGGAAATAAGGAAGTTTTGTTCCCCTTTCTCCTTTTGAGCTCAGTGTTTTAGAGCTCAAGTGTTTTATACAAGAACTTGTGGTTTATATGCTAAGGGTACCAAAGGGATGTGACAACTCATTTTCTCTAAGTACTTGGTTCTTGTTAAGAACGAATAATTGGGATGAAGCTATCATTTCATTAAGGTAATAGTAAACCCTTGACCCATATACTAACTCTGAGTCATGTTAACCCCTTTTAGAAACAAGGGAATACATTTTCTTCATAGGAGAAATGTATTCGTTTATGAGTAAATAAGAAAGAAGGATAGATCAGACCTCCCTGAATCTATATTCTAAATGACACATTTGAAAGAAACTAAACTAGACCTCTTAGAGATAATTTAAATCTTTCACATCATAGAATCAAACTAGTCTTCAAAACTGGAAGGAGCAGGGAATGTGAGCCAGATCTAGATCAATAAAGCCCTGGAAGCATCATGGGCCACCGAGTGAGGCCCAATAAAAATCAAGTGACAATTTGGGGTTGGAAAGATTCCTAAGATCCAATCTTCATAATCTTTTTTTGACTTTATAAGGGAAAGCACAACCAAGAAACTACTTAGATCATATTCATAATATAACAATTTACTCCTAATACCAACCCAGTATTGACAACAACAGCCATCTGAAGGTCAAAAGATTTTGGAAAGCATTGCATCTGAGCATGAAAAGAAAAGACCTTGTGATCCAAAGGAGCTAAAAGTGGTACGGAAAATTGTTTGATGCATTTTTAATCATTCATTCTAAATTCCATTCTTTATTCTTGTTCCATTCAAATATCTCTTTAGATCAAAGACCACAAGTGTTGCCAAAGCATGTGATAGTTTTGAGATGCTGAAAAGTACAAACTGTACACCCATATTTTCCTTAAACCTGGTACTCATTTTCGTGTATAAATTAAAGAATATAAGAAGCTAGCTTTCTGTAGCTGAAAGACTAGATTGTTAAAAATACCAATATCTCTGGATAAGAAAATGGGTGGAAAATACAAATTATGTCCTTATTTATGGAAACATTTTAAGGTGAGGAGAAGTAATTATACCATATGGAAACTATTATGCCAGGTTCTGTTCTCATATACCAATAATTCTGCATAAAAAAACAAATTCTATATTTATGAACAATATAGTGATATAAAACAGGATGCCAAGTCTGCAATATAATGATGGCACAATCCAATAAGAGAAAAATATCTTACTTCCACTGAAATAGTTTAAAAGTAATTGAACCAAAAGAAACATCAAAAGGAATTGCACAATAGCCCCAGTAGGTATAAAATATAAAACTCAAAATGAAGAAGGTGTTTGGAGTTCTGGGAAGAGTACTCAGGCTGCCTGATAAAATGGAATATTTGTTTGAAAAGAAGCATTACAGATCTAAAGCAATAGAGAAGTGAGGCCAATATTGTAAGAAACTATCTCATTTCTCCCAGCCAGTGTTGCTCAGTGGTTGAGTATCCACCTATGAGCAAGGAGGTCACAGTTCTATTCCTGGTCAGGGCACATGCCCGGGGTTGTGGGCTCAATTCTCAGTGTTGGGGCATGTAGGAGGCAGCCAATCAATGATTCTTTCCTATCATTGATGTTTCTATCCCTCTCTCCCTCTCCCTTCCTCTCTGAAATCAATAAAATTATATATTTTTAAAAAACTATCTCATTTGAAGTCCATATTTCAGTCTATATCATGAAAATCCCTTCAAGGGCAACTGAGAAACTATCACCTTGCCATTCCATGCCCAAGAATAGCAATCAAATCACTATTGTGTAGGAATGCAACCATTTACAGAGCATCTTCCCGTCACTGACTTGATTCAGTCTTTATGACAAGAATGGTGGGTGTGTTTTATTACCATCCTCACTCTCCAGATCAGGAAATTGTGACCCCAAGACCCTGACTGAAGACCCAACCAGTAAGTAGGGAATCTGCCTGAGAACCCATGTTTTATGGCTCACGTGTTCTCTTTATCTGTACCATACTGCCATTTCCTATTGTGCTTAGTTTATCTTACACAGAGAGCAGACTGTCCTGAGCCCACAACAGAGATGGCTCTTAGCAGATCTAATAGCCCCTTTGGGGGCAGCACAGCATGATAGTGAAACTGTGAACATGAAATCAGCTTATGAGAGTTCAAATCCCAGCTGCACCATTTACTATATCTAGGACATTAGACAAGTTATTTAACTTTTCTACACCTGTCATTTCCTGGTTAGTAAAGTGGAGATAATGGCAGTATGACCTTCAAAGAATTATTTATAAAGATTAAATAAGATTATATGTGGAACGTGATAATTAGCCAGGTACCTGCCACATAGAAAGAAGTCAGTAATTGTTTGTAGCTATTATTTTTATTCTGTATAGTTTGTGATTACTTATTATTTTTATCATTGTGGTGGTTATTTAAATTGGTTCTATTACTATCAATCAACAAACAATACTATGACAGTTTCTGAAATGAGAGCTCTACTTTTATGTAATTTGTGATTTAGAGTCAAAATGTGTGTGTGTATTAACCTAGAAGATAAGTGATGATTAGAATAATTAACACTTTAACAATGCATATATACTGTCATAATTATTTCATTGCACTGAAAAAAGTTCTTCACTTTTCAGAATGAATTATTACTATCATTCCAGATTTCTCCACCTCATCAGCATTGACATGTGGGTGTGTGATTTTTGTAGTGGGGCTGTGCTGTGCATTGTAGGACGTTTAGCAGCTCCCTGGCCTCTGTCCACCAGGTGCCAGTAGCACACCCCCTCCACCCCCAACAGTAGCAACAAATTAAAATGTCTTCAGACATTGCCAGTGCCTCTGAAGGGGCAAAATCAGCCCTAGCTGAGAACCGCTGCTGTAGCAACAAAACTGACTTATTGTGGCAGAATGCATGCATCCAAATAGGAGCCCGCCTCAAAGTTTTAAACTAGAAAACACTTCTTTGAATGGCATACTTTTTTAAACACTAGGAGAGTTTCTCTATGAGACTTACTTTACCTTAAGAATTACTTCTAAAGTATATAGATAACTTAGTTCATTACTTGAAGAATCACCCAAAAATATTCCCTATCTTGATCACCAACTGTACAAACCCAAGACTTGACATTAAATGTCTCTTGGCACTTAACAAGTCCACCTTCATGAACAAGGTGTGCCACCGTTAGGGAATTCAGATGAACAGGGCACAGGCTCTTTAGGCTACTGCACAACAGTTGTTCCAGCAGCACTTCTGCACTGTGGCAGCTCTGCTGCAGTGAGTCCTCAGCCCCCAGAGGTGGCCACGCTTAAGGGCCATGCTACTCTTCTTTGCTAGGTTATCGGTTACAATGCCTTGTATTCATGCCTGGTATGAATGTCCAGCATCCTGGCAGTTCAACACAGTAAGCCATAGGAATGCCCTGAAGTAGCATTTGACTTAATGACTGCGCCCTTTTCAGTATTTAGTGGAGGCTAAAGAGAAGAGATAAGCTAAATAGAAGAAATGTGGGTCATAATGTCAGACCCTCTGCTCAAGTTTGCAGGTCCTGTAATGCCTTGCTCTTTGAGCTTTGGAGGTATAGACTTCCGGTTTAGCACACTCTTTTTTTTATTCTTTATTGTTTAAGGTATTACATATAGTATTGCATATGTCTGCTTTTTTCCCCATTGGCCACCCCCATCCCCCAACACATGCCCCCACCCTCCTTGTGTCTGTGTCCATTGGTTAGGCTCATATGCATGCGTACAAGTCCTTTGGTTGATTTCTTACCCCCCATCCCCACCCTCCTCTGCCTTCCCTCTGAAGATTGACAGACTGTTTGATGCTTCTGTGTCTCTGGATCTGTTTATGTTCATCAGTTTATGTTGTTCATTATATTCCACAAATGAGTGAGATCATGTGATATTTTTTCTTTCTCCGACTGGCTTATTTCACTTAGCATAATGCTCTCCAGGTCCATCCATGCTATTGCAAATGGTAAGAGTTCTTTCTTTTTTACAGCAGCGTGTATTCCACCATGTTTTAATCCAGTTATCTGCTGATGGGCACTTAGGTTGTTTCCAAATCTTGGCTATTGTAAATTGTGCTGCTATGAACATAGGGGTGCATATGTCCTTTCTGATTGGTATTTCTGATTTCTTGGGATATATTCCTAGATGTGGGATTACCGGGTCAAATGGGAGTTCAACTTTTAATTTTTTGAGGAAACTCCATACTGTTTTCCACAGTGGCTGCACCAGTCAGCATTCCCACCAGCAGTGCACTAGCATTCCTTTTTCTCCACATCCTCTCCAGCACTTGTTTGTCTATTTGTTGATGATAGCCATTCTGACAGGTGTGAGATGATACCTCATTGTCGTTTTGATTTGCATCTCTTGGATGATTAGTGACTCTGAGCATGTTTTCATATGTCTCTCAGCCTTCTATATGTCCATTTTCGAAAAGTGTCTATTTAACTCCTTTGCCCATTTTTTAATTGGATTGTTTATTTTCCTTTTGTTAAGATGTATGAGTTCCCTGTAAATTTTGGAGATTAGGCCCTTATCAGATATAACATTGGCAAATATGTTCTCCTATGTAGTGGGCTTTCTTGCTGTTTTGTTGATGGTTTCTTTTGCTGTGCAGAAGCTTTTTACTTTGGTGTTGGGAAAATTGGACAAGTGCATGCAAAAAAAATGAAACTAGACCACCAACTTACAGCATACACAAAAATAAACTCAAAGTGGATAAAGGACTTAAATGTAAGATGGGAAACCATAAAAATCCTAGGAGAATCCATAGGCAGCAAAATATCAGACATATGTTGTAGTAATATCTTTACTGCTTCAGCTCCTAGTGCAATGGAAACTAAGAAGAAAATAAACAAATGGGACTACATCAAAATAAAATAGCACACTCTTATTCATAAGTCAATCCATCAAGAGTCAGTAGTTAAGACTTTCCTCAGTCCACAGGGTTGCTTAGAGACTTTATCTAAACAGATAAAATAAATGAGGGATCAGGATTAACTATGCTCTTCTCTTCTGACCAGAAAGACTAGACAGCTATTTGCTTAAACTCTATGAGAATTTAAGCAAATAGCTGTCTATTTGAATTGTGATTATTATGAAAAACTGTGCCTTCTCTGTTTTTGTCTGTTTGTTTTCATTTGGGTTAGTTTTGAGCATTGAAACATTTGTTTTAAGTGTAGTTATATTTCAGTGCCTGATACAACTGTGTTCCTTCACAGTTGGCCACTTTTCTGAAATGGGGGAGAAATCAATTATTTAGTCAGTGTTGCCCATTTCCTGGCTTAAATGCCACAGTCTGTGTATCTCAGTATCCTGTGGGCTGACTCGGGGCCGGGAGGGGCCCGCTGCCTGCTCTCCTGGGATCTCCTTTGCAGCCAGGCCTCTGTCTCCCGAGGTCTTTCATCCTGGTCTGATGGGCTCCGGGTCCTGGGGATGAAAGGAGGAGCTTACAAGGCCTGTTGACAGGGAGGCTTGGAAGTCACACATCATCACTTCCACCACCACATTCTTTTGCTCAAAGCAAGGCAAGGGCTAGCCCTGATTCAGCGGGTGGCGGCACAGACTCCACTCCACCTCTTGCTGCAAGAAGCAAGGAACAGTTGTGGCCTCATGTACTCCCACCCCCCGACCCCCCCACCCCCAAGCTTAGGTACTGGACTGAGGGAGTCTTTCTTCCCACTCTGGCCACCTTGTCTCGTTCACTATGGATGTCCCTCCTGGGGCTGGGTGAGCAGAGCCAAAGCCCCTGGGTCCACCCCAAGACAGTGTTCCTGTTCATGTAAGAAATGGGCAGTTTTTAAAAAGCGGAGGAAAATCCATTTAATTTGCTTCATACCTGCTACCTGATTTTTGCTGAAATGCCAGCTTGTGTGGTGGGAGATCTTGTATTCTTTACTTCCCTTTCATCTTGTCTCAAGAATATTTCCTTTGTGTCCTCTTGTAATTTAGGATTTATTAGGGGTGATAGACTTTTTATTTCTTAACTCAAAAACTCTAGGAGTATCATTTACTCATAATGAATAACTGAATCATAGACCTAAAGGGACATTTCAAGCCTCCCAGAAAAACTCCTCCCTCCTTCTCTCTCTCTCTCTCTCTCTCTCTCTCTCTCTCACACTCTTTCTCTCTATCTTTCTCTCTTCCCCTCTCTTCCCTCCCTCTCTCCCAGCCTCCTCTGCTCTCCCTCTCCCCTCTCTCTCTCTTCCTCTCTTTCTTCTCTCTTTTTCTCTCTCTCCATCCTCCCTGTCCCGCTCCATCTCTTTGATTTTAGAGATGGAAAAAAAAAATAAAATGAAGCACAACAAGATTTGCAGCTTCCCATAGACTCTTGCTGGTCCAATATGTTTTCCACTACATTATAGTCCTTTTAATTTTGTTCACATTAATTTGATTAAAGAGTCCCTTAACATTTTCTAGGTGAATTAGGAGAGTAATCAGAAAGCACCTGTATAATGGCAGGAGGCATTATGTTTGGAACTAAGATGGTCAGAGTAGGTAATTTTGATGCATTAGAGCCAATTAAGTATCACAGATCTTCAAGAGCGATTCTAAGAAGGGCTGACGAGGAGCCAGGGAGCAACCTGAATGTGCTGGGCACCCAGGAGGTTATTAGGCTGGGGCAGCAGAACATGCTAGAGGGTCCTGAGGAAGGAGGAGGCAATGTCAGAGGTGCACTCGTCTTGCTTTGCAGTAGTGGCTGGAGCTGTAATGGAGCTGCGATGGGGGAAACCACATCAGGCCACCAAAATGGCTTTGCATGCTGTCCTGGCAGCCCTGCCTGTTTCACGGTGCCGGCCTGTGTATCTGCCGCTCCCACTGGAGCTGTCGCCTGGCTGTGCCATGGCTGTTGCACGAGCCATATGCCTGGGAGGCTCATGATCCACAATTTCCTCATCCCAGGCTCCAGCCAAGTGCAGCAGATGCTGTTGTTACCTCTTCTATTGAATAAAGTAGGAAGCAGAGGGAAAGAAATTTGTCAATATTGTTTTTCTGCTGGAACTGAAATAAAAACTGTGTGTGGTATATTGTCTGAGAGCAACCCATGTTCCCGAATCCCCACTTCGTGTGGCATGCTTATGGAAGTTAAGACTCTGGCCCTGTATTTCTTAACATAACGCCCTTCTTCATTCTACTGTAGGTGTGGTACAATTATAGCCTTTCAGACTCCTCCATTTGGGTTTGTGCTGTTCCTTGCATTTGCAAACCCTTTGCTTCTGACCATGCCATCTGCTGGAATCACTTCTATTTCTCTCACACACTCACAGGGTTTGTTATATGCCTTAAATCTAGCTGTGAAAAACCCTGAAATTTTTCATATAAATAAACAAATGTTTAGCAAGTATTTTTAAACCTTTTGCCTTGAGAAATAGCATTAATAAGGTACATTTGTGTTTGTAAAGTAAGTACAGCCGCTGGGGGAATTTCTTGTTGCAGAAATGTAGGAAGTGGCACCAGAATCAGGAGAGGATCCCTTTTGAAATAAAAGCCTGCACATGTAAACGGTGCCTGTGCTGAAGACAAACTAAGTGATGATAAATTAAACAAACAAAAAGGCTCCTTCTGGACACAGAACATGCTCCAGATGTGGGGGGAGGGGGAGGGAAAACAAAGTCTTAAGCATCTACTAACCACTGGACCCCATGTTATTGTATCAAACCTTCTTTCTGCCCGAATGTGACACTGATGAGCCTGCTCGGTATTTCTCACTACTTCACGCTCATCAGCCCAGTTAGGTCAAATGTGAATTTCCTTCATGGGACCGGATAAGAAGAGCAAAACCCCAAGTGTAACCCAAAATACAGGTTCTTTTGACAGTCTATGACATTTGACAATCTATTGCCATTGTCACTCGGTTCCTTTATTTCCTGGGTTGTTTTTTTTGTTTTGTTTTGGATCCATAACTACCACCAGACTCGTACATAAGAGAGGCGGGTCGGGGTGACTTTCTCTCTGCAGCTTCTCACCTCCTTGCTGTGTTCTCTGTCCATAAAGAGCAGGGCTAAGTGGGCAGAGCCCCCTCTTGTCACTGAGGCAGCGACTTTCCAAGATTGCATCTGCTGCCTGGATTTGGATTATTTGAGGAAGCTGGTTGTTTGACTCCACTATCCTTGAAGACCAGGTTCAGGTTGGATGCTTTAAGTGAGGAAAGAGGATGAATGTACAAAAGATGCAACCTCAGTAGGTCACGATGGCAAGCCTCTGGATTTTATTAAGAATCAGGGTTGTTAGATCTTAATGTGGACAAACGAGGAATGTCCCAGGGATCCTCTCAAAATATGAGGCGTGTTTCACAACAGTAAACAGCAAAGTCTTCCTAAAGTAGGTTACGCGTAGTAGGACATTTCAAAATGAAAAGTAAGAAATGAAACTCCTGGGTCGTAAAGGTTTCACTGTAAGTGTGCTAAGGAGAAGAACTCTGAATCATGACTTTTACTATGTATTTGGCTTTCAGGCTAAGAAATAGAAATTGTGTATACAGAAAAATGAGAGCGATTGGATGCCCTAAACCTACCAGGCCTTGTGCAAATCACTTGCCTGACTGAATTGCTATTTCTCAGGAAGGTGGAAAATAATGTGGTCATTTGCCAAAGGCATCTTCTCTACAAGGGAAAACTGCGTAAAATTTGATAGATTAAATGCTTATTTATGACGACAATGATGATGATGATGATGATGATTAGAAATTTTGTTTTATGTTAGCCATAATAAGACATTTTCTCTGACTACCTTCAAATTCAGTCCCAACTGGGTCCACAGGCAATCAGTCCTTCTAAGAGGGAAAGACAAATACTTTAGGATCTGTCTTATATGTGGACTCTAAGAACATTTTTTAAAAAAACAAGCTTAACAATACAGACAACAAATTGGTGGTTGCCAGAAGCACAGGGATATGTTGGGGATGGAGTGGAAGAAATGGGTAAAGTGGGTCAGAAGGTTAAAAGTATAATTTTTTTTTAAAAGTTTCACTTTGTCAACCTTAACCCAACTCTAATTCTCATCAATTGGGCAGAAAGTCTTGCTCAGTCTGGACTCATGCTCACTACTTACGTTTGACAAAACCATAACCAATTATGTTGCAAACCACAAAAATCCTTTCTAACCTGGAGTCAACATTTCATCCCCCTTTTTTGTGTCTGGAAATGATTGACCAGGCTTCGGACTATTTTCTCTGCTGTACTACAGCCTGAAATTCACTTGTTATCTTGGTTCAATTAAACTCAAACTTAGTGGTTTGTAGGGCACAATAGTAAAGCCACAAGCTTAGCAAAACCTTTTCCAGAATTCAGTAAGAAGCTCGGTGAATATAGCCAATTATAAGAGCCATAGATGTATGTATGCCTTTGTTGTGGCGGTTATATTTCCTAAAGGCTTAGGAATAAACACATTTTTAAAATATGAGATAATTCTGCATGGAGGTCATTTTTAGAGTGAATCTTTGCGGCATACATAATGTACAAAGATGCAATTCCTAAGGTGGTCGTCATGCTTTTTGCTGAATTCCCTGCCTGTGTTTCCCTACATACAGTCTTATTAAGTAGCACTTCTGGAATTATCACTGATGTCTTCAGTTTCTTTTTAAAGCTGCATTATTTTACAGTTTGGCTCTAACAAGAAACTTAGGGTCCAGTCCTAGCTGTTGAAACTAGGTTAATGGTTCTGAACAGCATCTTTGTTATCTCTCTCCCTTAGGGGACTGTGCATTTGGAAAGATCCGGGAAAAATGAAGCTGTTTTTTTCTAAACTTTGAGTTTGGACATTTTCAAACATACCCAAAAGTAGAGAGAATGTATAATCAACCCCAAGCACCCATCACCCAGCTTCTGCTACCAGCGTTTCAGGCCATGCTTATTAAATGACAGCTCACTGTCTGTCTTTTAAAAGAAACCCATTACATAACTGCCATTCAACATTTGAGATTTTAATAACCTGGGCGGCCTTATCTCAGGTAAATAAATGCTCAGTTTCCATGGACAGACTTAATGTAAAGGGGACACGTTACCACTTTCTCACCCCCAGGCTGAGTATCCCTGTCCTGGAGCTCCTATGCCACTAGAATGGGTTACTTACTCTGTTCTGTAAACTCTGAAGTCTTACAGAATCCAGTTTTAAAATGATTCTAGACCATCGAAACCACCTCCCTCTTTGGAGACCTTGTTCCCAAAACTGTCC
The DNA here is from genome assembly GCF_000412655.1 of Myotis brandtii. NCBI lineage: Eukaryota > Metazoa > Chordata > Mammalia > Chiroptera > Vespertilionidae > Myotis > Myotis brandtii. Next base: position 385,734 of record NW_005370297.1, on the reverse strand, counting down.
TTAGCAAGTTTTAGCTTGCAGACAACTTTTTTAAAAAATTCAGCATTTTCATTTTTAAATTACATGTCACTTTTGCTAAGTCTCGGTTTATCAGAGGCCGCACCACAGTTATTTAACCTCCAGTGCTTCCCACTCCCCTGGCTACAGCTTACTTCTTTGAACCTTTGAGAGTAGATTTGGATTCAGTAATGATTAACTACCTGATGTAGCTAAAAAGAAAAGAAAAAAAGGTAGTTTTACAAATCTGTATATTGACCATTTCCCAAACAAATATCGGAATATATGATCTGACAGATGATTTTCATACCCATTCTTGTTTCTACAAGAAGTATGAGTTTATGGAAACAGAATTATGGTTTGAACATAAGAAGGCAAGTCACTCAGAAAATTGGGGACGCCTCAGCACGTGTGCCCTCTGAGTCCTGAGTTACGTTGCGGTTATTTTATATAGTCACACAGGCTGCTTTACAGAGAGTTCCTCAGCCCCACAAAATACTCATTTTCCTTGGGAACCGCCAAAAGGGAATTTCTGAAACTTACTTAGACATGAAACTGCCCCCGCTTGGATCTTCTGAAGGGCCTTTCGGAAGTGCTATCATAAAAGATAATTTGGCTCATGGTGATAAAACAGGACCATGAGCTACCAAGTGAAACTGGTTAATTAACCAGTAACCCTCAATAACGTATATAAACAAATAAGTATTCATTAAAACTAACCTGTGCAGAGGTCCAAGCTATGCAGTAAGGAGATAAAGCAGAATGGGCCTCCCTCAAAGAGCTTGTAACAGCGAATACAAAGATCTCTAAAACTGTCAAGGCCATTCAGAAGAAACCTTGACGTATGTATTCAGTTAAGACTTGGTCATTTAAAGAAAACTTTAAAGAACCCTCAAAAAGTACATAAATATATGGTTAATATTAACTTCAAACATGTAAGCATATATTATATTAACTCATTAGTTAATATAATATTTTTCAATTTCATATAAAGAACTGTTCTTTGAGCCCTGGCCAGGTAGCTCAGTTGGATAAAGCATTGTCCTGATACTCCAAGGTTGTGGGTTTAAGCCTTGGTCATGGCACAAGAATCAACCGATGAATGCATAATAAGTGGAATACAAATCTGTGTTTCTCTCTCTCTAAAAATGGATTTTTTAAAAATCAAAAAATTTAAAAAACCTATTCTTTGAGTGTGGTCGATGATTAGAAGATTAAATGTATTTAACACAGAGAAAACACGTAATGGTTTGGGAATGACTTAAGTATGGAATCCTTCTAGATTTTTATAAATTATTTTCTATTTATTTACAGTTTTCTTACCAATACCTCACTCAACAGTACTTTTTGTGTGGGGATGGGTCACAAATCACTTTGAGTAAATCTTCCCAAAGCAGTTAACTTAGTTTTTGCAGAAACAATGCTCTTTTATTTTGTAACCATAGCTCACCAGTTTATTTAATACTTAACTAGATTATTTAACTAAAATAACCGGTTATTTTGGAATAAACATCATGACTCCACAAAAGAACACAGACATCCTAGAAAATAGCCTGCTAGCCTTGAGCAGAACCGGTGCAGTGAGCAACAGACTGGGCCTTTGGGAGGAGAGGGAAAGTTTGGGTTAGTTGTTAAGTTGGTTAAACGGAGGTCAATAAAATAATGCATACAGATGTCTATATGCATGTGGAAAGGAAGGGATGATGGAACACACAGTAATCTCTACTTTTAGATAAGGGGAAGGAAAGAGAGCTACACACAAAAGCACTGCACCTGAGGTTGAGAGATTTGATTTCAGTCCTGAGGATTGGTTCTCTGGTGCTCAGTCTCTCCATCTGTGAAATGTAAGGGATGGGCTTGGGTAGCTGGTCCAAATTCCCAGCTGATGCATGATGCTGCTGGTCGTGGGGTTGCACTTGAAGAACCTTCTAAGTCTAAAATCTGATTCAATTGTACATACTTTTTTTTCTGAGAGGGTAGAAATCAGGAAATGAAATGGAATATTAGTTTCATAAATTCATTAGCACAAGTATTTAATATAAACCAAGAAGATGAAGGCTGCATATCTACTCTGCCATTAGGCCAACTGAAGTATATTCAACTCTACAATCTCAGTTCATAGGGAAAAGGAGATAAGAAAATGAACATCATCAAGAAGCTGTTAAGGAAAAGGCATTTCACCAACAATAGCCTTATAGCGCCCTTAAGTAATGTGTTTGCGTTTTACAGTTGAGAAAACGGAGAGTCAGGGAGGATAAATAGATGACCTAATAGCCACAGCTTGCAGGGGAAGAGCCAGGTTTTGAGCCTGTAAAATTCACAGTCTTTCCATTTGCCAAATTAACTCATAAAACAAATATATCGCCCTAGCCGGTTTGGCTCAGTGGATAGAGCGTCGGCCTGAGGACAGAAGGGTCCCAGGTTCGATTCTGGTCAAGGGCCTGCACGTTGGTTGTGGGCACATCCCCAGTAGGGGGTGTGCAGGAGGCAGCTGATCATTGTTTCTCTCTCATTGATGTTTCTAACTCTCTATCCCTCTCCCTTCCTCTCTGTAAAAAATCATAAAATATTTTTAAAAACCAAATATATCATATCAGAAACTACCTTTCCTGTCATGCTTATGTGAAAACAAAATACATAGTTTCATCAACTCAGTAATTTAATTATTTCTAAATTATTTTAATCAGTAAAAATTGAATCTTCAAAGAAAAAAAAGGAGGCTTGTAAAATATGGTGAGTGTTAAATCCATGGGCAAACATTGGAATTTTCCCCTGGACTGTAATGTCCAACCACTAGAGATAGGAGGTCAGAGATGGTATGTAAGAGTGTACTATGGCCCTAACCGGTTTGGCTCAGTGGATTGCTGCTTAGTTGGGGGAGAGGCTGGGAGTAGGCTGTGGACCAGATTTTGTGCACCCCAAGCCCCATACCATACTTTACATTCATTACATAAGGCCTTGTAAATGTTGAGTCTGGGGTTTGCATTCTAATTAGTATTATGTCTGGTATTAATGGAAATGTATGCTGCATCCCTGGGAATTATCAGGGCAGTAACTTCCCATTCCCAATATCTTTCTCCCGATATGAGGTAGATTAAGTCTTCACAGAGAAGCATTTAGTGCCCTCAGAAAGGGAAGCACCATGTAGTGTCCCTGATGTTAAGAAAAAGTTCATTTTCCTTGAATGGGTTCCTTGCTAAGGAGCAGTTTGCTCATCCCCGATCACCCCATTCCCTCCATTTCCGGAACAGACAGAGAGGAAATAAAACGAGCTATTGCTCTTCTCAGATGCAGTGTATTTGCTACTTATGTGGTCTCTGTTGACTCCAGCCCATGGTTTACCTCACTTCGGGGGTTTCAGTCCACTAAGAAAGGCAGCTTGGGGTCCCCAAATTGGTGCAGACTCAGTGAGCGAGGCTGCCAAGGCATCTCATAGAGTGAACATTGCCAAGCTGTGCCTGGACCTCTTGCGGAGCTGCTAACATGAGGCATTGCCTTTGCAGAGAATCTTCCAGAGGAGATAGCTCTGACTTCAACACATCTGTGTTCCTCTTCCAGAAGAGTTGGGGAAGCAGCTCACCACAGCAGTGACTGGGTTGTAGGGAAAAGAGTTGGTGGGTCCCTACAAACTCTCCCCTCCACAGAAAGGATTATCTGCACAGCAAAATGACCCCACATTATGTTACCTCCCTCCGGTCTGGTGTTGGCTATGGCAGGCCTCTCGGGTTCTGTGTACAGCTTGTCAGATAGCGATCCTTTAGTTATTCCTTCAGTAGATTAAATGCCCTGTCAATTACTCAAATGTAGTAATTTATATGTTTCTCTAATAAAAGGGTAAATTTTCAGTTGCTGCCACTCGTCGTCTATATATTTTAATGCTTATGAATTTTCCATATAATTATACTCAATGCTTTAAGCTATAAGTGTGGTAATTTCCTTTGACCTGTGTTGCAGTTAGATACATTACTTGATCAGCACTCTCAATGAATCATTTTATGCACATGTATTTAGTTAATTGGTTATTTTTTTTCCTGCCTGTGTTTATATGTAATATGCTCTATAAGGGAAGGGAATTATCAGCCTGCTTGCAGCTGGGCCTGGTAAAAGAGCAATTAGGTTCTATCAGAACAAACAGCTATCAATAATGAGTTCTGAATTAAAATCACTAGCAAAGAAAGGAATCTAGACATCTGCAGGAATGTGAAAATATTTTTATAACCTAATCGCTGAGATCTGGACAGGGTATCACTGAGTTTTCCCAGCTGTACCTGCAATGGATTTTGCAATGTTCCCAGACTGAAAGAACACTGAAATTTATTGTAGAAACTAGTCTGTGTGTGTGTGTGTGTGTGTGTGTGTGTGTGTGTGTGTGTGTGTGTTTAATGCTGCTGCCTTTAAATAGTGATTTTGGTTTCATGTAATCAGCATGAAAACTTCCTATTTCAAACTTTTTTTTCTGTGCCCCTGGTCATAAAATGAAGCTTAAGAATAGTTCTGTTGTCTTTGTATTGTGTCTTTCCAATCAGGGTTCTATTGCTTGTGTGTTTTTCTTTCTGTCTTTCTGATTTGCTCATATTGGGGTTGTTTTTTGCAAAGAAAACTTGCAAGGTGGGCTTCTGGCATCTGAGTTTTATTATAAGATAATTCCATATATTTGAAAGTATCTGGAGCTAGTAAAGTATTTGGTCTTTTAAAAAAAACAACACAAAGGCAAATCTTTTCTTTTAAATAGCCTTTGCAGTCTGACCCTTTGCATTATAATTTTAATCCGATCAAGATTATTTTAAAATTATATATAAACACATATACACACATGTATAGATTATTAGGAGTATATTTTATACATATTTTAGCTCTCATTTACATATAAAATATTATAAGAGGAGTGTCACTTATGTTACCCGAAGTATGGCCTATGGACCAGCGGCATTAGCATCACTCAGAGCTTCTAGGAAATACACAATCTTGGATTCCGCACCAGAGACACTAACTTGGAATCTCTGGGGCAGAGCCCAGGATTCTGGGTTACACTACCTGGGGATGTGTACAGATCACTTGGATGGATGTGTAATTCATAAATCCCTGGTGGTACATTGCAGGGTGATGCATACATAGAAGAGAAATCTCTCATTTTGTATTTATTGAATATCAGCTTCCATCTCTTTGGTGTCACAATTTTACGAGTATGTTTTCAATCTCCTGCTATTACCCCGCATGAGCGGTAAACCCTGTTCTCTAGTCTCCCATCCTCAAACATGGCCAGTATGTCATTCTAAATACACTTGATGCTAGTTTTAATTAATTAAGTAGCCATCATGTGTGAAGACTACAGTTATGAAAGCCATCCATCTATCTGAAACAGAGCTGACCTCAATACAACTAAAACATAGCCAAAATAGTTAATACATAGCCAGTTACCTGAAGATAATTTTTAATTGAATTTATTGAGGTGACTTTGGTTAATAAAAACCATACAAGTTTCAAGTGTTCAGCTCTGCAATACATCATCTGCAAACTGCATTGTAGGCTCAAGTTTCTTTTCAGCATCATTTATTACCCCTTTGCCATCTTACACACACACACACACACACACACACACACACTCCACTTTCCTTCTGGTAATCACCATACTGTTTTGTCTGTGTCTTTTCTTTTATCCCTTCACCTTTTTTACACAGCCCCCCAACCTTCCTTCCCTCTGACAGCTGTCAGTCGGTTCTATGTATCTATGAGTTCGCTTCTATTATGTTTCTGTTTATTTTGTTCATTAGATTCTACATGTATGTGAAGTCATAAGGCCCTTGTCTTTCACTGACTTATTTCACTTAACGTAATGCTCTCCAGGTCCATCCATGCTGTCCGAAAAGGTTACGTTTCCTTCTTTTTTATGGCCAAGTAGTATTCCCTAGTGTAAATGTACCACAGCTTTGTTATCTACTCATCTATTGATGGGCACTTGGATTTCTTCCAAATCTTGGCTATTGTAAATAATGCTGCAATGAACATAGGGGTGCATATATTATTTCAAATTTGTGTCTCGGGTTTCTTTGGATATATTCTCAGAAGTGGAATCACTGGGTCATAAGGCAGTTCCATTTTTAATTGTTTGAGAAAACTCCATACTGTTTTCTACAGTGGCTGTACCAGTCTGCATTCCTACCAAAGTACATTCTCACCAACACTTGCTGTTTGTTGATTTATTAATGATAGTCATTCTGACAGGTCTGAGGTGATATCTCATTGTGGTTTTCATTTCCATTTCTCCAATGATTAGCGACATTAAGCATTTTTTTATGTCTGTTGGTGGTAATGACCTTTTTTTTTTTTGTCTGGAAAGCTCTTTATTTCATCTTCAATTTTAATGATAGCCTTGATGGAGATTAGCCTTGGTTGTAGGTCTTTACTTTTTATCACTTTGAATATTTCATGCCAATCTCTTCTGGCCTGAAGTGTTTCTATTAAGAAATCAGCTGACACCTTTATGGAAATCCCTTGTAGGTAACCAACTGTCTTTACCTTGCTTTTTAGATTCTCTCTTTATTTGTAACCTTTGTCATTGTTATTATGATGTATCTTGGTGTGGGCCTCTTTGGGTTCTTCTTGTTTGAGACCTTCATGCTTCTTTGATTTGTGTGTCTTTCCTTCACCAGGTTAAGGAAGTTTTCAGCCATTATTTTTTAAATAAGTTCTCAATCCCTTGCTCACTTTCTTTTCTCTCTGGTACCCCTATGATGCAGAAGTTGTTATGCTTGATGTTGTCCCAGAGGTCCCTTAGATTTTTCCTCATTTATAAAAATTATTTTTTTTCTTTTGTTGCTCTGCTTATGTGTTTTCTTTTATCTTGTCCTCTAGATTGCTGTTTTGATCCTCTGCTTTATCTAATATTCTGTTCATTCCTTCTAGTGTATTCTTCATTCCAGATATTGTATTCTTCATTTCCAACTGGTTCTTTATTGTTGCTTCTGTGTCTTGTTTAATGCTTACTATCCTTTTGTTTAAGTTCTCACTGAGCTATCCATTCTTCCCCTAAGGTCCTAGAGCAGCAGTCCCCAACCTTTCGGACCTCACGGACCAGCAGTGGTCCACGGACACTGGTTGGTGACCGCTGTCCTAGAGCATTCTTATAACCATTGTTTTAAACTCTTCATCTGTTATGAAATGGTTGCTTCCATTTCATTTCATTATTTTTGAGTGTTTTCTCTGGCTCTTTTATTTGGGGCATATTTCTTTGTCTTCTCATTTTGCCTGTCTTTGTGTGTGTGTGTCTGTGTATTAGATACATTTGCTATGATTCCCAAACTTGTCATGATTGCTTTATGATGTCGGTGTCTTCTAGGACTCAGTGGCACAGTCTTCCAGGTCACCTGCGCTAGATGCTCCAGGAATGTTTCTTGTATGGGTTATGTGTGCCCTCCTCCTGTTGTTGTTGTTGTTGTTGTTGTTGTTGAATCTTAAGTGCTGTTGGCCTGTTTGTGGGCAGAGTTAACCCTCAGGCTAGCTGACTATCAGGACAGACCTCAATGACCATGTATGACTCCCCTTGCAGGAGCCGTCTCCAGAGGCAGAGTTGTTCGCAGCAGGGCCTGGTGCCTACTAGACTCCAGGCCTGGTGTGCCACTTACATGGCTAGTTGGGTCGAGCTCTGGTGTGGTCTTAAGGCCACCACAGTTTGTGTTGGTTCTGGGTCAATTTGGGCAGGTTCTGGTGTGAGTTGATATCAGACATTGTGTGTAACCAGCCTTGGCCTACCTGTCTGGAGCTACCTCGCTAGTCACTGTTTGTGGCTGTGTCTACTGGGCCTAGATGTGCATGGGAGGGGTCAAGCTGTGTGCAAGGGTAAGCTTCCTCCAACTCTGAGCTGGGGCAGATCAATAAAAGGTCAAAGGCTCCCTCCACCTGTTGTCTACTCCACCACCTGCTGAGGTTGCCTGGTCTTCCACCAGAGCCTTCCAAAGAAAGACTATAGAGTGGGCCCAGCCTGGCCTCAACCCACAGTCTCTTCCACAAGGTGAGAACTTGATAGGGTGGGGTGACTGGTGTTAGGAGTATGGGACTAGAACAGGTGGGGAACCTTTTTCTGCCAAGGGTCATTTGGATATGTATAACATCATTTGCAGACTATATAAATTTTCAACTTAAAAAGTAGCCTGCTATATTTGGTCAAACATTTAATAAAGTCACCCCTAATGCTTTGGCAGGGCCAGACCCAAATGATTTCACGGGTATTATACAGCCCAGGGGCCAGAAGTTCCTCACCCCTGGGCTAGTGGGTCTCATACTTGGGGGCAGCACAATCGGGCACTCAGTGGGGGAAAGTGCCCCCTAGTTCAGAGCCATTTTCCGCCTGAGTCTCTGACCCTAGTTCCCCTAGAGCCGTGGATGGCAAACTACAGCTCGCGAGCCACATGGGGCTCTTTGGCCCCTTGAGTGTGGCTCTTCCTCAAAATACCACGTGCAAGCGCGCACGTACAGTGCGATTGAAACTTCATGGTCCATGCGCAGAAGTCGGTATTTTGTGGAAGAGCCGGTATTTTGTGGAAGAGCCACACTCAATGGGCCAAAGAGCCGCATGTGGCTCGTGAGCTGCGGTTTGCCGAGCCACAGTTTGCCGACCACTGCCCTAGAGGCAGCTCACTGCAGGTTCAGATGGGTGCAGCCATCTGGCCCCTTTGCTGGAGCGAGCTCAGTAGGCCGAGCCACTAAAAGTCAGGAGGACAGGTCAAGTGTGTCTCCCTTTGGAGAGAGCGGTGCCAGTTGTGCTCTCAGGGTGGTAAGGATGGTTGCCCCACACCAGCGCCCCAGAACCCAGCACCCATCTGTGTCCCCAGCAAGACGCTCCCAGAGAGAAGCACTCCGAAGACCCAGCTACTCCAATCCCTCAGTGAAGCTGAGCTCAGCAGGGCAGAGCCATTGGGACTTGGGAGGACAGATCAAAACAGTCTCCCATTGGGGGTCGTGCTGGCTGAGTCTGCAGGAGGCATGCAAGACTGGCCAGTGTTCCAAATCCACACAACTCAGTGACTGTCGGAGTGTCTGCCTAGAGCTTTTCCAGGAAAAGAACACATCAGAGGTCCCTGCTGGGAGCAGCCAACAGCCCTCTCTGCAGGACTGGAGCTTGGCAGGTGGTGTCACCAGCAGTTGGAGGTCCTGCCTAGTGCACTTCCCAGGTGGTGCTGTAAGAATAGGGGTGTCCAAGCCTTGGAAGATGGCACCCGAGGGCGGTGTGGGATAGGGATACAGGACAGGGACCTCAGTGGCTGGTCCTCCAGATCTCTGGGTGAGTGACAGAGCAAGACCCTGTGCATTGGCCCTTTAAGAGAGCACCCGGCTTTCTAGCAGACTCCCTCCTCTTCCAGGTAGACTGAGGCTCTGCTGATTTTCACTGCCCAATGCTATGCAGGCTCCTCTTCCTGGCCCTGGTGCTCTGTGTTGGGGATTGGGTGTGGGGAGACCCCATGCTCCTCAGTGTGGACTTTTGCTGCTGATATAACCCTCCAGGATCTCAGCTGCTGCACATGGGTGCAGGGACCAGCCCTCACCCTATCTCTGCTCTTATTATGTTACTAGAGGCCCGATGCATGAAATCCATGCAAAGGGATCAGCCCCTGCTGCCGTGGCCGCCTCTGCCTCAGCCCCCACCCACCATCGCAGCCACAGCTTTGTCTAGGTCATCCGGAAGGATGTCTGGAAGGACGTCCAGTCCAATAAGCATATTAGGCTTTTATTATTATAGACTAGAGGCCCGGTGCACAAAAATTTGTGCACTGGGGGGGGGGGTCCCTCAGCCCGGCCTGTGCCCTCTCGCAGTCTGGGACCCCTCGGGAGATAATGCCCTGCTGGCTTAGGCCTGCTCCCGGGTGGCAGTGGGCAGGCCCAATCCCTAGGTGCAGCCCCTGGTCGGGCTCAGAGCAGGGCCGATTGGGGAGTTGGGGCACCGCCCCCTGTCATGCACAGAGCAGGGCGGATCGGGAGGTTGCGATGCCACCCTCAGTCATGCTCAGGGTAGGGCCGATTGGGGGGTTGAGGCACCGCCCCTTGTCACACTCAAGGCAGGGTTGATGGGGAGGGGTTGCACAGAGCAGGGCCAATCCAGGGGTTGGGGCGCTGCCCCCTGTCACACACAGAGCAGGGCGGATCAGGGGGTTGGGGCGCCGCACCCTGTGACACAGAGCAAGGCCGATCAGGGGGTTGGGGCGCCGCCCTCTATCACCCACAGAGCAGGCCCGATCAGGGGGTTGGGGCGCCGCCCTCTATCACCCACAGAGCAGGCCCGATCAGGGGGTTGGGGCGCCGCCCTCTATCACCCACAGAGCAGGCCCGATCAGGGGGTTGGGGCGCCGCCCTCTATCACCCACAGAGCAGGCCCGATCAGGGGGTTGGGGCGCCGCCCTCTATCACCCACAGAGCAGGCCCGATCAGGGGGTTGGGGCGCCGCCCTCTATCACCCACAGAGCAGGCCCGATCAGGGGGTTGGGGCGCCGCCCTCTATCACCCACAGAGCAGGGCCGATTGGGGAGTTGGGGCACCGCCCCCTGTCACACACAGAGCCCCAGGGCAATCAGAGGGTGGGGAGCTCCCCCGTATCAGGCACAGAGCAGGGCGGATCGGGAGGTTGCGATGCCACCCTCAGTCATGCTCAGGGTAGGGCCGATTGGGGGGTTGAGGCGCCGCCCCTTGTCACACTCAAGGCAGGGTTGATGGGGAGGGGTTGCACAGAGCAGGGCCAATCCAGGGGTTGGGGCGCTGCCCCCTGTCACGCTGCTCCCGGTGCCGGGAGGCCTCACAGCTCTGCTGATCCCGGTGCTGGGAGGCATATTCCCCTTTTACTATATAGAATAGAGGCCTGGTGCATGGGTGGGGGCCGGCTGGTTTGCCCTGAAGGGTGTCCTGGATCAGGGTGGGGGTCTCCACTGAGGTGCCTGGCCAGTCTGGGAGAGGGTCTGAGGGCTGTTTTCAGGCTGGCGGGTGACGGAAGCGCCCCACCGCTCCTTTTTTTCTTTTTCCTTTTTTTATTCTGGGCCAGCTTTAGCTCTGAGGCTCCAGCTCTTAGGCCTCCGCTGCTGAAAGTAGGTATCTGGGTTGTTTCGGTTCGAAACAATGTATAACTCCAGCTCTGACTCCAGCTCTGAGATCCCAGCTCACTGAAAGCTGGTTTCTGGGATTTTTTTTAGCTTCTATGTTTGTTACAATGTTCAAACTGCAGGCTCAGAGGCCTGCAAGGCAGGCGGGGAACGTTGGTTTCCTCCGTCACTGAAGGAAGCAAGCCTCATGTTAGTTTCAAGCTGCCTGGCTGCCGGCCGCCATCTTGGCTGTCAGTTAATTAGCATATTTCCCTGATTAGCCAATGGGAAGGGTAGTGGTCGTACGCCAATTACCATGCTTCTCTTTTATTAGTGTAGATGTGAAACCCCCCTTCACCTACCATGGAAAAATAAAATGCCCCAAGGAAATATGGTCTGGATAGGTCACCCTGACCTCTCAATATTCTAGACTAGGGTCCTGATCAGGTCAGGTTCTCTGTGTTGAGGTGTGAACTTGTGCTCATCAGAGGATGCCACACAAGGGTGAAGTGCACTTTTTCTTTCTAGAGTGACCAAGGGTCTGGTGGTCGCATCCTTACATTTGCTTAACCTAACTCTACTTAGCATGCTCCCCTCTGTGACGTACCCCATGCTTTCTGAAACCCACTCCCCAAAAGCTGGCACTGTATGGCAGGACCAAGTCTGAATGGCAAAGAGCTGCCAACCATCACCCAGCCATATCAAGATCACTTCATAGTTTTATCAGGATAACCATCTAATCCATCTTATAATTCTTAGTCATAGTCATAAAACTGAATCCATTTTCATAGATGTTCTTTTTTAATATTCTTGCAGTTCACAAATGCCATTCTTGTCATTGCTAACTGTAAAATCCGATCAAATTATGAGCTGATATATGTACAGAATACTTACCATGATTTGGGGTCTATATTTTACTGTTTTGGACCCAACTAAATGTACTGTAAAACCTCCTAATTCTATCGTCTTTCTTTGCCAGCTGAGTGAAGTATCAGTAAAGGGTCAGCATGAAAACTCCACCAGATTCATCAGGAAAGCCAGTTCTTAAGCACATCCCCAGAATGAGTTTAGCACAAAATAGCCCCCTTACGACTCTTAATGTTTTCCTTTTGTACATTACTACCGTATCACATCACGGGACATTAAGCATATTTCAACTCGTGGGACTAACTCAATCATGTTTTTAGAAATTGAAAACAAATGCTGTAACTGGATGAATGATAATATTGAAGTAATAGCAATTTCCTAGTAGGCACACTTGTTTAATGGATTGCACAGTCTGTCGCTCACTGAAACCGATCCCTTTGCATGGATTTCATGCATCGGGCCTCTAGTTTTGTTTTGTTTTGTTTTGGTTCGGCTTATTTTTAAGGCAAAAGTTTGTCGATAATTTTAGTTGAATCATCGTCCTTACTAGAAGATAACTTAGAAAGCCGGTCTTACTTCAAGGGTAACGGACCAGCCTAATGCTAGGCTTGGTTTAAAAGTGCTGTCCTCTTCCCTTTCTGCTGGAAAATTCGGTAACATGGAAAATGTACTGAATTGTGCTGGCCTCAGCCTGAATCACGGGTTATGCACTCCTTTTTTTCTTTTGTTTAAGTTATTTAGAAAAATCAGTCTCTGTGCTTGGCAACTACCCCGACAGAAAACAGATAAAAATAAGGGTGGTTTATCAGCTTTGCTGTTCTTATCATGTTTCAGGTTGAAGGCTGTTGAAATGATGAAAAACAAACAGCACTAAATGGGGTTCCGTCATTATCACTGCTACGGGGAGCTGAATTTTCAGGATCAAAGAAAAATGCATTTGCTTTTAGAACTACAATCCTTCATTTTGAGAGGTGCACCGCACTCAGACACCCAAGATGGGTGAAAAATAGAGTAAACTGGAGAAGGGAGTAAAATATGTGCTGCTATGGGAACTTGGAAATTCGAACAAAACGAGGCTGGCATACATTTAAAAGCTCAGAATTTTCATCGCTCAGTTTCTTAAGGGGAAAAAAAAAGTAGTGCCTGAGGTTCCTCATTCCTGAGCAACTGGAGTAAAGCAAGCGTAAGCATGGCTTGTTGCCATCTCCTTAAGTTAGAGGATCTCTCTCTATCTTTGTAAACATCTATCAAAAAATATTCCCATGCTGGGGGCTTTAGGGAATATTCCTGTATATGTATCATTGATTCAGAGGGGAGTTTCATATTTTTAAACTTACGTTTTTTAAAACTTTGCAACTCACATTGAGCACCTCCGATTTCCCTGGCATGGCAGTTGCCATGAGAAACTATCAAAGGCAATAGAGACAAGAAAGCTGTTGTCATTCCCTTCCAGGAGATTATCAACTGGTATAAACATAATAACCAGAAAACAAAAATAAGGCAAGGCAGTTGCTAATAAAGAGGTATAGTTGCCGCCCAGCCAGTGTGACTCAGTGGTTGAGCATCAGCCCATGAACTCGGAGGTCATGGTTGGATTCTGTGTCAGGCCACATGTCCAGGTTGTGGGCTTGATCCTGGACATGAAGGAGGCAGTCGATCAGTGATTCTCTATTATCATTGATATTTCTATTTCTCTCTTCCTCTCCCTTCCAATCTCTGAAATCAATAAAAAGAGAGAGAGGTATAGTTACATGGGATCCAAGGAGGACTAAACCAAGGGGAGTCTTGATCCTGGATGCAGCACATGAGCTGAGTCTGGGTGGATGGTAGGTATCACAGGTAGACGTGATAAGAAGGAGGAAGGACCTGCATTAGCAAAGGCCTAGAGGTGGGAAAGCTTAAAATATGTTTGATTTGCCGGCATCTCAGGGAAAGCCATGACTCTTATAATAAACACTAGAGGCCCAGTGCACGAAATTCCTCGGCCTGGGCGGTGATCAGGGCCAGCCGGAGCCTCCCTTCCCTGGCTGCCTGCTGCTGGCTGGGGCCTTCCTTCATTCCACACCACCCCCGGGTGGTCAGTGCACATCATAGCAAGCGATCGAACTCCCAGTCTCCTGGTCGAACTCCCAAGGAGACTCTTTGCATATTAGCCTTTTATATATATAGCTATTTCCTGTTTATTGCCTATTTATGAACATGCAGTTATTTTAAATAACTGCTATTAATACAGTTCTATGTTTAATAAAAAATGTTATAAACAGTACTTTAAAAAAATGGAAAATAAGTATGTGGAGCATGCCCTTTCCCCCTCACTGCCTTTCAGCCTCCCTGGCTTTCTTTTTAGTTATACAAATATGCTAAGCTATTTCCCACTCCAGGACACTTCCTTTGGAATAGCATCTCTCCCCAAATGCTTTTCTACCCTTTTCACTCAGTAAAATTAACCTTGCCCTAGTAGTGGTCTGCTAGGGCTGCCATAACAAAAGTACCACAAACCAGGTGTCTTAGATAATAAAAATATTTTCCTCTCAGTTCAGGAGGCCGGAAGTCTAAGAGTGAGATGCCGTCAGGGCTGGTTTCTGGTGAGCCCGCTCTTCTTGGCTTCAGATGCCACCTGCTAGCTGTGGCCTTACGTGGGCTCTCCCATGCATGTGCCCAGGGAGAGCTCTGTGCCTCTTCTTACTCTTGTAAAGTCCAACTGGGTTCAGGCCCCACCCTTAAGACTTCATGTAACCTTAATTACCGTCCTAAAGGCCCTATCTCTAAACACAGTCACCATGAATTTTTAGGGGACACAATTCAGTCCTTAACAGGTATCAATTTATTCTTTTTATTGCATTGATCGGCTGCCTCCTGCACACCCCCTACTGGGAATCGAGCCTGCAATCCGGGCATGTGCCTTGCCTGGGAATTGAACCATGACCTCCCGGGTTATAGGTTGAAACTCAACCACTGAGCACCAATTTAAATGGCATTTCTTCAAAGGTATTGTGCTAACATCCTGCACATTTACCTCACAGCAGTTGCTGAGATTTATAATTATACATTTATTCACATGATTATTTAACATCTAACCCCCACCCCACACACACACACACACACACGCGCACACACACAACCTGTAATTTCCCTGAGGAAAGGCCCATGTGTGTTTTGCTCACCACTTTCCTGAGTTTGGCACATGGTAAGCACTCAGTAAGTATGTGTGGGTAATTGCCTGCAGAGGCATATGACAGAGTATATAGCAACTGCGGATGGAAGGACAAAATAATAGGCACTTTCCTGTCTGTCCCTAGGTGATGGGAATGGATGAATTAGGATAGTCAGTCTGTGCTAATAAAGTATAACAACCAGTTCCGCTCACTAGTGTCTGGGGGGGGGGGGTTTACCAATTTACTTGGTGTAAGTACTCCCACCATGGCCAATTTCAAGCTACAAATGTGACAGCACTGAATGATACTCAGTAGCACCCCATTATATAATATCTTTCCACCTCAAGAGCATAAATGCAAAATAATTAGAAGCAATGTGTTTTGAATATTACCTTTATTTTTATATATATTTAAGCAGAAATTTTCATTTGAGCAATTGGCTTTTGCCAACTCCAGCACACCACTGATGAATAGTTGAATAAAATTGTAGAGGTTGGATGCACAGAAATGTATAATTTATTATTGTGCAGGGAAAGAGGCAAACACAGGCTAAGCTGGTTCTTAAATTTTAGACCTGAAAGAGTGAGAGTGAGAAGAGCAGATTTGAGCAGAGAAGATATTAATCTGAGAATCTTTATATTTCTTGAGAAATTTGAGGGTAGTTTGAAATAGATGTCTTCCCTTATGCTATCACTTTAGAAATCCATTGTATTGCTGAACCATGAAGGGGAATGAGAGAAAGCAGGACAGAACTTTGGGGATATTTAACTACATTTTGGGGGCTGACAGGGGTATTCAAATTAGGGAAAGAGCTACAGATGGAAAAATCCAGAGAGACAGGGGAATAATCAGCACATGGATCTAATGGGGGGAATATTCCTTACTGAGGAGCAATCTAAAGGAGTTTTGGTAGATTTCTGAAGATAACAAGGTTGATCTTTGTTTTTCCTTTCCAACTTGATAGAACTTCTAAAAGGTCATGGAGTCTATAAACCATTACAGAGTCACAGTTTTTTTTGTTGTTGTTGTTTGCTACTGTTATGTGTTACATGTTTCAGCTTATTTTGTGTTTGAGATAATTATAAAATTTTTTCCCTTCCTACCATCGACCCCAAAAGAATTGTCTCTGACGTTCCCCATACTTCCCCAATCGGTATCTTAGAAACCAAGAAAGACTTTTCAAGAAAACTGCATTTAGAATAAACAGTACTAAAGGGATGTTATTGAGGGGTGAGCCACAAGAAAGTCACTGTATTTGACAATTGTCGCTGCCCCAAATGACAGAAAGCCATGTGAAACAATGGCGGTGCCATGAAATGTGGTGTAAAGTGTAGCATCTCAGAGCCTGCATTTGAGTCCCTGTTTGACTATCTGCTGCTAGCACTAGGAATGAGTTCAGGGAAGTTCCCGAATGTTATGACTCACAGAAGGGAAAAGGAAATGGACATATTTGCGGAATGCCTCCCAGGGACCATGCCCTGGGGTAGGAAGGCATTTTACTGCCATCTCATTTACCATCCCAGTATATGGGAAAGCAGAAAATTCCTCCAACCTTAGATATTATTTATTGGAAATAGGAAAAGAAAAGGGAAGCAGCTAAGGAGGTAGGGTAAAGCAAGATTTTGAAAGCCCAATGTTAAATTATCCAGTGGTGATTCTATCATAATTTTCCCAGATTTAACATTGTCTGTTCTTTGTAGTCAGCTTCAGGGATTGGATTCTGTACCTACAAAGTAACTGCCTCTTCCTTTATGTTAATCATCACTATTCCCACATTATCATTATGTTAATTATCAGAATTTAAGAAAAACAGGAGAAAGGTTAAGTGACTTTCTCAAGGGCATTTAGCCATTGGTATCCGGAAAAAGTATCTTGAATCTCATGGTCTTGCTTCAAGCTAAGAGACACCTCTCCCATCTAAAACCCTTAAGAACTCTTTATTTTAGAGAAGAGGTAACTCACAAGTTCCAAGGATCTGCTCCTTCCCCATCTTCCATCTGAACACCAAGGCTGGGCAGCTAACAATATTTTATGTTTGGGGGAGAAAAAGTAGGTTTTTCACCATCTTAATCTCTCTTTTTTGTTTTCCCACAATTCATGATTTAGACCTCAGGCACATATTTGATTTTTTCCCCTCCCTATTTTTAGGGAACAAAATGCTTCATTACCACCATGAAAAGGTTGATATCGCTTGGATCTAGAGTTATTCCTAACAATTTTGCAAGATTCTGTGGTATCTTTCTGCCAGCATATAGAACTATGCATAATCCACACATTTGGAATGGTCCCTGGGGCATATTTTGAGAAAATATTCTTGTCATTATCTAGAATTGACTTGACATATTAGGACTCAGTTTTTAAGCATATTGTGTGGTTTAATATATATTATTCATGGTCTTAGAACCTGCCAAACATGGGGGCTGCCTCCCTTTTCTAGGTTAAGTCTTACTAAGTTTCTTTTCATGGACATGCAGTGGCATATCAAGAGATTAAGACATGGAAATGGCTCGAAGCGTTTACCTGTCTCTCTATTGCCTATCAAGGGATGGTGGCGCAACCTTCAGGTGGACTCCGCGTAGTTCTGAACTGTGGTCAAATGTGGGATTTCTCTCACGGACTGGAGAGCCCTGCCTCCGCAGTAGGCTCACTGATTCTGGGTGGGCTGCTCATTACAGAGGGCCTGCCGTGCCAATGACTCATCCATTCACTTACTCCCTCAACATTGGTGAGCACTGACTGCATGCTTGGTGCAGGGCACACCAAGGGGACAGAAATGCAGTTTCTGCTCCTAGGAGATGCTCTATGACTTGTGGATGAGGCCCTAGCAGACTAATTAATACTTTGTTGTGACTGGGACTGCAGTAGTAAAGTGTTACGACAGCAGGGGATCTAGAACATGGGGTGATGAGTCCTGCTGGGGGATGGGAGGGTACAGATTGTCAGGGTGGGGAATATCAGGGAAAACTTACCGTTTCACAGGTTTATTCCAACCAAATAAAGCGGGGCGTTGTGGTTCTCAGTGCATGGGTTTTCCCAACTGTGTTGTACTAACAAATGTGCTGTCATTTCTAAGGCTTTGTGTCCCAGAAGTATTTTATATTCCATCTCAACATGATGTCATTTTGTGGTTTAAACCTTGAATGGAGTCTTAGAATCATATCCAGAGGCTCTCTGACTAGATACTGACAGTCATTTTTTGTGCCTGACAGGACATGAAGAGATGTAAGCAATTTTTAAATAGAGGTCATATCATCATCCCACGTAACCTCGTCCACAAACTTCAGGTCTCCTGTATGGAAGCTGGATTTGGTCTATACTGCTCAGTAGTTTAAAAGTATTACTTGTTGCAAAATGCTCACTTACCACCTTGCAGCTACTTGGCTGGAGAGAAATTGCCATTTAAGTTGACTCAGGCACCCTCATGCTCATTAAACTCATTTGGCGTTCTTTATGTTCCCTGCATAGGTGCCTCACCAGCTCTAGAAAGTGTCACATGGAGCTCCCAGAGCCAGCAGTACAATTGCAAAAGCCATTCCTTCTCTTTTACTATTCAGCCACCTCAGTTCACCATCCTTTCTGTTCTTCCATCTTGGTGCAAATGCCATATCACGCCCAAAATATCCTTTATTTCTTGTCTTATAAATAGTTATGTAGAGTAGACTCTGAGATCTTTAAGGTAGGACCTAAGTCATCTCTAATGTTGTATCCTCTCTGTCACCTAGCAAAGTACTTCATTGTTCATCGAATGAAGAGATGGACATGTGCACACGTAAATGGGAGACAGTGGCATGTAGTGATTGAAGGAGGCCATCTGTTACATGGTATCTAAGCTGGTGATATATACCTATTGATTACATGTTTCCCAGCCAGGTAACCATCCATGACCAAGCATTTTCTATTCAAGCATACTTGATACATAAATAGACTCAGCCTAAATGAATTGATAAGAGATAAAGAAGGCTCCCCTTGAGATTTAAGAACACAGATGTGTTATTTTGTTAATTTACTTTTCAACACAGGAGGAAATTCCAATGTTTCTACTATCTGACCCTGTGACCCAGTTAAGTAGGTTAGATTGTCTCCTTGCAGCGGCAGATCTTGTCTTTGTGCTTTGTTGACTCTCTCACCTCCTCTTCTTTGAATCAGTTTCTACCAACTGAAAAATGACCCATAAAGTCCAAAAGGGATGGAGTTTATAAAATGCCTCAGAATGTCTTCAGAATAAGAGTGGAGCTTTAATTTTCCCACATAGAATACTTGAATTTCACCTGGAATTTCAAAATATATTCAACTCTGAAAGAAAAGGGAGTAAAAACTAGAAACACGCCCACACTCTCTAGGGCTTGCTCTTTATTAAGGATTTTTCTCCACTGAGAATACCCTGCACTATTTTTAGTGTGCAACAACATTTTACTATTTTAATTACACACTTCAAACTAGGTTGGTTTTAGAATTTTTTGCTGACTTTTAAAATATGAAATATTTCAAGTCAAGTGATTTACTAGTTCTTTTTCTGTCAATTGAACTAAAATAGCCTAAGATGGTTTGCAAAAATATATAGCCTAGTTAGATATTGACCATTTAAAAATATTTTTCTAGTATAAACAGCCTAAATGTTAGTGGGGTTTTTTTTCATAATGGTTTCAAAATAATGTCTAGTTTGTATGATGTGATCAAAGAGCATAGTAATTATGGATTTAATATTTTTACATGTTGAAATCAAACTAATTTCACTTGGTACATTGTTCCCTACCCATTGGTTATGGCGACTTGATAATACTTGACTTTAGAGTGCTCCAAAATCATCACAACAGCCATTTGAGTAGAATTAATGGGTTGGAAACCTAGTTCACAAGAATAATGAAAATGCTTATATTATATGTTAATTTCCTAAAAGATTTATTTAAACCTTTCTCTTTGTCTTTCTTGTAGTGCGGGAGTTGGCCGGACTGGTTGTTTCATTGTAATAGATGCCATGTTAGAAAGAATAAAGCATGAAAAAACTGCAGATATTTATGGCCATGTAACTTTAATGAGAGCCCAGAGGAATTACATGGTGCAAACAGAAGACCAGTACATCTTTATCCATGATGCGCTGCTGGAAGCAGTGACTTGTGGAAATACCGAAGTGCCGGCGAGAAACCTGTATGCCTACATTCAGAAGCTGACACAAATAGAGACAGGAGAGAATGTCACAGGAATGGAGCTTGAATTTAAGGTATGACATTGGGGGTGATGTGGTAATTCAGGAGCAAGTCATTCGCAGATTGTCTGAGTCCTGGCTTTCCTTTCTGACCCTTTCAAATTTGTCAAGTGACAAGATTCACTTGACTTTGCCCTCCCTCAGGTGTCTGACTATAAAACACTTTCTTCCTCTTTTCCTCTTCTATTCCATGCTTCCTAATACCTTGAGCTCTTTTGTACCCTAATTTAAACTGAGAGATCATACCCATAGAACATAATATTTAAAAATTCAGTAGGCTATAGGAAGTCCATTAGGTAGAAGTGAAAGGCAGCGCAGTTTGATGTGTCATTTACTTTGAAGTAAACCAAAGCTTTATCTCTAAAGAGGAACTCTCAGGTATGCTGCATTCAAACCATAGGCTAAAATTATCTTTGTCAGATTTTTCCTTTTTTTTCTATTCAACAGCGTCTAGCCAGCTCTAAAGCTCACACCTCAAGATTCATCAGTGCCAATCTTCCATGTAATAAATTCAAAAATCGCCTTGTTAATATTATGCCATATGAATCCACAAGGGTATGCCTGCAGCCTATCCGAGGAGTAGAAGGATCTGATTACATCAATGCCAGTTTTATTGATGGATACAGGTATATACTCTTGTTCCCCTGACAATCCGAAGCCTTGATATTTGCATGTGCCCTAGTTTCATAGCCAGAATGAATTTTATCTCAAGTCAAAGCATTTTCTTTCTGCGTAGGTCAGCAGTCAATCCTGTGGTATTTGTTTTCTATTATTTTGGATAGAAGTAAGAAGAAGCTGTCATGGAGTTGTTAATCTGGCCTCCTGCATGCTTCCCTCAGAAGGAATTAATTTTAAAAAAAGCTGTTTTGTACCATATTTCATAAATTTAATAGATTATGTAAAAGTCATGTCTTCAAATTGATGCCCCACAACTGTTCCCTAAACGATTTGTATGCACATGAAATTGAGCCATTAGTGTTGCGCTAAAATTTAAATAATAATGATAGACATACATCATAATATTAACAAAGCCGTTTCTTTTGCTAAGTCCCCAAAATGTAATAAATGTTATTTGATGACACAATCTTAATGGACATTTACTGCAATTGCATGAATGATATATTTTCAGTTTTATTACTGGGTTGGATGTTTACATAGCAAATGTGAACCTTTATGTGTTCTCTGGTTATTGTAACATGCTATTTTCATTCTCGGTAATTCAGACAACAGAAAGCCTACATTGCTACCCAGGGACCCTTGGCGGAGACCACTGAAGACTTCTGGCGGATGCTCTGGGAACACAACTCCACCATCGTGGTGATGCTCACCAAGCTGCGTGAGATGGGCAGAGTGAGTGTCTCCTCATAAGACATTTCCGTCATGGAGAAGTGGGGGTTTCATGTCAATGACTGGAGTGCCAGAGCCATTCTTTGACAGTCAGGGTACTCCTGAAACACTGGGCACTCATTACTCTGGGTCGGTTTTTAACTTACAAAGCCACATCCAGTTCTTTCATTTGTGTGTTTTGAAGAAAGATCTAGTTTTCTTTTTTCAGTGAAACACAATCAGAGAGACAAATAAGTAAGCAGATGCTCCTTGACTTCTGCCCTGACTCTCAACACATCCTCATTTCCTTTCACTCTGGACGAACTGGAGTTTCAGGAGCACAGGGGCCATCATGTCTCTGTAGGAAGTAATTTGACTCTCATCCCTGAGGCAAATTTGTACTTGCTCACCATTTACCCTCATTGAATAAAGTGTTGGAAATTTACATCGTTTTTCTAAGGTAATTTCAGATCCACTTTTAAAAAGTGATTATCCTGAAAATATTCAGAAAATAGTATTAGAGATACATCAAGACTTACCCCTTAAATTCAATAGATGCAAGTGAGCATTTTGCTATATTTGTTTGAGATATTCTATCTCTTTTCTTTGTAGGAATGTGTCTAAAACATAGCTTTTAGGCCCCAAAGAGAGAGAAAAAGAACTAGGAAAATGACCTGATTATTCTACAAGGTCATTAAGTCATTAAAACTGCCTGGGCTGACTAGAGTGATTGGACCCAATCAATTCAGAGGTTTCTTTGTCCGTTCACACTTGATGGTTCTCTTCATCCCTAACCACAGTGGTCCAGGTCTGCTAAAGTGATGCAATGTGTGATTGACAGGACCAACCTTATGCCCAAGGACTGATGTAATTATTTGGATAACTTGTAGGTATGAAGTTGCTTACTCGATCGAAGTATTCAATTTGACAGAAATATATTACCACCAATTATATTCCAAGTACTGTGCTTGATGCTATTGGCAAGGATTGAACTATAGGATTTCCCTATCCTCAGGAAACTTATGGGTTCAAAGAAAAAAATGAGTCACATGCAACTGGAATGGGCTTGAATTTTATTAATGAGAGAAAGAGTTATATAGATAACTAGATGATAGACAAAGTTTATTTACATGGTGTATAGTTAACATGAATCGTCTCTCCTTTTAGGAGAAATGTCACCAATACTGGCCAGCAGAACGATCTGCAAGATACCAGTACTTTGTTGTAGATCCCATGGCTGAATACAACATGCCACAATATATCCTAAGGGAATTCAAGGTCACAGATGCCAGGGTAAGTTGGCACAGTCTTATGCTCTCAACCATTAGTTGAAAAGTAGTCTAAAGCAGTGGTCGCCAACCTTTCGGACCGCACGGATCACCAGTGGTCCACCGACCACCAGTTGGCGACCGCTGGTCTAAAGTGCTCCTCTGGGAGAAACATTGGCCAGTGGCCATATTCCCTAGTGAAGAGATCACTCATCCTAGAGGACTTTTTATTATTATTATTATTATTATTTATTATTATGGAAGCGTTTACTGATTGGTTGGCTGCGCTGATGTTCACCTTCTCAGCACATTCTCTTTGGAACTTCCTTGACTTCTTCATTACTTGAGGCTGTAAATATGTTGTTGTTTTGCAAAGCCCTGTAGGTCATGTGGGCTTGGAGGTTAATTTGGTATGATTTTAAAACCGCAGAGCAAATGGCATTTTTTAGAGGAATCTGACAAGCTTTGCACATTCTAATTTGATTGCTGGCGTGGTTTATTCCTTGGTGTGCTAATGTGTCTGTCCGTGAGAGCTGTGCACCCACGACCCTTGCTGGCTAATTTTCATTCTGCATTTCTTGTCTAGATTGCTGAGTCCAAAGTTCAGCTCTGATGTAAGATGTTCTGTGCAGAAACTTTCATATCCTTGCCTTTAACCACTCTGCAACCGTGATTACAAATACATCTTGGGGGAGAGGGGTTCAGTCCAAAGCCTGCTTTGTATCTGGAGCTGTCACAATGGGTGGGTCGAGTAAAACTCCAGTGTAAAGCTATTTACTTGATCCATTGTTTGTGTGTGTTTTCTGGAAAGCTGATTTCTCAGCCAGTACTCATGTTTAGAGATTGTCCACTAACCCCCAAAGCTGGGGACCTGGCGGTTGACCTAAAGTGAAAGAGAAATTGGTTAGCAGGCTGGTTGGCCCAGGTGACAGACCTGTTAATGCTAGAAAATCTGAAGTCTTAACTACTCGGAAAGTGACTCTACTCAAGGCAGCAGTGAAGTTCCTAGGTATAGTTTTTGAGCTGCCCAAGTAAGCATACCTTGGTGTCCCACCCCATTGTTTAAAAAATAATGCTAATAATAATGCCCTTTCAGAATTGGGAGCAAGATACGTGAATGAAAAAATGTTACTTGCATTCTAAGCAAACTCAGCAACCATTTCTAATGATAACGTTCTTCACCACTCCTCTCCTGCCCAAATTAAATCTAATCACAATACTCAAAAGAAACAGTGAGGCAGCAACTTGGGCATGCCTTTGTTTGCTTTTTAAAGGCTTCCTGTGATTGAATAGTCTTCCTAGCTGACAAAACATTTGCTGTCTGTGCTCCTAGTGTGTTTCTAATCTCAACTTCCCAGTTTAGAAAGCAAGTTGGCGCTTACGGATAGAGTGTTGTTGAACAGGTAGCCTGGAAGTGGAGCCAAGTGGTCTCTCCGCTGAAGAGTAAGGGTTTGTGCTGAAGACCTCTTCTTGCTGTTGAAAGCAACTGTGGTCAGAAAGAACATTCAGAGGACGACAGGCCTGCATTGTCTAGCCTCTGGGGAGAAAGGTGATGGGCATAATTGTTATTCCTGCTCCTGTAAACAGAAGCCCCTTCTGCTTTTGTTGTGCTTCCAAAAATACTGTAAAATTCCGGGAGGAATCAGCAATGCCTTAGTATCTTCTTTTCAAACCATTTATACTTCATGAGTCAAAGCAGTGTTGCTTGCTAATCACTGTAGAAAAAAAAAAGTCTTCTTTTCCATCACCTGTTTCCTCTCCGTGTTTGGCTTTGTCTGAGTTCAAACCCCCTACACGCCTTAATTCCCGTGGTCAGCCAGGAAGAGTCCTTTTGGAGAATAGAGCATTTGTGTGCTAGCAATCTCTCTGATCCACTCACTTCCTACTCAGCAGCATAGTCGGTCACAAGGCGCATGTTGTCTGTCCTGCCATTGTCTGGAAGTTGTATGCCTCTGAGACATGTGGGCCGTCCAGGTTAACAGCAGCTACCTCATCTGTGTCCGCTCTTTTCCATGTCACTGTTGGTCATTTCGCAATGCTAGAAAGAAGCAAGCCCAGCAGACGCAAAGTTGTGTCAATAGCAAACTCTCTGCTCTCGATGACATGTCTGGACGCTCCTTTCAATATTAAGAAGTGATTGGATTCACAAATTTTTGAAAGAGTGTATAGGTTCCACCTGGGTTTCAGAGGCAAACTTTGGGTCTCAAAACGTACTAATATAGGAACTAGATGACTCTTTATGAGGTGGGAATTGTGAGAGAAAAAAAAATTGCAATGTAAATAAATATGTGAATGGAGACAGTGTTCCTAGCAGATAAGACATGAATGTAAGCTCCTAGTTAAATATATGTCTATCTCTCCCCTCCCCCCCATTTTTTTTCTTTCTGGAAAAACCATCATGTTTGCTGCTGTGCCTGTGCGTGGCTGAACCCTCCTGGCGTCCTCTGGCTGGGTGTGGCTTTCTCCCTGAAGGACGGTCAGTCCCGAACAGTGAGACAGTTCCAGTTCACTGACTGGCCAGAGCAAGGCGTGCCAAAGTCTGGAGAAGGATTTATTGACTTCATTGGCCAAGTTCACAAAACAAAAGAGCAGTTTGGCCAAGATGGACCCATTTCAGTCCATTGCAGGTGAGCTAAGAATCAGGAATGGGGAGTTTCCACTTGTGATTAATATGGTGGTAACTTTGAAACTATGTATTGTTGTCTATTGTCAGGACAAGCTTCTTGTAGTAAATCTGCATAATAGACATTTTATTCTCAAAAAAATGTATTGTAAAACCTAAAGCAAGTACTCACTTCTCTTTCCTTCCACAAAAGGAAAATAGCCAGGGGAAGGTTTTTATCCCCAACTTTTACCTCTTGTAACAAAGAACTGCACTGTGTTTCTTCTCTGGCCTATTTTAACAGAATTACTGGTTACATCCCCTTGTGAAAATTAGTTCAGTTAGTCCTGTCTGACTTTTTTTGCATTCATAGCATTACACTGATAACTGTCTTTCAGTGTCTTACTCCTGTGTTTGTCTTCTTGGGAAACCATAAATAGTGATCAAGCCTTAATGACAATACTAATTTTTGCCAGTCAATAAGTGATTAGAATGGTACCTCAGTTAAAATTGTAATTTGTTTGAAAATTGTGGCTGTATCAGAAAATGAAGCACCTTCAAGTTAATTATTTTCAATAGTTTCCACAGGATTTTATAATTCAGGTATTAAAGTTAATAGATATAGAAAGTAAATGGTTCAGAGAGGACACTCACCATAAATTCAGTGCTTTTGGAAGTTTCTGTGCAAAAATCTTCCAACAAAGGGAATTTACTTATTTTATTTTAGGGTTCTAGCAACTTTTGAAGTCTCCATTTTTAATTTCTTTATGGTCAAAATCTTGAGTTTATTAAATTGATTTTGCTTCAAAAAGGAATGACAAAAACCAACTACATTTCCTAGTGACTTGGAAGACAGGGTCTCAAAATAGGAGAACTGTTCGAGTGGGGCTTCCAATGTCTGAGTCCTGGTTCCACTCTGTCAGCTGTCACTCTGTGGCACTAGGGACGTTTCTCTGGACCTCAGTGTTTTCAGGAGCTGTGAGATCCTTCCTAGCACACTATGTGTCCCAGGCATTGCATAGTGGATGAGGATCGGACCTTATTTATACACATTTGCTTTGTGTACGACCCTTTCACAGGGGGCGCCTAAGACCATCGGAAAACCCATATATAATTACATATTGTTTTTGTGATTAATCACTATGCTTTAATTATGTTCAATTTGTAACAATGAAAATACATCCTGCATATCAGATATTTACATTATGATTCACAACAGTAGCAAAATTACAGTTATGAAGTAGCAGCGAAAATAATTTTATGGTTGGGGGTCACCACAACATGAGGAACTGTATTAAAGGGTCACGGCATTAGGAAGGTTGAGAACCACTGCTCTAGACAATCAAAGAAGCATGTAGGAAATAATACATTGGCTTAAGAGTTCAGACAAAGTAGATATATTAGAGTTAAATTATCTGGCTATTCCCTTAATTTTCCATATAATTGGCCCAAATTCTTGATCAAACTTTTCCAATATAAAGAAAAGAATATACTTAATAAACATTATTAACTTCAGGCATTCCATAAGTATGTAAAGGTGTATGTGTGTGTGTGACTTCCCATTGCTTCTGTCATCACAAAATGCTTTAAACACACCTATAGTATAAATTCTATGACTTCATAAACCATATATATCTTAAAGGCTTCCCATTATTTTCTGTTATCTGGGAATATCCTAAAAATGCCACTTATTTTATTTACTAGAGGCCTGGTGCATGGATTTGTGCACCGGTGGGGTCCCTCAGCCTGGCCTGTGGGGATCAGGCCAAATCCGGCTCTCCGACATTTCCCAAGGGGTCCTGGATTGCAAGAGGATGCAGGCCAGGCCGAGGGACCCCACCAGTGCACAAATCCGTGCACCGGGCCTCTAGTATGCATATAAGATCTTTGGTTAATCTCTTCTCGCCCTCCCTTCCCGCTGAGATTCATCAGTTTGTTCCATGATTCCATGCCTGTACATTGAGAGTCTGCCCCCTGGTGGTCAGTGCGCATCATAGCTACTGGTGGAACAGTTGAACAGTCTGATGGTCACTTAGGCTTTTATATATATACATATATATTTCCTTATTAGAATAATACAGTCAATAATTCAGAAGGTATAAGGCCAGTACCTATTATTTTTCTAAAAGTGTCTGGTAGAAAGCAAAAAAAAAACACCCACTTTTTTGGTCACATTTGAGCAATTAAATCAAGGTAAGATAGACTCTAGAGTACCTAGACACCATTCAACAAAAAGATCATAAATCATAGTCTCTGAGGATAGAGATTTTCAAGGTCATCTATTCCATCTTAACAGAGCCTTGCCTGCTCCAGGACGTGCTCAGCCACTTTGTAAAGACTATCCATGGATTTTAAAGCCTCAGTTAACATTTGCTAGGACTCTTTAGAAAACCCAGTTTATAAAGGGACACACTATTTATATGCTTGTCAGCTACATCCTCAAGTAAATGAATCCATCCATTTTCTACAGCCTGTACCCAAGCATTACACAGGCCGTTTAATTAGGATCCAAAAATGTAGGGATTTTTCAGATTATTCACTCTTCTCCTCATTACCTGAACCTCCAGATGCTTTTCTACTTCTTAAGAGCACAAAAGCTATGAATTAATTTTCTTCTCTTGCTGCACTAAGATCCTGAAATTACCTTAAAACAATAATGAAAACAGAGAGAAACTCAAAAACTCATTAATGTGGTGAAAAGGATCCTGGTGTTTAAAATGCTATATAATTGTATAAAGAAATAGCTCTTAACTAGTTTTTTTTTTTCATTTAGGTTAGAGACCCCTCTTAGAGACTTCTTAAACTTATGTTTCATTAAACAGAAAATATATATATATAACTTTCACAACTCATATGTATAAGGTATTCATAGACCCATTCTGAAAATTGAATTAGGATTCTGTATAAAAAAAAACCCACAAACCCTGATAAAGAAACTCTCTTCTCATATCAAAAATATCTGAGTTTGAATAGTCTATATACCTTCCTATTTTACATGTCTAGGTGATGGGACATCCTGAACAAATTTTAAGTGGCTACAAGAAGTAAAACTCTAGAGAACTTAAACATGCTCAGTTTACCTCACTTAATCTGAATTACTTCATATTTTAAAAATATGAAGCAGGCAAGATTTACAATTTCAGGATCTGCATGAAGAGTACAAATCTATAATTATTTACGTTTCCTTTTATTCCTTTATTTTATAATGTGTTTCCTTGATCTTTCCAAAAAGACATATGATCCCAATTGGAAAGTCATTTTGATTTAGAAGACTGAATCCTAATTATTCCACACTCATTCTCTCGTTACCACAACACATTATCCCAAGAGTAATCATTGGATGATTTTAACACCACATTTTCCTGACTGTGGCTGTGGGAGACATTATGCATTTTGAAAGCTAGTGGACACATGTCCACTTAGAAGTAAATGTAGCCATGGCTTTGAGCATCTCATCAGGAATGTTGCCTTTGTTTCTGTGACAGTGCGGGCGTTGGAAGAACTGGAGTCTTCATAACACTAAGCATTGTTCTGGAGAGAATGAGATATGAAGGAGTTGTAGATATCTTCCAGACTGTCAAAATGTTGAGAACACAACGACCAGCCATGGTACAGACAGAGGTAAGAAAAATCTTCATGAGCCAAATAAGAGATTTTGTTAGCCAGAACCTTCTAGAGTCCAGAGATCATCAGAGGCAAAGTACAGGAAAATATTGTAGGAAAAGTATCAAATTGTTTAAAATTGTGAACCTCATCCATCCCTTGGTTAAATGGGAGTGACAGTGACAATGTCTTGGAGTTGTTTCTGGAGTTAGGTGAGATTATATGGTAGATTGAACCATATTAAAGTGTCACTATTTAACAATATTTGGCCTCTAAAAATGGCAAGTTTGCATAGTTTGTTATATACACATAACAAATATTTACATATAAATGTGTAATATATTAGTGTGGTATATTTATAAAAATTGCAATGCCTGATTTATAATAGACCCTCAGCCCATTGTACTACTCCATACTCTTTTCTGTATGCCTAGATGTTAACCCTTTGCGGTCCAATTTTACTTTGGGAATTCAAACAGTCTGGTCCAAATTAATTGACGGGATTGAATGTTGAACTTACTGACAATGCATATAATCGCAGCAGTTTGCGGTGTCGACCTCAGCTCCACTTTGGACCTGCTCCTAGCGCCTGGTCTGTCGAGTCAGCCTGGACGTTGGACCGAAAAGGGTTAAAGATCAGCCGCTTTATAGTTGATTTCTTAATAATGGTCATTTTAAATATTTAGAACCTGGACAAGACCTAGAGAAATTAGCCCCCCATTTTCTAGTCCAATAATTAATACGCAAATTCTCATATTACTCAGGAAAATATGAGTTCATGATTTGGCCTGTCTGGCCCATTGACTACAAAGGGTTAAAGATCAGCTGCTTTATAGCTGATTTCTTAATAATGGTCATTTTAAATATTTAATACCTGGACAAGACCTAGAGAAATTAGCCCCCCATTTTCTAGTCCAATAATTAATATGAAAATTCTCATATTACTCAGAAAAATATAAGTTCATGATTTGGCCTGTCTGGCCCATTGACTAATCATTTCTAAGGATAATATGAGTGATAGATACATTGTGTTTGTTTATCAAAAGGCCAACAAGTTCTGTAGGTTATATGTGTTCCTAAATTTGTCACTCACAATACCTTTCAGACTTTGATTTCAAAATAGTGCAAGCATTTGGCTTGCAATACTCAAAACATTATGTCAGCGTGACAAACTTAATAGGTGTTGGGGGTGACAGAGGGAAATTGGACGTTTAAAAAGCCTTAACATTTAGCCAAGCAACTTACTGTGACAAGATAGGAAAGCAAACTCCATTTATTTTGCATTACCATTTTTATTGTAGAAAAATGCACATTTAAGCAAAATAGAAACTATCTACTTTCAGGCCCATTGGCTACTGAAAATAAGTTTCTTTTACGAGGAAAACCCTACTTTTTCTCATCTGTAAATTATAATTTTTCCATCTCTCCAATAGTATCCCAACATATTCCTAAATGACTGTGTTCTCCCCTGTCTGAAAAAGGACATGTTTCACACTGTTATTTTAGGGTAGGCCTTTAAAGCAGCAGTCATACTGAATTACGCCCGTGGCATGGGGATTTTTTTATGTGGACAGCCAGTCTTGTGTTGCCATTTTCAGGAGTTGAAAATCTTCAGGTCTAGAGTCCTGAATAAATTAATGGCTCTGTGTGCCTCACCAGATACCTTTTGGCTGCCTCCCTCAAATATATAAGAATATCAGAAATGATGTTGGGTAATTCTGATTGTAGGTAGCAAGGTCTAATAAGACTTTTTAAAAAATTTAATAAGACTTTTTTTACCTCCCTCAAATATATAAGAATATCAGAAATGATGTTGTGTAATTCTGATTGTAGGTAGCAAGGTCTACTGTCTAATAAGACCTTTTAAAAAATTTAATAAGACTTTTTTTTAAATTTAAATTCTATTGGCAATAGCCCAGAGGTAAGTGAACCTAAATGTTCCTTGGGACAGTGTGTGTCTGCATCAGCATCTCTTAAGTATGCAAACCGAGAATGAGTTCCGTTATCACAAATAAGCAGGTAATTGTAAAGGAGGACTGTGATGTATAAGGAGCTCACGTGTTCCATAGGTGGTGGTTATTTGATACGACTTGGAGAATGGTTCACACTGGTCTGGAAGATAATGTTCATTGGAGCTGTCACTACTTGGAATTGGGAGACTATTTTAGTCCAATTGATTGGTGGTTAATGAACACCCCATGTGGCTGATCGCTCTTTGCTCGCTAAAATCGATTGGTCATTGGATTGGATTGATTGACGAAAGTAGTGATTTTGCCCTCAACAAGATGCAACTTTGTTTTCTAACACTGATTTTCACTTTTCTGATGTGCTGTGCTCATGGCCCCTTCTCGTCTTTCTCGCCATGCCTTCCCCCTGCAGGACCAGTACCAGTTCTGCTATCGAGCCTCACTTGAGTACCTGGGCAGTTTTGATCACTATGCAACGTAGAAACCCCTGACTCATTTTGGATTTTTACAGCGGGCCCTTCAATACCCATGGAGTCTCTTCTGAGCCATACAGGGCACTTGAGAAGTCCTTCTTAACTTCTAGGTAACAACCCCTTAGTGGGACTATTACACACAAAATAAACTAAAAATAAAAACTCTTCCGGGCGGACCAAGAATTCCCAATTTAATAATCTAATCTGAAAATAATAAGAGAATCCTGACTGATGAGGGATCTGGAGGATTTTATTTACAGATACCTCAAGGATTCAGAATAAAGGGAAGAAGAAATCTCAACAAAGAACCAGCATCTTGTTCAGGATCACTCACTAGGTACAAGGAGGAGTGCCGCGTGGATGTCTGCTGGTGTGGCTTCTCATGGTAACACGAACTGCTTCGACATGACCCCTTCCCACCATATTGCTCATACTAACATTTTAGGGAGAAAAGGGGGGAATGTTTAAAAAGAAAGTCTTTGATTTAGTTTTTTAGTATTGTAAGATACTGCTGACCTGTGCTTCATTTTTAACTGTGTAAACTTTTTTTTAACAAAATGTATCTATCATTCTATAAAGTAAATTTTAAAAAGGTTACATAGCTCTTCATTTTTTTATTTCCAAATTGTAGGGGTTTTTTTTTTCAGCTGTACAACTGTTATCTGTCATATCTTGCTGTAGAAATATCACATATGAAATTTTGCACATTTTTGTGCAATACTCTTACTCTACAGTATTGGTTTCATCAGATATTACTTTTACACTTCTGTCTGTTTGGTAAGAAAGTACCCATTCTTTTCAAATAATCAAAGAGTTTTGTTTTGTTTTTAGAATCAACAGGGAGGCGCAAAGTATAAAGTTGCTGCTAACATATATACATATATATCCGTATTTTATAGGGGTGTCTATGTATATATAGACAGTGTGTTCACACAAAATGATAGAGATAGCTATCATTCAGTTCTTCCATGGTTTAGTATTTTTTTAAGGTAGAAAAGCTATTGTAAACATCTTTTTCAATTATTTTATGACATTGGTATTTCTTAATATCACAAAATTTTAATTTTTTAAGGGCAATGAGGAATGCACATCAGTGATTGTCAAACCTCACCCCCTAATTTCCTACCCAATCTCCCCCCACCCACCTAACCATATTCACAAGTACCATTTTGTTAGCCAGGCTTCCAACAAAGTTCGATATTTCTAACAACTCTAGTGCAATAAAAATATATTAAATATCTAAGAGGTGTGCATGTGGGAAAGGTCAGTGCATATCCCTTTAGGAGGGGAGAATGTTTTAATATATCAGCTATCAAGTTGTTTTAAAAAAGTGTATTCAATCGTATATTGTCTATAGTATGTGCTATGAAATTTGCATTTATGATATGTAACAGGGGCAAAGCCAAACTCATGTTACTCTGTTGAGTCAGAAACATTTCGTGGCATACAGCATTCCTGGGAAGTGCTGTTCTTTGTTTTCTTTTTGGTTTTAGTTTTGCATTTAGAGTGCCTTATAATTGATGCCTATTTTAATAGCATTTCTTTTTAGCTTTTGGTTCGTATTTCCATTAGTTGTTCGTATATGTTACTCTTCCTATTAAAGCATTATCTGTTTACCACATGTACAGAAACTCTCTGAATAATATGCATTCCTAGTTCTCAACCAGGTCGGGGAGGTTAGTGATTGTACCAGCCCAAAGCACTTGGATAATCAGGGCCCTTCTTCCTTTTATAATTGTCCACATCAGGAAAAGCCACTGGTTTTATTTTTAATCCCTTCCAAATCCGCTCTGGAACATCCAGAAAAGGCACCAAACTTATTTTAGTAACAACTATCATTAACCACTTTGGAATATATTTGCTATTCCATTAGGATTTTTTCTAAAAGGGGACATTTTTAAAAATGTGTATATATCTCCCCCCAAATTACTATAGGAAGCCATGGATGATGGCAGGAGCTTGCCATATCTTCCACAATTTTAAAGAATCCTCCAAATGTTCAAGGAACTCATAAAGAGTGTCCATAGAGGTATAATATTTTGGTTTAATCTTAGCTCCATTGATGTTCTGTTTTCTACATGTTCCCATCACTAACAGAATGAAATCCAAGAGACCAAACACTTGCAAGTATCATATATGAGCACTTTTGTAAAAAAAAAAAGAAAAAAAGGAAGAAAAAAAGAAAATAATGTATAATACTTTTAAAAAAAAGTATCTAGAAGGCTACCTCAGAATGAGACTCTCTAACCTACATCAGAACCAGAGAAGAATGTGCACTATGTGGGTGTGTTTCCTTTCAGTTCGTACCTTTTGGAGAGTTATCCAAGTGCCAGATTACTCAGTGCTGTAATTTTCATTTAGCGAAACAAAGAGGGTCATTAGACAGACATCGCATTATGCCGACATGCCATGTTGAATCAGATGGTGTACTGCACACCAGAACCCTTGCGCAATGAGCAGTTTCTCTCCCCGAGACAAAAACCGCCCGTTTGGCAAAGGGAAAGAGGAGAAGAATCCTAAGAAGGAAACGAATGGGATGCATACCATAGACGAACCAGGCGGAGACTTCCAGGGATCCTCCTGTTCAGGAGCTGTTCCGAGAACTAACTCCCTCCTGTCATTGATGTGCATTCCACTCTGTGCTTTTCTGTACAAACCATTCTAGTTTGATTTTCCCAGGTGAACATCTTTATCTGCCATTACCATATAAACGCTCAAGTTTCCAATTATTTTCATCATCATAACCAGTACGGTGCTATTATTTACCTATGTACGTGTAGTTATGTATAATTTTGTAATTAGTTACAATGGTAAAAAATCAAAATATATAAGAAGTGATTTGTACAGAACTTTATTTTAGCTCTTTTTTAAAAATGATTTGCATGGTTAGACAACGGTGAGGACAGCCAGGGGAGGGAAGGGCCTCTAGGGAACTTTGCACTTTCTATACCTTTGTACTATGCACTGCCCTATTGATTCTACACCCAATAATGTTATTACTTGAACCCATCTATAAGAAACTGCTTCAGAAATTCATTTGTGTGTATGTAAATAACTCGACGTAGAAACAGGAAGGGGAAAAATTCTGCAGTAATGTACAGATTTTTTTTCTTTCCCGTTTATTCTCGGTTTTGCTTTGGTTTTAGCCCCTCCTTTTGATTTTTCACTTACCTTTTCTTTCTCCTCTGTTGGGTTTTGTTGCCGCTGGGTTTATGGGTGCCCTGATACTCCAGCAGAGGTCAGAAGGCTGCAGGTCCATCCTCTCCATCCGTTACGTGGCTTTGCCATCCAAGCTTGGAGTGTCTAAAACGATAATAACAGTTGTGTTCTTTGCTCTCATTTTGGATGCATAGACTGAAAAATTAAAAAAAAAATAACTTGTAAAATGGCTTGTTAAAAAATACAATTACCTCTAATTAGTAGTACGCGTAAATGTTTTACAGAATGAAAGGCGTGCTTTTTATTTTCTTACTTCGTTACATTGGTGGCGAAAGAAGTCTGTATGAAAATCAGTTCTTTGCTGACACAAGTTCCATTTGTTACAGATAAATTCTAATAAAAATGTCAGTGTAATGCAGCCCTGGCCTTTGCTTTTGTCCACTCAACCACTTGGTTTTGAATGTTATATAGGTTCCCCCTGGTTATCTGATTAGTTTCTTTGTACTAATAGTAATTCCACTTACCAAGAGGCTATCTACAAATACCTGCCTGGAGGTAAGCCCCTTTTCCTGGTAAGCAAACTGAGGCTCCGAGAAATAGTTCGCCTAAGTTTTAACAGCAAAGAAAGAGGTCTTGTTTTTCATTCCATTTAGAGATCATGGGCAATCTTTAATTCTGTGGGAGATGACTACCATATAAATTTATGCAAGTGCATTATAATTTATACAAGTTTTATCATCCTGAAATAATTGTCAGGTCTCTTGCACATACAAAAATTAAAACTCCATAATATTAGTTTCTTAAACTCTTGGGGAACATAGCTAAGAAAAGTATGGCATGGAGTGCCAGTAATGAATCAGAACTGTCCTAGGCATTAGGGAAGCAGCTGTGAACAAAAAAGATACCAATGCCGCTTGCATGGAGACTACGGTAATGGAAGAGAGGCTGTCATTAAATAAATAATGATAAAAATTGCACTGTGACAAGTGCTCCGAGGGAAGTCAGAGGACCCATAAAGTTAGGACTTTCTATTGTGAGTGCAAGTCTGACAACTTGGCTTACACAAAAAGAAAAGTGTTTATTGGCTCATATATTAAAAGGTTAGGAATACCCAATTTTGTGCAACTAGATTTGGGGTTCAGGTGATATCATCAGCTCTGTGTTCCCCTGTCCTGGTTTCTACTTTCTGAGTGTCAGCATTAAGCATACTTTGAGCTACCTCAAAGCTTTGGGATCTTAACACCACAAACCAGGCAAGTGGAAGTTTACTTACCAAAAGGACAAAAAGACATCGTGGCGTGGAATGGATACTTCTTGGCCCTCGTTGACCTGACTCGGGATAAGTGATCATCTCAGGAACGCCAGTAGGGAGAGGAGGAGAGAATGGGCTTGAGTTGTCAGGTCAAGAAGGATTTAAGGTGGCCGTCATCTTGCCGAGTAGCAATGAATATATCGTGAGATGAACAACTGGCTGCAAATCAACCAAATGAGTTAAGGTAAGTCAAAGTACAGCACAGGTATGTTTGGAAATGTTACAACTAATTGTTGCCATAGAATTGGTGAGGAAATGAAACAGTCCCATTATCCAAACATTATTTTGGAAATACTGATACTGAGTAGATTAGACTCCTCCCCTTTCTTCCTCTTCACCTATTGGCCTTTAATTTAGCAAAGTTGATCACCCCATTGATTGTGTAAGTACACAATTCCTAATCAGAAAAACAGGACAAGGCAAATCATAATTGATCATAGTGATACATCATTTTAAACAGATGTTTATTAGAATGTCAAAGGTGACAAAATATGAGCTAATTTCACCAATATACACACATGCAGAAATTATTAGTTAATACCTGGCTAATAATTACTTTAGGGCTCTTTTAATCATTTATGATTAAAGATTAAGAGAATTTCAATAAATTATACATCTGAAAATACTTAATATTTGTAAAACTCCTTTTAAAAATCAGAAAGGGAACATAATAAGTAAAGATCTATGAAGTCTGAAATGGCCGATTTTATCATTTATAATGTAAAATAATGGTAGAAATACCTAAATGTTCAATAGGAAATGATTAAAGAAATATATATGTACAATTTTATAAACATGCTATAATGCCATGTGTAATACATTGCCATGTAGCCATTAAATAGTTTTCATGGAAAAGAATGTATGTTTTCAAAAGGAAGTATAAAATTATGTATACATAAAACTCAAGAATTAACTTACTTTCTACATTTTACATTTAAAAAAATATAATAGCTGAATAGGGGTCCTTTAAAACATATGAAAAGATGGAATTGTTTTCAAAATCCATTTTTTGAAATGCAAGAATAGGGGGAGGGGGAAAGAACCTAGGACAGATGAGATAAATAGGAAGCAAATAATATGGTGATTTAAACAAAAAACAACAAAATAGTAATCAAACACCACCCAAAAGAAAAAAGTCCAGGACAAAATTGCTTCACTGGTGAATTCTAACAAACATTAAAAGATTTACCTATCCATATCAAACTCTTTGAAAAAAATTAAGAGGAAAAATGCTTTTTTACTCATTTTATGAGGCCAACATTACCCTGTTATCAAAACCAGACCAGGACATCACAAAAATAAATAAATAAAAATTACAGGCCAATAGCTCTGAACATAGATTTGCTAGTATTTTGTTGAGGATTTTGGCATCTAATAAAAGAATATGATATTTTCAGAAAACAGACCAATAGAGCAGAACTGAGATCCCAGAAATAAAACCATATACTTATGGTCAACTAATTTGTGACAAAGGAGCCAAAAACATACAATGGAGAAAGGAAAGTCTACTTAATAAATGGTGCTGGAAAAACTGTACAGCCATATGTGAAAGAATGTCACTAGACTGCTATCTTACACCATACACAAAAATTAACTAAAAATTTATTAAAGACTTGAATGTAAGAACTAAAACACATAGAAGAAAACATAGGCTCTAAATTAATGGACACTGCTCTCAAAGATGTTTTTGTAAACCTGACTCAAACGGCAAGGGAAACAAAAGCAAAAATAATAGAGACTACTTTAAACTAAGAAGTTTCTGCATAGCAAAAGAAACAGTCCACAAACTAAAAGGCAACCAACCAAATGGGATAAGTTATTTGCAAATGATATTCCCAATAAGGGACTAATAGCCAAAATCTATAAAGAACTTAGACAACTCAGTAACAAAAAAAAAAGCAAACGATCTAATTTAAAAATGGGCAAGGGACCTAATGGACATATGAAAATATGTGTTCAACATCATTAATTATTAGAAGGGCTATCATCAAAAAGATAAGAAATAACAAATGTTGGTGGGACTGTAAATTGGTGCAGCCACTAATGTGAAATAACATCTCACAAGAGAGACTAAAATTTCCCAGTCAGTGTTATTTGATAATAAAAGTCTATGACTGAATGCCATCTTCTTGATTCAACAGGCCTAAACAGCAGTGATCCATTCACTCCTGTTGAGGAGACAAACGTCGAGAACATGCCAAACACATCCTTTGGTGGTAACCTGATTACCTTTTCGCCTCCCAGTGGAGAACAACCCGAAGAATTTTTAATTTAAACACAATTCCAAGCATTTTCCTTCATATTATCAATGCTGTGGTATATTCTTAGAATATTGAAGGGTGGAAGGCTGTGTTGTTTTTGTTCACTTCTCTTCATTTATATGGTATTATGTAATATTTTAATATTCAGTGTTCAAAGTGTGTTTTACATATGATACTGTTTCTCAAGGGAAGTGGGGCTTTTTTGTACAACAACCATGCAGAATAAAATGTATACTGTGCCTTGAAAAAAAACCATCATGGAGATTCCTTTAAAAATTAGGTAAAACTACTACAATGATCCAGCAATTCTTCTTCTAGGTATTTACTCCCAAAATATAAAAACACTAATTTGTAAAGAAATATATACCCCTATGATTTTATATATATATATATACACACACACACACACACACACACACACACAATGGAACACTACTCAGCCATTACTGCATTGCAACAACATGGATGGATCTTGAGAGTATTATGCTAAGTGAAATAGACAGAAAGGGACAAAAAACATGATTTCATTCATGTGTAGAATATAAAACTAGAGTAATAAACCATCTAACCAAACCAACAAAAACAAACTCACAGATACACACAGAATGGTGGTTACCAGAGTAAGAGTGGTGTTTGGGTAAAGAGGGATAAATATATGGTAATGGAAGGAAATTAGACTTTTTGAGCAAGCAATATAGTATACAGATATTGAATTATAATGTACACCTGAAATTTATGTAAAAAAGAGGAAAAGCAATTAATATCAGGAATTTTAATAGGAACATAACACTTTAGAACTTGCCAGCATTAATAGAACAAAGGACTTATATTCACAATATATAAGAAAAAGGCACTACTAGGCTTGAACAGTCATGTCACCAAAAAAGTATAGCCAAATTGCACAAACCTATGAAAAAGTACTCAATTTCATAAATAATCAAGAAAATTCAAATTAAAGCTACAGTGCAATACTTAATACACACTAACCAGAACTGCTAATATTAGACTAAAATATCAAGTGTTGGAGAGGATAAAGAGTAGTAGATCTGTCACACTATGCTTGTTGGAATGCAATTTTATAAACACTCTGAAACACGGTTAAGCATTCTGGAGTAAAGTGGAATATATGCATACTTTATCCAATAGTTGTACAGGCTGTAGTTATATAATAAATAGAAATGTAAGTATATGTGAACAAGAGACATAGGATTCCATTGCAACATTAATCATAGAGCCAAAAATTCTGAATAACATAAATGTCCATCGACAGTAAAATGGATAAATGCACTCTGGTATAATGATGCAATGGAACACAGTAAGTGATCAACATAATACTGAGCCAAAAGATGTCATATGCAAATAATACTATGATTCTGAAGTGGTTTCTTCTTGGGAAGAGAAAGATAGGTGGTGATTAGGTGAGCACAAGGCAAACTTCTTGGGTATAGCAATGTTTTATTCCTCCGCCTAGATGTGGTTCCACAGGTGTTTGTTTTTGATAAATCACTAAGCTGTACCTTTATTTCTATGCTCATTTTTCTATGTTAAACATCAATAAAGTTTTATTAATGCTTATTATTTAAGCATATACACATGTATAAAATTAATTGGTCTTCAAAATGTGAAAGTTTGCCATACTTGGGATGGTAAGCATCTATTATGCATCACTACTGAGAATGGGGGAAAAACAGAACTGTGTAGAACATTCAACTTACAGATGTTAAAGCTGAGATGTGGAAGGATGTGCAGCTGATGATAACTAGCATTGGAATAAAATACTAGGGAGGCTACAGATTTCTTACCATTCTGAGAGGTTGGGAAAGTCATAATTATAGGATAAGAATAAAAATTAATAGAAAATATTTTTTAAAAAACAGCTATGGTCAGTTGTTTAGTTGATTATGTCGATGTCAATGTTTAGGATCCAGCCCACTGTTAGACCTAGGGTGACCTGAGAATGACATACAATTCCATATAACATTTATACGAGTAAGAACCACTCATAACCTGTTGTGCTATTCAATGTTACTAAAATATAGTGCCAAAATATTTGTTGTTAAATTTTGATGAAACCAAAATGATTCTGCTCTCTCTAGTTCTTTATTACCAATACTTTTTTTCCTACTAGGAACTGAAAATAAAAGAAGTTGATGGAACTTGTGACTTTTGATCTGGATTAGACCATTAGTCTTGGGTTTTAAGTACACGTAGGTTAGAAAGATACCATCAAATAGCAAACAATCCAATTTAAAAATGAGCAGAGGACCTGACTAGACTTTTTTTTAAAAGAAAAGACATACAGATGGTCAACAGAAACATAAAAAGATGCTCAACATCACTAGTCATCAGGAAAATGCAAATTTTAAAAAATGAGGTATTACCTCACAACTGTCAGAATGGGTATTATAAAAAAAATACAAGTGTTGGGGAGGATGTGGAGAAAAGAAAAATGTGCACACAGTGGGAATGGAAATTAGTGCGGGCACTACGGAAAATAGTATGGAGATTCCTGAAAAAATTAAAAGTAGAACAACAGTATGACCTAAGTATTTATTCTAAAAAGACATATGCACCCCTATATTCGTTGCAGCGTTATTTACAATAGCCAAGATATGGAAATAACATAGGTGTTCATGGGTAGAGGAATGGATAAAGCAATGTGGTACATACAATGGACTATTATTCAGCCATAAAAAAGAATGAAATCTTGCAATTTGTGACAACATGGATGCACCTGTAGAGTATTATGTTAATTAAAATATGTCATATAGAGAAAGACACATAACATATGATTTCACTTACATGTGGAATCCAAAAAACCAACAAAATGAATCAAACTCATAAATGCAGTGTACAAACTGATTATTGTCAGAGGGAGAAGAGGTGGGAGATTGGGCAGAAAAGGGGCAGGTGATTAGTGAGTGAGTTCAAACTTTCAACTTAAAATAAGTCACAGGGATGTAATGGACAGCATAGAAAACAGTCAATAACACCATAATAACTACATACAGTGACAGATGGTTACTAGACTTACTGCAATGTCACTTTGCAATGTATATAAATGCTGAAGCACTATGTTGTACACTTGAAACTAATATACTGTGTGTCAACTGTAATTAAAAATAATTTCTTTTAAAAATAGGGCAAAACAAAAAAGTTACAAAGTAAAAAAACAAATCACTCAGATTATTTGTTCTAAAGAGCACCTTGAAGTTGTTTCAAAAATTGCAGAGACAGTAGATATTAACTGAGTGGGTTCCAAGACATCATTGTTTGGCTAAGGATTCAAAAGTGAGTTAAATACAGCACTTATGTTAAATACAGGAATGTTTTACCTAATCCAGGAACTAAGATAATTAATAGAGGCCCAAATGTGTGTGATGAGGTACAAATAGAATAGAATATGGTACAGGGGATATGTAAGGTTTATCTTGTCATACCAAACATCAAACTCTGAGATATAAATCTGAATTGAAAATGGCTA
Organism: Myotis brandtii; assembly: GCF_000412655.1. NCBI lineage: Eukaryota > Metazoa > Chordata > Mammalia > Chiroptera > Vespertilionidae > Myotis > Myotis brandtii. Next base: position 343,997 of record NW_005370297.1, on the reverse strand, counting down.
TATTGTGCACAAATGCCCTCTATCCCAGCATTTCTGTGAGCCTTGAAGAATGGACAGCATTTTAATTGATAAAATCTGTGAAGAGGGACTTCTAGTGGAAGAAGTGAAGACATCTGAAGGCAGGAATGTGGCATTGGTCCTTATGGCCAGAAGAGTCGTGGGCATGAAGCCGGGTACAGGACATCTCCTCCCTGCTGCCTTCCATTCCACTCTCTCTTCTTCACAGGGCTCTCAGCTCCCTTCCAAGCTCCCACTACATCCCCAACAGGCCAGTGTGGCCCTAGGCTTTTTTCCAGTTTGCATCCAGATGGTACTTTATAAATTGTCTTTTTTTTGCTCCTGGGTTTCAGGAATGGATCTCAGCTCCAAATAATATTTCTTGGGACTTTTCTTATTAAGCTCTCCCTCTCTCTAACCATATCACTGGAACATATGTAGCATAAAAAGTTTCTGCAAGATGAATTTTCTGTAAGTTTCCAGAATGTCTCCTTAGAGAAATCAAATAATTTCAGGAAATAATAAATCATGGTTTGTTCTTTAAAAAAACAAACATTTTATTCAGCAGTGCACCTGTGAAAGATAGCAGGTTCTTATGTTAAGATAGGGTCTATAATAAATTTAGGAGCCTTTGACCTGTGAAAACTCCTCTGGTCCTTGTGATTCAATTCAATGCCAGCTCCATTTTTTCATGTATTGAAAGGATTTTTGTTTAACCTGCCAGGATATTTCCCAACTTATCCTCAGAAGATAGCCAGGGACCAGATAGCCCCTGTCTCAGCCAGGAGGGCCGCTTGCATACACCAATGCCTGTCTTCACAGATGCAGACCCAAGACCTGCAAATCCAGTTCCGTAGTAAATAAAGATGATGTGGCAATGGGGCTACACATGGGGTGCTTTAGAACCCAAAGCACATTGAGCCTGCTTCTGTCAGCACAGACAAAGAAAGGAGGCTGTATTACTATAGCAGGAGCAAGTAAACAGGCTTTCTCTGCCAGCAAAAGCGGCACACAATATACTTAACATGCCTGTTGGAGCTCAACCATAAATCACACTGTCAGTTGTGAAGAGTACAGAAAGGGCCTTCCCGCATCACAATTACTAAAGTTAAAGAGCACACACGGGCAACTCATCATGGTGAAGATGAACTTGGTCATTTGATTTTCCATATTTCTTATGATACTTTTTGTCAGTGGGGAGGATGGATGTAGTAGGCATGTCTCTACAGTCCTCAGTTGATATTTTTGGGTGAAAGAGGGTGTAGGAAAGCAGATAAGACACTGAATAAATCGAAGCAGGGCTTCTGAATACAAGAAGATGTATCCAATTGCTCTAGGTGGCCATGAGTAAAACTAGGAGCTCAGATAGAGCAATCGAAGGAAGGATTTTCTATAAATAGGATTTCTCCAAAGAAGGACAAACTTCACTACGGTATTCCAACAGGTGATCAGCCACTTGGTCACAAATGTTAGAGAGATTGAGGTAAGAATGGGTAGCCTAGATGTTCCCTTAATGACAGAGGCCCCTTCCATCTGCACATGCTCACAATGGTTCTCAACCTTCTGGCCCTTTAAATACAGTTCCTCATGTTGTGACCCCACCATAAAATTATGTTCGCTGCTACTTCATAACTGTAATGTTGCTACTGTTATGAATCGTAATGTAAATATCTGATATGCAGGATGGTCTTAGGCAACCCCTGTGAAAGGGTCGTTTGACCGTCAAAGGGGTTGCGACCCACAGGTTGAGAACCGCTGTATATATAAATCAACTTCCCTCAGAATACAAGTTAAACCACAGCCCATATGAAAGAGCTCATTGCTATTCAGTCAGGGAAATATGCCCATTTAGTCCATGGCCCCAAATAGGTTCAAGGCTCCCTCATGTAACCACCAGGCACAGGCATACAGCTCAACTGCTCTCACACTCCAGAGTTTGAGGTCTCTGGGAGAACAGGGCATTCTTCTCCCGCACATCTGAAGGGACATGAGCTCCAGGAAAGCAGACTGGCCTAGGTTTTGCTGTGGTGGGGTGGTGAGGCTCGGTGAGTTAGCACATGGCAGGGGCCTTATGGTTTGAATGCCTGATGGCACCAAAGGAAGAAGCAACCAGGACTTTTACCTGCTTGTCCAGATGTGAGGCACAAGGGGAAGAGGGACAGTGAGGCTTCAAAGCTGTCACAGGTCAGATATTAAAAAATGGAGTCTGATTCCTCATCACAACCCATTATAGTGGTTGCATGCTGCCTGTGCTTTGGTTAGCTCTCATTTGAACCACGTCCTGGCTTTGGAGAATCCACTATCATATGAATCTTGTACAGAAGTAGGGACTTGCCTTCTGCCCCCAGGGGTAAAAAAACAAACAAACCCAGACACTGCCTCTTTCTGAAACCAGAAGGCTTGAGCGTAGATTGGTAATCTAAGTCAAGCAGGAGGTGATGGTTAATGTCGGGAGCTGAGAGGAGCAGAAATACCAGTAGAGGCCACGGTGACCTAACCAAACCCTTCTTCCGGTGTGATTTGGCTACAGTCCTGGCAACCTGCCTCCCTAATTCTTTCCTATTTGTAAGTTTGGTTCTCTAGGCTTTCCATCTGTTTGTGAGCCAGATAACATCTCCCAACAAATTCTTTACTGCTTAAGCTACCCAAAGTCAATTTTTGCTGTTTGCAATGAAGAATCGATTTGTTGATTAGTCACACACATTCATTCTCACATACACACATTCACTCACACATACATGTACACACAGAGTAGAGTTAATACAGTTATAGAGTAAAAGGAAGGGCAGATCAAAAATAAATAAACAACCTATCATTAAAAAAATAAAATAAAATAATCTTTTTAACTGTCTTTTCAACAAGTCTCTAGTGTGTTGTCAATAATTGGAGTGGCTATATCTGAGAGATATTTTTTAAAAAGGAAATATGGAAATAGAAAATTATAAGCCCCAATTTTATATACACCAATTAAAAATAAACAATTTGCATTGAAACTGTTGATACAGGTCAAAATTGTAGTTAGTGAGAAATCTTTGTAAGAGAAGAAGATGGATAACACAAGTATGGCTGAGAATGCAAAGCACTGAGTGTAAATATCCTGATAAAAGCACATGTGAATATTGTCACCTATATCTTGACAATGTAAGATTGAGTTAATATGCAGCTGTTTGCTACGAATGACCAGAGCCTCTTCTATGACATTCTGTTGTTTAAGGACATGTTTTATAGTTATTTCTATAGGATATAATCCTTAACCTTGAGGCTACAATTACTGCAAAAATGCTTTATACATATATTTGTTATTGGATATTGTATTTACTCTCTATGTTGTTAGAGGAAATTGCATTTGTTAGAATATGTTTGTTGGAGCAAATTGAATTTAGTCAGCTAAGTTGTAATGTGCACATCAGTTCTGTGATGGTTTTCTCATTATAAATGGTTGTGCTAACTGTATGTTCTATGTTCATATAAAAGCCTTGCAGTTACTCTCCAGTCAGAGAGCATTACGACCCTTATCTCGGCTTTATTCTTGCATTCCAGTTCCAAAAAACTACTTCTGTAATTCTAAAAGACTTATGTACAAAGGCAATGAAAAACTTCTTAGAAGAAGATAGAAGTCATTGCCCTCTAATTATAAAGAGTGAAAAGTTAAACTTACCCATGCATATGATTATGGTAGAATTATCTGTAACTGGATACTAATACTTCTGGAAACATATATATGTCTATTATTCTAGAAAAAAAAAGGAGCAAAATTCACTTTTGGAGGCAGATGGCTGTTGAACTGATACTCTGTTGGGCTTTCAGGCTAGCAAATGGAAAGTCAAACTCCTATTCTAAGTGCATGATGACTGGAATCCCATCAAAAGTTGTTTCCTTTGGGAGGAGAGTTGTTATCTTTGTAAAGTACTGTGTTGCCTGACAACTGCCTACTGGCTATAACATCAGCTGTTGTTGTTGTTGTTTTTCCCTTTGAAACTGGTTACTTGCTCACCAAGCCTACTTCCTTTTCTTCCTGGGCATATACTTAGACTAAGTCTCCCAGACTGAGTTCTAGCCCATGGAAGGTGAGAGAAAGTCATATTCCGGGACTGGTGCATAAAAAACTCCTAAATCTGAGCCTCTGTGTTCCATTCCTTTCCTCTGGCCCAGTGCAGATGAGCACAGTATCCTTGGGAGCCACATGGGATGAAGATGGCAGAGTCTCGAGGTAGAAAAGTCTGGGTCCCTGAATTAGTGCTCAAGGAAGAGCTCAGCAGTCAAAATCCACTTGGAATTGTGCGTCAGTGGGAAATACGTGTCTGCCACATTGGAGCCCTTACACATTTCTGGCTCAGCTTGTAAGGTAGACTGGTCTCTGCAATGTAGTGTATGGTAGAGACTGGAGAGAGAGACGCCCTTTGAAATAACTGTGTGGAGGAGCGTGTGTTGGTATTGTAGGTGCAGTGATATGTAGTATCCACTAGAAAATGGTCTTTTCTGCTTTGTAATTCTGTGTTGTTAAATATTAACAACTGGTCTTAGGTATATTTTGGTGAAATAAGATAAGGAAGTGTTTATACTCTGTGTCAGCATTTGGGGTAGTTGGCGGAAGGAACCTTCAAGACAATGGTCGCAGTCCAGAGAAGAGGTGGTTGGAGATAAAAATGTGTTTGTGAAAAGTGTTAGAATTCCCTGGCAAATGCTTATAAATTCATAGGGATGGAAACATAACAAAAGCTGCGGCCACATGACTTGGTTCTTCATTACTTTTATAATTAAAAGGAGAGTGTCCCCTGAAGGCTGGAGAAATTAGGATCCCTGAGCTATATAATTGTACATATGGGGCAAAATAATATTTCAAAGTATGCACTGCCATGCTGATTTCGCCGGACTCACCGTAGCTGCAGACACAAACCACTTAGCAAATAAGCAGCAAAGGGGCATCTTTTCAGTACAGAGCCCCCCCACCAACACACACACACACACACGCACACATACATACATACATACACACACACACACACACACACACGCCACATCCTAAGCCTCTCAGTTCAAAAGGCATCAACATGGTATGAATCAGAAGTGATTTGCTCAGCAATACCCCCAGGAAACATTATTTTCTTTTTAATCCAGATGAGCTAATGAAATGCATAGAGTATAAGAAAGAAAGAAAGAAGTCCTACAGAAATGCGTCTTGCCTACCACCCCTTTTCTGTATGAATAGATGGGATTGAGCAGAATAGTAGAGAATATGCCAGAAGACTGAGTGCTTCTAGAGTGGGGAGATTGGTGGCCTGCCTCCCTTATGAAATGTTTTGAATTTTGTAGGGTTTGTTCTTATATTTTTTAAGAGCTGAAGTTGGCAAATACTTCCCACACCTCTAGTAATGACAGAGGTCAATAAAGATGGTGACAGGCAAATCCTGGCATCAGAGGGGCCGAATATCACTATCTTGCATTTCTCTCCTGTTAATGGAGGACACGACCAACACACACAACTTGCAACCTGTCAGATTCCTCGCAATCTTCTTTATGGTTTCATGCTCAGGAACACTATTGGCAATCTCATTCATTCCTTCATTTATTTTAGCAAAACCATAAAGCTCCACTTAAAACACACTGTCCCTCAGCTCATGTGGGCCTCTTACTATGCAATCCTGAGCTGTTGCAGCTGGGGGGTTCAACTGGCAGTGTCCAGAGAAGCACTGAAAATTCTCAGGCTTCCTCTCCCAAAACGTGGGAATCATCTCTGAGAAACCTCAGCAAGGGAACTGCATGGTAGTGCTGGGGTGGAGGAGGAAAACGGCTCCTGCCTTAAGGCCCTTCACCCAGAGAAGTGACAAGGAAATATAGAGGCAGTGTCAGTCCGGAAAAGAACGATTTAACAGAGAGCACAGTAGGCAAGAAGAGGCTCTGCCCAAGATTGTTCTCAACAACAATCCTTTCGTCCCCTTAAAGCTCATGAGATATCACCGTGTGGTTATCCTCAGTCTCTTATTTAAGTATTTCCTAATCAGAATTATTTTTGTTGGACATTTTAAAACATTTAACATGGTAATAGGTTACTCCTTTACATCTTAAAATGCTGAAATGCCTAAAATCAACTGGAAACCTGAATGGAGGAGAGGGGGCAGAGTAAGTGTACAGTTTTCCTTAGTTCCACATTTATTTGGCTCAAGAATCCATATTTCCCCAGAACTCCAATTAACTTCTTGTGGAAACCTAGGGCTTCAAGGCATATAGCGTTGAAAGTATTGATAAATACCAAACTCCCAAGGGAAAGAATAAATCCAAAAGCTTGATTGCAGCATTTCCCAAAGAATGTGAACTCTTAGAACTTTATTCATGCATAGTATTCCTCTGCAAAATCATTTCCATGCTTAAACAGGGTTGGGGAAATCTGCCCTTGCTGGAAGTTATTGAGCTTTTTGTCTACCTAAATACCTATGGTTTGCTCTATATCTTTTTATCTTATTGCTTTGTGTTTGCAATTGTGTTTCTGCTAGCTGCAGGAGAGGTTATACAAATGAGTTGTCTCTGTAGCTCCACACCCTTAACGACACCTTGAACACAGAAGACACTCAAAAAGTGTTTGTTGAATAAAAGAACAAAGGATAGCCCTAACCAGTTTGGCTCAGTGGATGGAGCCTGGGCCTGTGGAATGAAGGGTCCCAGGTTTGATTCCGGTCAAGGGCATGTACCTTGGTTGCGGGCACATCCCCAGTGGGGGGTGTGCAGGAGGCAGCTGATCGATGCTTCTCCCTCTCTATCCCTCTCCCTTCCTCTCTGTAAAAAAATCAATAAAATATATTAAAAACAAAATAAGAACAAAGGATATGGGAGCCACAGCTGATGACAGAATGCAGTCCTGGGCAGAAGAGAGGTCTTAGCCCTATATCTACCCTGATGATAGACCCATAGTAGTTAGCAGAGCTGTGCCATCTATGACTATGCCTAAACCTTTTAAAAGCCACAACTCCCTTGGGTGTGCATTTCTGCATATTCCTGGGGGAAAAGAACAAAACCCTTTGAGATTAAATGACGTCCAGAGGCTAAAACCAAACTTCTGGGATGTTGTCCAAGGCTGGCCTACCATGCAGGGACTTTGCCTTGAGGACTCACAGCAATAGCTCCTCTGTGGAGATAACTGATCCCTAGACCAGATAGCAGATGTTACCAGAAGGATAGTATGTGCAGCAAAGGAGTGCCCCGGGCCTTTGATAGTGTCCATGGTGGTTTCTATAGGAATCTACAGAAGCTGGCATCATCCTTGGGCTAAGAAAGCTACTCTACTTAACATGAGAAACTTCTAAAAGTAAAATCTATTACCTTCCCTCGGTATAATTTTGTTATTCCGTAGTTCAAAAATGGCTATGATAGAAGTAAAGAACAATTCATCTGGTTGTGATTACTTTACCCAGGAGCCAAAATTATCCCAATGTGCCTATTTCTGGTATTTCTAGCTATAAAGTTGTAAAGGGAAGAAAAGGAAAGGGTTTATAAAGTCTTTCATAAATGCATTCATTTGTTCATTCAGCAACAGCTATTTTCTGTGTCTCAAGAATTGCCGAGTTGACTCCCTAATATAAACCTGGCTGACTCACACAATCCTTGGACACAACAAGGTGATTCAATTTCACCTCTGGTGGTTATATAGGTTTATGCCAACAACTTTCTCTGCTATTCCTATTTATTAACTTTCTAGTTTTTTATTCCCACTTTGACTCTGTCCCTAAACTTCTACTCTCCTTCTACCTAGTTGGGTTGCACATCAGTAGGCTTCTTCAGAGAAACAGAAGCAAGAGAAGATGAATAAGACTTATTGCAAGAAATTGACTCATAACTGTGGGGCTGACAAGTCTGTAGTCTGACCAGGAGGCTGGCAACTCAGGTAAGATTCGATGTTGTAGTCTTGATGTCTAAATTGGTAGGTCAGTCCAGGAGATTAGAAAATCAGGCTGGAGTAGATGTTACACAATCTTGAGATGAAAGTTGTGGGGCAGTCCAGCAAGCTGGAGACTTGGACAGATTTCTATGTTACTGTCATAGAATTACTTCTCCAGGAAATCAGTTTCTGTTCTTAAGGCTTTCAACTGATTGGATAAGTCCCACAGACATACTCAACCTTTACTTTAAAGTCAATTAATTACAGATGATTATCTCTAAAGTCAACTGATTACAGATGTTAATCACAACTATAAAACATGTTCACAACATTTTGACTAGTGTTTGACCAAACAACTGGGCACCATTGCCTTACCAAGTTGACATAAAATGTAACCATCACAGTTTGATATCCTGGATTTTGTCTTTTCTTCCCTATGTGATTGTGGGATGTAATTTTCAGGTTCTGCAAACTGGTTCCACATCTTTGAGTGACACCTACGTTCCTGAGGAATGTGATTTCAGGTGAAGAAATGGCATGAAAGCATTCTGGGTGGAATACTATAGGAGTCCATTTGCTCACTTATTGGTATCTGGACAGGAGGAGGAGCAAGTAAAGTGGTCAGAGAGCAAGTGGGAAACCAGGATCAGGAATGGACTGAGAAGGACTTTCGACGTCATAATTAGCAAGTGTCACATTACCTTATGGGCAACAAAAAGGCAAAAATGTCACACAAAACAAGATAGATGGTGAAGGCTCCCAGATGCAAGGTTTGAGAAAATGTAGGGTGAGGAAAGAGGCAGCTTTGCCAGGGGACTGGCCATCTGGTTTTCTGGGCTGAATTTCCTCACGGCATTATAATAATTAGAAACTAGTATCACCTTCTCACAGGAGACCTGTTCTCCTTCACCCAGAGACCAGAGGCAGCTCACCCAATTTGTAGCTTGTCATCTGTTGGGATTTGCAGCTTCACCTGAGCCACAGACTCATTAACTTTATGTGCAAATGCCTTGGGATTTTTATGGCTGGGTGATCTTTGTGACTGCCCAGGAGGTGAGCTTGAGTTTGTGAGTTGCCCCAGACTTGCCCACCCCCTATGACACTAGCTTATTAACTCAGTTTGTCAAAAGAAAGGTAACTTTTCCCTTTCAATTAAACAAAAGCAAAAAAACGGGGGGATGGTGGTGGGGGAAGGCTTCATTCATTATTTGACTTGGTGCTGATGTAGCTTAAGCAGAAATTAATTGTAATTTTCTAGGGTATACATGGTTATGTAACTCTAGCAAATATAACAACTGTTTCCTGAGAGAAGTAATGCCTGGAGGCTAGAATCAAGGCCAGTGTCAAGTGAGGTTTATGTTACCTAAGGAGTTGTCACAGCACATTTCTGATAATGTGAGTTTCAGGAATTGACCTTGGAGGCCAAAGTAGGAGGAAGGGGGTCACTCTTGTCTAACCTGTTCCCTTGGACAAGGCACTTATTCATAAGCTTCTGAACTGAATATGGAAGAGGTTTAGTCATTGAGATTCTTTAAGACCTTAATATCATTTCTCAAATTTCTCCAAAAAACCTCAGAGTGGAGGGATTGACATTCTGCTCCCACTCAACACAGAACCAATCAATCTTCATTTCAAACATCTCTTCTCTCTCCCCACCTCCGTACTTTTGGAAAAAATACATATATACATACATACATACATACATACATGCATAAAGATAAGTACTTCTGAATCTATAATACACTGTGTGGTCACCACAACATTCGTAGTACATTATTCAACTGGAGATCCTGCATCTTTGCATCTTTCAACAGGGTTCCAGAGGGTAGGTGAAAGGATCAAGATTCCCTGTAGCTCTTGTGAGAGCAAAGTTTACTTATTTCCATGCAATTTCCCCACCCTTCAAAGGGCAATGGTCAAAGAAAAGAGGAAGCAACTAATCCAAATAACAGTGCCCTTCAATTCCTCAAGCAATATGCTGGGTGCTAAAACTAGTTTAATAAGATGAAGAGGAAGCAGTGAGGGACCAAGACTGTATGTAATTCATAGAACGGGTCCTGAAAGGGGGACATTCTTTTATGTGCTTAATTTCCTACCAAACTATAGCACAGAGCCCTTCCCCATCTCCACTTCCTGTAATCATTGAACTCTGCTAAGCTTCTGCCCACCTTCTTTTATGGGACAGTCTTACAAGTGAATTCCTGAATGCAGAGTTGCCCACAGGGCATAGTAAACATTCAAAAAGTACCATTGAACTGAGCATTTTCAAAGCTTCAGTTGGTCTTTCTTGTTATATTTTGTGCTTAGAGAAAACTTAGAAATTCCAACCCTACTACCTGAGAGATGATTTCAATGAGCCAAACAGATACAGACAAGGTTTCTTTTCTAAAAATGTCTTCTCGTTATAATAGTCTCCTGAACAATCTTTCTATCAGGTATCTCTTTGAGTTTCTTATTTTCTCAGAAGGCAGTGCTAGTATATGAAACCACCTTTCTGTAAATGACAGTTTATGGGAAATGCAGGTTCCCTGTTAATAACTGTATTAAATCGTTACACTAAGAATGGCCAATAAATCACACCTATGGATATCTGCTCTCTTGTGTAATACCTCCCACATGGACTCTGGGCTTGGCCATGTGATTAGCTACAATATGATGCTTGATGAGGGCTAGCTCATTGAGGCTTAACCTCTTGGTACCATGTGATGAAACTCGGTCTAGATTTTTTAAGGATGAAAGACCACAAGAAGAAAAAGCCCAACATTAAACTGCTTCCCCAGAAAAGCAGATGCCAAGATGGGATCAGATGTGCAAGACATTTATTGGGGAGAAAGGCCAGGAGGAAATGGGGGGGTGCAGGTCTGGAGGAGAGGGGCTAGGAAAGGATGTAGCATATGCTGCATGAGACTCTAGGAAAGTCCTAGGTCTGAGGAGTCCTGGAGCCAACGTTGCCTGCCTCACAGAAATGGGTCTGCCTTCCTGTGCCTGCCATGCTTGCTCCTTGGCCTGTGGGAAGTGTGGCCTCAACACTGACAGGGCAGTGGACACAGAGCCAGAGGTCCCAGCTGTGGGTCAATTACTCTTCCCTACGCAAGAGATCTGAGTGGCCTATTTTCATGGTCACCTTAGCTACCAACAGTTCTAAAACTTCAGAATCCTCAGTTCCCACCACCAGAGAGACTGACAGTTTCCCTTTAATTTTGTGGAAGGATCTAAATTGCCCAGCTGGGTTTAGTGCCGAAACCTGTCCTAATCAGCTATGTTCAGAGACACAATGTCATATGTGGTCACAGAGGCATGGAACGAAGTCTATTCCAACTGAGAGTAGTACTGGGGACACCATTGTGAGCCAGGCAGTCACCAATGCAAATAAACGCAGCCAGAGGACTTCAGTCCACAGCACCTGTTTTGTGAGCTCAGCTTAGGAAAGATGGTCCCTTTAGCCTATGAGCTTCCACTTGTGACAAAAGTCCTTGAAGCCTCCCGAAGCCCCAATTCAGGATAAACTATTCCTTCTCCTTTAAGGGCCTAGTATGCACCCCTTATTACACTGTGCTTTATATGAAGGTTAAATGAGTTAAGACATTTAAGGAACTTAGAGCAGGGCTGGGCCTAGGACAAGTAAGTGTTCAAGAAGTGTGAGCTGCAGTTATCATAACTATTATTAACTTTAGTGGGATGCATTCCTGTCTCCTTCACTAGATTATGTGTTCCTCACAATCAGGGACTGTTTCCTGGATATTTTAACGCAGAGAAGAGCAAATCAGTCTCCCAATGAATGCCTGACAAATTGAATCTCCTTTCAAGATTGCTCCGAGGATAAAGCATTGGAGAGCCCCGTATTTCAACAGTATGTGAGCTTTTGTTCAGCAGTCAGATCTTAATGAGCCCTGGGTAGAGTCTCCATTTCTTGGATTAGCCTCAGCACACGTTTAATCCCTTGTCACCAAAATGCTTCTGGGACTCTACCCTGAACTGAGATCAGTTGGGAAAGGAAAAGTAATTCTAGTAATTAGCCCAAGCAGAACATGATCAAAAAGGTTAATTTTTCACTCCCCAAAGCACTCAATGCAGACAGAAATGATTTTTAGATTCTTCACCCTTTTCTCTCCTTGCATTAGTATGAATAATTAAAGGTTTCCTATAAAAATCACAATTATTATTTAATTGAGGTAAATGCTAGAAGTGACAATCGCTAGGTAGTAGGATCTAAGGCAAGTTTTATGTTTTCAATTTTGTTTATGTGCATTTTCTTTTTTAAATGAGAAAGCTCTCTTTGTATAATAAAGTTCCAGGCTTCCCCCTACCTACAGAGTCACTGTTTAATTGTGTTAGGATACATTTCATGGTGCTCATAAAAATTCCAGAATAAATTAACTAAAATTAAATACATCATTGTGTGATCTTGGTTGAGTTATTTAGCTTCTCTGAGTCTCAATTTTCTCATCTATAAAGTGGAAATAAGATCATTAACTTAAAAGCCTGGCATGAAAAACAAATAGCACATAGCATAGCACATAGTTCATGCTCTTAAAATGTTTTAATTTCCTTTTTTTAAAAAAACAACAACTGAGTTTTTGTGATTGTGAAGAGCACACACCTCCTCAGAGAAAAATCCATGCATGTCAGCCATGAAATTGACAATAAAGATCCTCATATGCTATATTTAAACTGTCGTATTGCACACAGTCCCTTCCTGAGGTGTTTTTAATAAATGTAGTGTCCCCAGTGTATGGTATATGAGGCCCAAGTTATTGTTGGAGAGTCTGATTCTTTATCAAAATAAAGAACATGTTTTGAAGGCAATTTCCAAAAAAAAAAAAAAGTCATCCCACACCAATTCTGCTTTACCCTATGCTTTCTTCCTTCTTTTTTAGCTGATTTACTGAGGTATGCTTAACATACAAAAAGTGGCACATAATTATTGTATACAACTTGATAAGTTTAAAGATAAGTATATATCCATGAAACCATCACCACAGTCTATGACATAAACATATCCATCCCCTCCAAAAGTTTCCTCCCATCCTCTTTATGTTTTCTGAAGGGAAAGGATAATAGCCTTACAAGGGTTATAGACTTGGAGTACTCTGGAGGAGAGCAATTTTGTCTGTATGGAGACTAATAATAAAATAGAGATGGTGAGAAAATATCCCAGATCAGAGAAATTGTTGGATGTACTGCAAAAGTGCTGAGGCATTCAACAAAAGAAAGTCACAAAATTTCAGAAGAGAACAGCAGCTCCCAACAATGATAGTCATGAGGATCAACATCCACCCTGATCTTTTGTTGAGGGTTACCATGTGCCATGCACTAAGCCAAGCATTCTGCATGTATTATTTTACAAGAGCCCAATGAAGTGTCTACTATCATGACCTTTTGCAGATAAAAATACTTGAGGTTTCAAAGGTTAAATGGTGTCCCTAAGATCATACAACAAGCAAACATCAGGGCCGGATTTGTCTGGTTCAGGAACATACCATTAGGCATTAGGGTAGAAGAACTGCATTGACCATAAATGCCTAATAAATCTTCCTTGCTTTGGATATAAGAATGAACCGGTAGGCCCTGGCAAGTGTTGCTCAATAGTTAGAGCATCGGCGCACAGACCAAAGGATTCTGGATTCGATTCCCAGTCAAGGGCAAGCACCTGGATTGCAGGTATGATGATCCCCGGCCCCTCGGTCAGGGTTCATGCAGGAGGTGGCAACCAACCAATGTGTCTTTCTCACATCATGTCACATTGATGTTTTTTTCTCTTTCCCCCCTTTGCCTGCCTTCCACTCTCTCTCTAAAACAAACAAACAAACAAACAAACAAAAAAAACCTAAAAAAACAATCAATGGAAAAAAATATCCTCAGGTGAGAATTAACAAAAATAAATAAATAATCCCACAGTAGGAGAGAGAGAGCTTTTTTTGTAACGAGTTCTGCAATAGGCTTCTAATAATGATGCATGATCAGGGTAGCTATTTCTGGAGGAAATTAAGAAGACGGTGAAAGTCTCTTATAGGAAGGAATAACAGTAGGTGGGGGAGCAATCTGGTTGGACCTGAGATCTAAGTAATTTTGGGGGGGGGAGCTACAATTATGAAAATGTTATGTTTAGTTTGTTTGTTAGAGGTGGCTTGAAATAGTATTACTTTTCCAGGGCTGCCATAACAAAATACTGCAGAATGGGTGACTTAATCAACAGACATTTCCTTGCAGCTCTGGAAGCTGTAAGTCCAGGACTGAGGTGTCAACAGGGTTGGATTCATCTGAGGCCATAATGGAAACATTGGTTCCAGCCCTTTCTCCTGGGCTTATAGATGACCACCTTCTCCCTGCTTTGTCCTCACATGTCCCTTTGTCATATTGAATCAGGACTGACCCTAATGACCTCATGTTAACTCAATCATCTCTTTAAAGACCTTATCTCCTAAATATGGTTGCATGCATAAGTACTGGGTATTGAAACTTCAACATATGAATTTTGAGGGTACAAGTCAGCCCATAATATTGTCTGATCAAAATCATTAGGGAAGGGGGCATTAGGTTTGTGCAAGCTGTGCCCTGCGTAATTCCAGCTGTGCAATACGACAGCAATTTGGGGTGGCCTTGCCGTGGGAGTGCCTCCAACTGTGTCCCCGTCAGATCCCACCTGTGTTTTGAAATCAACATCGAGCAGATACCCTCTGTCAAGTGAAACTCCTTCCAACACAAGTTAGGCACATTGTAGGACCAAGTTGTCCAGTAGAAAACGATCTCAGTCCTAGGTGCTAGGTAGGGGCTCAGGGCAAGAAATTATAATGCCATTACTTCTCCCTCCCTTTCATCAAGTTAGCATGAACCATGGTCCACAGAAGGTTGTTTGTGGACAAGGAAGTGGAGTGATGTGGCTAGAGAGAACACCAATCTAACAGAGAGACTGACACTGTTCCCGAGTTGAGTAGGCTGGCAAAAAATCCTGACAGTGCCCTCTATGTTTATTCACACAGTGATTTGCTATGTTGTTTAGATTCTGTACCTTCCTTTTCTGGTTCCCTTATTCCCTGAGTTGCTTTGAGATAATTCTGAGGAAGAAATGGCACATCAAAGGAGACAGAGATCTAAGCAGTGGTAAACCAGGGTGTCTCAGGTGGATCACAGTAGGCAGGTGGAGCTGTGCCCTCTCCCCTCCACCTTTCCAATATCTCTAATACAGAGATTGGGGCTAAAGGACCCCCAGAAGGATGAGAAAGGGACTCATATATTGGCTTTATAATTGAAATTCTGACTTCTATATGTTGTGTACAGCACTGGGCAAGCATAGACAGGACATATTAGAAGACTATTCTTTTTTTAAAAAAAATCTTTAAATTCTTTATTAGTTAAGGAATTACAAATGTGTCCTCATCCCCCCTGCCCCATTAGAGAAGACTATTCTTGCCAGCACCTCCTAAACAACCAGACAGAACCTTCATCAAGAGAAAAGTGTGGTTTACTGAGGTCAACTCAGTAACCCAGCAGGGACCTCAGGTCAGTGGTTGGTCCAGGTATTATAGAACCCAAATTCAGCCCAGTAGCATCACTTGGATGGTGTCTGTGTTTGGGGGCAAGAACTAGTCTTTGGTGTGACATCTCAGTAACTCAGTAACCTCAAACACTTCATGACCAAGCAACGCTACCCAACAGAGCACAACTCGTAGGTTCCAACCTTCGTCTTCCCTGGTGGATGACCTTGACTGCCCCTGCACTGTGTCAGATTAGGGCCCGTGACTGAAGTGATTGGCCAGAATCTGCATGCAGGAATGCCACCTGGACCTGGCACAGACAACAGGTGGTGGCTGCAACACAGCTCCAACTGTCCACATAGAAGCTTCTGTGGCAGGTCTGGAGCCTCTGTGGGCACTTTATAAGGCATCACTATGTTCAGGCTTCAAGTTAGCAACCTTCTGGTATAATATTTATGTAATAACATCTTCTACCCGAAATTGGTAAGGCCTGAGCATATTGAGATCATAATTTTCTTTACGCTAAAAGGGTTCTCCTTTCTAAGCTGTTTTTAAGACAAGATTATTTCAAAATAAGTATGACAGCAAAGCATAAAGAGGAACCCGAGTCTAGGAACCTGGGGCTTCGGGGAGGACTCCTAAGACTCTCGCAGATGCAAAGAGCCAAGTACTATGATTTAACACTTGGGAGGCACTGAGCAAGGGTTTGGTATAAGAAGAGTACAGGATGGATGTTAGTTCTTGTTAGTATCATGCCAGGTGCCCATCTCTTCATCGTGCCTTTCCAACCCCATAGCACCTCAAGACCTAGGATTCTAATAGTTATTAATACTCCAGATGCTCCAACTAAGCCCATGATCTTCTTCAATGAAGCTTCTAAGTGTGTCAGTTGGTGGTGAAATCAGAATTTGAGCCCAGGCAGGGAGACACTGAAATTCACATGCTTACTCATGACCCTACGCTGACTGTCCAGCCTACTTAGCTTCCTCATACCCACACCTCTCTAAGTCTGTCTTGTGCCTTCCCATCTCAGGTTTTTTCTCCTCTTGAAGGATGAATGGGAACTGGGTG
The DNA here is from genome assembly GCF_000412655.1 of Myotis brandtii. Taxonomy (NCBI): domain Eukaryota; kingdom Metazoa; phylum Chordata; class Mammalia; order Chiroptera; family Vespertilionidae; genus Myotis; species Myotis brandtii. The sequence goes on along the minus strand of NW_005370297.1, from coordinate 327,584 downwards.
CCACCCTCCCGGATCTCAGCCAGTACAAAGGAGAATATATTAAGAGACAAACAAATGGTACAGACAAGTTCCTCAGAGAGAAAAGAAAATGTGTTTTTTTAAGGCCACAGTTTTGTTTAGTTTTGTTTTGTTTCCTGCAGGGATTCAAAAATGAGCTCTCGGCTCCTCGGGTCTGCAAGAGATTTCTTTCATTCCCGAACTTTCCATGGGCTTCTGATTTATAATGTGTGTTCTCTGCAGATTGTCACAGAACAAGAAACTTGCCTAACTAAACATAATGGAGGCACCAGGCCTCTGCTGACATTATTGGGGACCAGTGGCTTGCCTGCTGCAGGGTGTGAACAGTCATCCAGAACAAAAGAAAATAACATAAAGGAGGCGGGGGTGACAGAGTCCAAAGGGAAGAGCAAACTGTCTTCAGTAGCAGTTCTAAGAACGACTTCCTCCCTGGGTTCGTCTGTGTGCTGGTTGGTGCAGTCCCGGCCCAAGAAGAAGGGGGTATCTGTGCAGAGTTATAATTAAGTTGATTGGATTCTAGCCCTGTTTCTTGTATTAATTAATGTGGTGGCTTTGAACAAGACCTTGGCCTTTTTTTGAGACTTAATTCCCTCATTTCTCAAATTGATATGGTAATATCTGCTATGAAGATCAAAAGATGAAAAAGAATTTTAATGCATTTCTGTGTTCCATAAACATGTATTGAGCTCCAAATAACAGTCAGCCTCTGTGGTCTGTGACCGTAGCGGGAGGCCCATCCTCGGACCTGAGCAAGTCACTGAACCTTGCTCCTTCTATTCCTGTGTCTAACATGAACTCAGTCATCTTCTCTTTCCTGACACTCCCCAAGAAATCATCCTAAATTTAAGGAAGATAACTGGAAAACAAAATCTTTGTAAGGATATATTAAATTGCTATTGTTTCTTCCATTTTAGCATGCATTATATAGCCTTGTAGTGAACACCACTCTCTCTAGAGAGCGACCGCCTCAGCTCAAATCCTACTATGTTTTGGCTGTGTAACCTTGGACAAGTTCCTTAGCCTTCTTAAACCTCCCATTCTAGGTTTTTAAAAGAGAGAATGCAGATAACAACATCACAAATTATTCCAAGACTTAAACAAATATATTAGTGGATATACATGGGAAAGGAAGGCAGCAAAATTTAACGAGTCACTCAAACTCTGAGGCAAAACAGGACCTGGAGTATACAGGATGTCCCAGAAAATGTATGCACACTTTCACAGCTGATAGCTCAATTTTGAAAATGAAACATATTTCAATAAACACTGCATTTGTAAATAATTATTCAAAGTGTGTGTATACATCTTTTAGGAAACCCTATTTATACGTATTCTATTCAGCACACTGCTGGCTAAATACTTAAAAATTATTGTGATATCTATATTCCCAACTACATATCTCTAATATATACATATATCACATTACTCCTATAAGTGTACTCCCAGAGACTCTAACTCCAACATAAATATCATGAGAGTGATAGTAATAATTACTATGTTCTCAACACCCTGTGCTAAGTGCTGTGCCAAGCACTTTAGATATATTATTACTTATAACCCTTAAAATATCAGTAAATATGATTACTTTCACCACCTGATAGTTGAAGAAACTAAAGCATAGAAAATGTACACCTTGGGCCAGGGGTTGCCACCCTTCTCAGCTAAGAGGCCGAGGCTGAACTTGGGCTACTGTGGAGCAAGGGCGAAGAGGATATGCCTCCAGCTGCAACCCTAGGAAGGGAAGGTCAGCGTGAGCCAAGGGCAGAGGCGATGAGAGGGGCAGCAGTAGCACAGTTTCCACTGGGAGTGAGCTCCTGGAATTGAGGGTGGTGATGTCATGGTTAAGTTAATTATTCGACAGTGTAGCTGAGCCCTCCAGAACAAAGAAGTCCCTTTGGTAGGGCCTTAATTAAAGGTTATTCAAATATTTGAAGATCAAGGTGATCTAATTCTTAAAGGTGGTTACTCTTCAGAGAAAGTGGCCTTTTTTCTCCAGGGGACACAGATAAAAACAGACTTAGGCAGAGTGATTAAGCTTAGTACAAGTTAAAAGGCAAAACGTCAATAGGTTAACTGGCAGGATAACAGAAAATGAGAACTGAGATTAAAATGCACTGTTATATACTGTGGATGTGAGATTTATTAAGAAAGGGAGAGAAATAACTGGGGCGACAGGAAGCGAGTCAGTGAGGAAGCTGAGGACTTCCTCCGACCTCCCCCTCCCTCAGACCCTGTGCTTTGTTGGCCCGGAGGCAGGAGGGCAGGACAGGTGCTGCTCTTTCCTCCTTAGCTTACATCTGTGCACCTGTTTCTTCCCTCCACACGCTGCAGTCTTTCAGATGCAGGGGCATAACAGTAGGTTTACAGTTGTGAGTATGTGAAACAGAGCTTATTCTTGTATTATTTTTTTATTAACTAGAGGCCTGGTGCATGAAATTCATGCCCTGGTGTGGGGGGGGGGGAGTCCCTCAGCCCGGCCTGCACCCTCTCACAGTCTGGGAGCCCCACAATTGATTGCTCCAAAAAGGTAGGCCCTGCCCACCCAGCCAGGGCTCTGCGATGGATCACCCCCACAGAGAGAGGCCCAGGCTACCCGGCTGGCAGCGCTGTGGCAGGTAGCCTGGGCCTCCCTCTTGGGGGTGATCGATTGCACCCCACAGAGGGAAGCCCCACCCACCCACCAGCCTGTGGCCTGGGCCTCCCTCTAAAGGGCAATCATGAGGCAATGGCAGGCGCCCCCCCAACCAATCGCATCGCACCTGCCTTGACTGGCCTGGCGCCAGTTCCTGAGTTCGTGTCATAGCATGGTTGTCCAGAAGGTCATTTGGACAGTCGTTCTGCTGTTCGGTTGTTGGTTTGATTTGCATATTACCTTTTCATTATTATAGATTATTGTGTTATTTTCCACAGGAAACTGTAGGTCTACTTTTGCCATCCCCCTACCTGTGAGAATGCCTGAAGAGAGTAAACACCTTACAGCCCAGGATATTCCCTGACCATCCCAGCAGTTCTAAACAACTCACGGAAATGTCCCTTGACCTGGCCAGCATCCAGCTCCTCTCTCCATCGTCTGGGTCACTTACATTTGAAATGGGTGATATTTTACAGTAATAACAGCATTTGATAGTGGAATGGCTGTATAATTTATTGTCTAAACCACAATGCTCTGACAGTGAAAAGATATGCCATGATAGGCATAAACCCAGATAGTACTGGACAAATTACAGGCCAGAGGGTTACTCTATTAAGCATTTACTTTGTGCCAGGCACTGGGCTAAATGGTTTGTAGGCTTTATGTCATTTATTCTTGCCAACAGTCCTCTAAAAGAAGTGTTATTATGAGCCTCATTTTATCAGCAAGGAAACTGAGATTTGTAAACCTGCCCAAGGCTGTCATTCAAACTCAGGCAGAAGTGCGGAGTGTGCACCAGCCTGGGGGGAGGGGAGGTGGGCGGGGCACCCATCCTGAGGCTATCAGGGCTCAGTGGGACCACCTGAGCAGCCACAGCTTTGGCATCAGGCTGCCTGTCCATCTTTCAGCCTTGAGCTGACACTTCCCTTCCCCGCTAGGAACCACCTCCCACCCCTACTATTTGAACCAAGTTCACAGGAAGCCCCGAGTGACAACCTGATGGACCAAAATGAGTATCACACGGAGCCAGCAGCCACCTGATTAGGCCCCTCTATATTCCCCTCACAGGCATGGAAACTGGAAACATCTCTCCTTTCTCCTGGGAAGTGAGAGAGAACGTTTCAGAAATGGTTGCACCTTAGCCCAAGAAACAGAAAACAGATAAAATGGGAGACGGGTAGATCAGAGGAGAGTCACATTCTTTCTTGTAAATTTAAACATGAACTAAACCTCAAGGAAGGCTTCTACCTGTTGAAGAGATGGCCTTGCTGTGGTGGCTTTGGAAGGCAGAAGGGAGAATGTGCTGTTAAATGGGAAAAGGGGAGAAAGCACCAGGCTCCCTTTTCTTTGTTCGCACACGGGGGAAGCATGTATGGCTGTGCTATCCTGCAGCTTTGTGCGCATGGGCACATTAATCTAATTCTCTGAAATTCAATTTCCTCCTCTATATAAATGGAAAGAGCACCTATTTTGCAATATAGTCAATATTATTATCTTCTATAATAGGGTTCAAGGGCGTGATCTAGATATAGAACCTGGCTCAATAGACTGTAGCTACAAGTATTTCTCAGACGAAGAGAGAAAAAGGCTCCAATCCCATGTTTTAGGATGAGCACCCACCTGTGGCCTCCCAGAACCCAGACATGACAATGACCAGGTGGCTCCGTGAGTCCCCTGCTACCCGGTGATGACACATGTGAAGCAGAAGGCTCTCCATAGACCCACGTTAATCACAGAGCCCGAAGCAGGCCTTTGCATGTTTGCAAAGCATAAGATGCCCAAGAAAATCAGAACAGAAAACCTGTCAACCCGCAAGAAGTGTTAAGGCTGCATCTGGGAAAGTATCTTAGAATCAGGTGGGAGTAATTTTGAATGCAACCAAGTTTGGCTACCTTTTAGCTATGTTTTCCTGAGCAATGTTTCCAAACTGTACTTTTTCATCGTAAAATGGAATGAAGGAACAGCCGATAGACAATTGTGAAGATTAGATAGAATGTGTATAATGCACCTGTGGCTAATTCAGACAATTCATTATAAGCACCTTTTATTTCACTCATGCACAGAAGGAGAAAAAGATTCCTATCAGGACAATTTAAATATTCTCTTATGGTAGCAACATATTAAATGAAAAGAGAATAACACTGCAATCAACATTAGGCTAGATATAAAGAGGCAAAAATGTTGAAAAGTCACAACTCTTGATTGATGGTCAGCTGACAGTCAGCCACATGAGTAAGGAGTTACCCTAAAATTGTTTAAACATTTTATGGGCGATATTCCTCCACAGTACATTGTGAATTAAACTATGCAAAGACTTTCTGACCCAGACAATGTTACATTTAGTTTACCCTGCCTAGCACAGCACCTGATGTATAGAAACAGTCAATATAGGGCAACCATGCCGTTGGCCATTCATTGTGTGACTGCAGAACTACTGTCAAGCCCTTAAGCCTCCAAAATAAAACACAGTTTTCTTTAAAATATGAATCAGTAGAGAAGAACTGAATCATAGATAATGCAAAGCAGAGGGAAACTAAAAGAAAAAAATCAGGACATGCTTTAAGAAAAAGCTAAATAAGTGTCCTAGCAGCAGAATTCAATAATTAAATCTATGAGATTCAGCCAATATTTAATGAGGACTGTTCCCACGAGTAGGCACCAACTTCTGGTGAAGAGCAGAAGGAAGCGACTTTGGTTTCTGTATTTTCCCTAACGTTGAAAGTAGCTAGAGAAGAACTGAATCATAGATAATGCAAAGCAGTGGGAAACTAAAAGAAAAAAAATCAGGACATGCTTTAAGAAAAAGCTAAATAAGTGTCCTAGCAGCAGAATTCAATAATTAAATCTATGAGATTCAGCCAATATTTAATGAGGACTCTTCCCGCGAGTAGACACCAACTTCTGGTGAAGAGCAGAAGGAAGCGACTTTGGTTTCTGTATTTTCCCTAACATTGAAAGTAGCAAAGCGATGTGAGTAAGTGATCAATACTGCCTGCACCATCAGAATGTCTGAAGAGGCAGCAGGGCCCTGCTCTGACCTCCACCAACAGGAAGGCCAAAGTTCGGTTCTGAACAAACATACTGTAGGAACAAATTCTTTTGGAAAACCTTTACTCCCATGAAAACACTTGATTCCCTGCCCCACACCTGCTAAATGCAATACCATATACCAACCTCCTCGTTGATCCCACCATAGCTTGTTTCGCCTGGAGAACTTTCAGAATTGAAAATGTGGTCAAAGCACCAAATGGATTTTTCTGCCCCTATGCCTTCCAGAACGATGAGTAGCAATAGTTAAGGTCTTTTAAGTCCACCACCTTAAGGAACTTGAGCTCGCACTGGACAGGATGTCTCGGGAAGTCACAGCCACACCCACTGTGGAGCCCACTGCAAGTGCTTTCATTCACATCTGTGTTCATGAATATGCATCCAAACTTCCATTCCACAAAGACATATTTCATAATGTGCGATGATTTTCCCTCTGTGTGCTTACTTCGGTTGGATTTCACTGCAAGAACCTGCTGTGGCCTCACTGGTTGGCTGTTTCGTGATTTCTAGCTTTGGGAGAGATTGAGCTCTACCCAGTCTCCCTGCCCTTGGTCTCAGGGAAAGACAGGGGGCAAGAGAAGAGGAACTCACAGCAGAGCTCCCATCAGCTGTTGAATGAAGGACAATGCACTGCAAAAGGGCACAGATTCACTGGAGATGCTTGTTTAAAAAATATAGATTTCCAGATGCTAGTCCAGACCAACTGAGTAAGAATAACTAACCCACATGATTCTTAGACGCAGTAAATTTGAGAATGATACTCAAATTTGATGCCTAGAGAAGAATGTGGAAAGCGGGGAACATTCAATAAAGAGAATTTTCAGGTAAACCAACTCTATGGTATGATATGTCCTTCTCAGCAGAACCCTACTTCAGATAATCGCACCTCCACTAGGATTTTTCCATTCAAAGATCGGAGTTGGGTGCGATTCTGCATCCCGGCATACCTGAGTGTCCCTCAGAGCCCTCTAAATCAAACTCAAAAGGCAAGTAATGCCCAGGCCTTCCTAAGGATGATCTTTCTCCAGTGGATTATGTGCAGTGTGGGCTGAGTCCATGAAGATACGATCTCTTGCTTTACTTATTCTTAAACCGATAAATAAATAGAAACTATACCACAAATCCCTGCTGGTATTTTCCACTGTGGATATTATCCTTCCACATTCCACCTCAGCCCGCAATGACGGCTGGACCTGACCCCAGGCAGAGCTTTCCACAGAAGACACCAGCCAAATGGTGCTTTCAAAATCCCCAATAACAGTTGAAAAGAGCCAAGGAGGCCAGGTGCTGGGCAGGAGGTTATTTTAGGCTTGGCCGATGGTCCAAATTGGACATTTCCTCTTGCCTACCATAACTCTCCATTAAGAAAGAGAGCCTTATATCTTTCTCCCCGACCTCCCATCTCCCCTCTCCCTACTCTGCATGCCTCCCATTTCTATGTCAGTGGTGTGAAATTATTTTTGTACCATGTAAAGCACTGCTCATAGGCAATCATTTAACTGGCAATGTGAATGATCTCAGTGTCAGAAAGGAAAGACTTGCTCTTCTAATGGTGCTTCCTTTCGCCTGGTAAAGATTGTGGGACACCGGGTGGACAATGGGGATAAGAAGCACTGAGTTATACAAGGATCTAAGAACTGAAAGTGGCTCTAAGATACTATCAAGCTCAGACATTCTGGTCACATTCAAATGCCGTAGTTGTTATCACAGGGCCGGTCTCCCTTCTCCCAGTACTGAGGGCTTTTCTAGAGAGTGGGAGAACCCTCCATTGCCTTCTGTATTCTGCCACATCTTTGAGCCCAATCAGTTTGTTACAATGATATGCTTTCAATTGTCTCCTTTCTTTTCATCTCAACAACCACAATTTCAGCTCAGATCCTTACTAACTCTTGAATTCTCTTTATATCTCTAACTTGTTGAATACAGTAGCCTCTGCTCTCTCTGCCTCTGATACCACCCTCTCCAGTCCACACAGCTGCCAGTGTGATTTCTTGTACACAGTTCCTAGCATGTGCAGCATAAACACCTTGGATGACTCTCCCATTACTCAAAGGAAAAGGCCAAAACTCTCTCCAGTGGTTCTCAGCCTTCCTAATGCCGCGACCCTTTAATATAGTTCCTCATGTTGTGGTGACCCCCAACCACAAAATTATTTTTGTTGCTACTTCATAACTGTAATTTTGCTACTGTTATGAATCGTAATGTAAATATCTGATATGCTGTATGTGTTTTCCGATGGTCGCGACCCACAGGTTGAGAACTGCTGCTCTAGACCTTTACTCAGTTCCAAAATACCTTTCCAAACGCATCACCTAAGATGTTTGTGTACACCCTATGTTTCTCTGTATCCAACATCTCCGTCCTCCTAAAAATGCTGCTTCCTTTTGCATTTTCACAGTTCGTTCTTGATTGTCCTTCTCACCCCTGTGGGCATTCTGGTATATACTTACTCTTTAAGGTGCAGCTTAACAATCACTCCTGATTTCCTTGGTGAAAATTATTGCTCTGTGCTACTAAAGTATCTATTTTCCCATCTATTTCAATACATCTTACAGTATAGTTGGTTGGCTTTCTATTTGCTAGACTGTACGCTCTTACAAGTTAGGGATGAGCTATTCGTCTTGGTACAAGTAACAGGTCCAGCACAGTATTTTGTCCATACAACAGCTCAATATATGTTGATTTGTAATAAATGAATTATTTATGTTCAAAGCAGGCAGCTACTCCCCACTGCCTGCATAAGTAAGTTGTGATTTTCTCTTCTGCGGAAAGCCTGTAAGACAGAGAAGGGAACAGCAAGCCCAGGATAGAAGGCAGTGGAAACTTTTGAAAGACACCTGCCCTTCAAGGCCTATCTCTCTACACAACCCACACAAAGACCTCCTTCCAGCTTCTAGACTTCTTTCATTTTCTTATCTCAGTTGCACATAGCTTCTGGGAAGTGGTTCTGTTGAATATATTTGAGTCAGTTGCTGGTTCATTAGCACCTTCTTGCATTCAGCTGTGTCAGGCACAGAGAAACTTATTTTTCTCAATTAAGAAAAGTTGCAGCTCCAGAGACAACTAAGAGGCTTCTAGGTCTGCCCAGGATTCAGAAACACCAGGACAAAAACAACACGGTTGCTCTGCCTCCGTGGCTAGTGTGCATGTGGTTACACTGAGACCCTAGGCCTGAGCCAGGGATACTTCTCCCCCAGCCAAGTCCCCCTGGCAGAGTCCACAGCAGGTTCTAGAATAGATCCTGAAGATCAACTAGGGCAGTGGTTCTCAACCTTCTGGCCCTTTAAATACAGTTCCTCATGTTGTGACCCAACCATAAAATTATTTTCGTTGCTACTTCATAACTGTAATGTTGCTACTGTTATGAATCATAATGTAAATATCTGATATGCAGGATGGTCTTAGGCGACCCCTGTGAAAGGGTCCTTCGACTGCCAAAGGGGTCGCGACCCACAGGTTGAGAACCGCTGAACTAGAGGGTTCACCTTCAAAGCTGAAGTAAAAGAGCACGAAGTTGAAAGATCCAGGAGCAGCATTACTGCAATAGATACAAGTTTCTAGTTCTGACCCAGCTTGCCCTCTAAAGAGAGTGGGTAACATTAAGTACAGAACTCCTGCTTCTGCTGGGAATCTTGAGGGATTGGGTAGTGAGTTTGGGGCAGGAACTGGGGAAAACTCAAATAATTTGCATAATAAAAAGAAGAGAATTGAGAGTTTCCAGATAACAATCCATATAGAAAAGGGGAAAAAAAGGAAGAGAAGACAAAAGGGGGGGGGGGGAGAAGGGAGTGGAAGACCATGTTCTCTGCTTTGTGAGAAATTTTCTTATGGAATTTGATGGACTTTCAAAATTTCTTAGCCCAGGTTGAAAACGAAAGGATTAGAGTTAACATGTATAGACCCCAGAGCCAAAAATAGAGAAGCCAAAGGCCTGAACAAATCTTGCCTCAAAGGCCAAGAACCTTGAATCTCAGCCATAAGAACACCCTTCCTTAATCTGAAAAAAATGGACTTGATAAATCATTGCAAGAGTTCTTGAAGCACCGAACAGTGGTAATTTGTGCACCTTACAACAAAGGGAAAGAATAAAACCATGAGATATTTTACCAGTTTATATTTAAATCTTTTCTCTGTCCTTAAAATACTACTCATATTTAGCATTTTGTATACTATTTTTCTTAGATAATAGGAAGTCCTTGCCTCAAAGAAATAGGTAGAAGGAAGAATTGTGATTGGATGTCATTGCTGTCAATCATCTCGACTTGAAAAGGGAGTTGCTCACCTTGTTCCTGGGAAGCTCTGATCTTACATTGCTCGTGGCTTTGTCACTGAAATCTTTTTGTCTGATTCTCCTAACATAAAAGAGATAAGCCTCTGCTGCTTGAATATTTGAAACAAAGAGGAATTTCGCTAGCAGAGGCCAGACAATTCAGCATGGGAAATATCTTTTTACTTGCTATTCTCTTGAGTCAAAAATGAAAGAAACTTTGTTGGAAAAACTCTTTGATTGAGTCTATCTCAGAGATCTAAAACATTTTGTTCACACTGTTAAGAATAGAGCCAACTAATTAATTTAGGGTCTGGCAAGAAGAGAGTCTCCCTTGATACTCTGTCATAAATGCTCTTGGAGAGGAGAGGCCGAAAGGCACTGCCCTAGGGACTCACCAGATATGAGGGGAGGGCTCTGGATGCTTCACATCCTGAGACTGAATCAAGCAAGTCTGGAAACGTCTGGGAGAAAACGTCCCAGCTGACATGAGGTTACGTAAAGAAGATTACAGGGACATGAAGGAGAGGCAATCGCGGCAAAATAAGAGAAAATGGGGCAAATTGCAATCATTAGCCAGCGATACAGACAATTTAATGTAATACAAGAATGTGATAGATAAAGGGGAGTTTCAGAGACACAGACAATAAGATTTGGGAAGGGATTTGAAGGTCAAGAGGAAGATTTTGACATGTAGCCCTTACTTCTCCAGACCTCTCTGGCCTTTGGGACACTTGAGTAATTGTGTGCTAAGCTCCTTCCCAGTTTGGCTGTTTGTACAACAGAGCCCTGTATCCTCTCACTTTCCTGTGAGCCTTAGACCCCTGAGGCCTTCTGGAAGGTTGCCTCAGTCTTCCTCAAAGGCAAAAGGAAGTCTGTCTTTCTCTCTCCTGATCAAACTTGCCTGGTATGGACTTTGCAGCAATTGTAACATTTTAGGTCCCCATTCAGGCCTGGGCACTAAAGTAAGGCCCCTGGGGTGGGGGGAGGGTGCACTGACTATAAAATTGCTCAGCAAGGCTGGGGGGCGGGGCCTCTGGCCCACAGGTTCCCCTCTGCTGTGAGCAGCAGAAGCCATTCTCTAACCAGTTGCTGACCTAGTTCTGAAAAGCTTGACTTTGTCACATTTTTGGTCTGAAGCTGGACTTCTGGACTTCAGATGGTTAGTGTTCATCTGAACCCATGCCTCTACACGTGTACACACGTACGTGTACACACACACACACACACCATGACTAATACGAAAGAAAAAGTTTCGTATTCCATGTAAGGTGATTGTTCTGGATCCTGTCTACACATGCTTCCCACCTATTATTCTATTCAAACATCTAGTAGTTTCTTTCCCTTCATCTCTTAGCTCTGGACACCTTCCTTCAGCACCTTCCCCTCTTCTCCTGAATCTGGTGATGCCTTTGCCGCCTGGGGCATGTCCTCAGCATTCCCAGGGCACACTTGACCTTTTCCCTCTGGCTCCTCACACCTCTGGCCACTCAGACAAGTTTCCTGCCCCCACCTCAGCCTGAACCACCGGGCAGCACCCTTGCTAGGCCTCCAAGTCAGACAATTCACAGACTTTGCAACATTTTGGACTTGGAAGGGTGCGATTACCACTGTAAATAAAAAGGATATTACCCAAAGTCTTTCACAAAATTGAGTCAACACAAAGGGAAAAAGAAAGTTCCAACATATTGCCAACTGCAGGCTGCACAGACTACTACCAGTTACTTGTGAGTAAGCTCAAAAGAAGTTTGTAACCTTGTTTAAAGTGACACTAGGAGCCGTTTGAATTCCTCCTTCCAAATAGAAATGCCATTTCAAAACCACTTCAGGAGCCACCAACAGGTTCGAACCCCCAGACTTCAGCGACGCAGTGACAGGAACATTCTGAGACAAGGACTCTATGGGGGAAGGTGTCAGAGAAAGCCAGGAGTGGGGCCAGGGAGGATGCCGTTCGAACAGAACACGGAGGCCACACTGAGAAGTAAAAAGCGTTGCAAGGTGGCAGGATCCCTCCGCCTCACAAGCTCACCTGTCTGGAGAGGCGATGTTGTCATCCTGGGGAGGGGTCCACTCAGGAGTCAAGCTGCCTGTTCAGAGTCCCAGCTCTGCTACCAACTGGCTGACCTGCGGCAAGTTCCTTAGCCCCAGTCTACCTCGACGTCCTCGCCCGCAAACGCCAGGGTTGAGTCAGGATCAGGTGACCTGGTTTATGTAAGGAGCAATGCCCGCACCTGCAAAATCAATATACTAACAATGAGGGATCCCTCATAGGGCGTAAAGCATGATCAGGTGAGTTGACGTATGCAAATTGCTCATGGAAGTGCCATCTCCCTGCTGGCTAGGAAGGCCTGACAAATGAAGCACAGGGTGTAGGGTGGGGGCAGGAGCAGCAGCCCTGCAGTGCTGGCTGGAGAGGGAAACAGGAAGTGCCCCAGGGCCTGGAGATGTCACTTTCTCCTTTTCATTCCCTAGCCCCCTTCTCTTCAATCCCAGCCAATCCTCCAGCATCACAGTCCCCGAGAAGGCTCTTCACCTGGGGCGGGTCTAAGGAGCTTGCAGCTCTCCCTCAGACATGGGTAATGTGTCCTGTCTTCCCTCACACCGCCTGCTATAGCACCCTGTGCAGGGAGGAATGGCTCTCACACTGACCTGCAGAACGCCTAGCCTGTCAGAACCTCCAGGGAACAGAAACCATGGCTAATCTCTCAGGAGGGCGAGGGCTGGAGGGACTGACACCTGAGGGTGGCCTCTGGGCTTGAGACTGGAAGACAAAGAGAACTTTAGGATTCAGAAAGAGAAGGTGCTCATGCAGAAGCCCAGAACCTGGATGACTCTGCCCTGCAGACAGGCAGGTAATGGATCCAGCCAGGCTTCTGGGAATTCATGCCCCACCCCTTCTTTGTGCCCTGAACAAACTTCCTTGGCCTCCTGGAGGCATCAGTTTCCTTAAAAAATAGGCCCAATAGAAGCATCTACTACAGAGCGAGTGCTGACACAAGGATTAAATGAGATCACATGGTTCCGCACCTGGCACTTAGTTCTGTCATCTTCCTACATCTCTAAAATCTGACAGTCTCCACCCCCTGCCCTGCCCAGCCCAGCCCCCTTCATCACCTGCCCTTGCCTCAGCTCACCCACTTTTCTTTTTTTAAATAAATTTTTATTGATTTCAGAAAGGAAGGGAGAGGAAGAGAGAGAGAGAAATATCAGTGATGTGAGAGAATCATTGATTGGCTGCCTCCTGCACACCCCACACTGGGGATCAAGCCCACAACCTGGGCATGTGCCCTGACCGGGAATCGAATTATGAACTCCTGATTCATAGGTCGACAGCCACTGAGCCACCCAGGCTGGGCTCAGCCCAGCCACGTCTGATTCAGTTTGCAACTGAACCAACTCTTTCCAGGCCCCAGGGAGAGACCCAGATTAAAATGGACGTTGGCTCATGTCCCAGTCAGTTGCCAGCAAAGTTATCCAGACAGGCTTGATGGAGTCCTGGCGAGACAAAAGTGTGAGACTAACTGCCTGCATCGTGATCCCACCCCAGACAGTGTCCTGGTGAAATTGTCACCCGGGCCCTCCTGCTGCAGGGTTTGTGGCAGCCATTTGCACGGTGAAGTGGGTCCATTTCTTTCTTCCTGTATTAAATACCCACAGGCAATAATCCTCATTATGGGCCAATGGCTTGGAAAATGTTATTATTAAATCAAAGCCATTTGCAATAAGGGGAAAAATTCATTTGCAACTATAAATGTTGTTGCTTATAGCTGGGCATTAAGAAAACAAATGGTGGCCAAGTCCCCCAAGCCCGGCACCTCCAAGCTTACTCCCAGGACGGTTCCTCGGGGCCACGTGGAGGAGTGGAGAGCGGACCAGGGGGGAAATCCCAGGTGGGGATGGTTTCTCATAGGAGATCTGACTCGGGGGCAGTGGAACTGGCCTGGGAGCGTGATGGCCTGGCTGTGACTCAGGACAGACTGTTGCCCTCCCAGTTTGCTTTCTAAAAGGATATTAGGAAGGTTTAACTCAAATGGGGATTCCATTTCCTATTATAAACTACACTTGAGCATAGGCTCTGAGTCAGACACACCTGGCAGGCGATTCCAGCTGTACCATTACTAGAATAAATTTGGACAAGGAACTCAAAGCCTCAGGGCTTCTGGTCAGGGACTGAGATTGCTGGACCAGATATATTTTATCTCCTGAAGCCTTGCCTCGGGTTACAGATCTTGAGTCTAAGAAGGAGTGCATGCCTCGTCCCGGCTGGGCCCCAGGCAGTCTCGTGTGCTCCTGGGGTCTGCCGTGATGGAGGCTGATGGGAGTCACCTGAGACACGCGTCTCTCCCTCCGTGGCCCAGTGGCCCAGACACTGCAGCTGAGGCTGATCTCGGCTGAGTCCTGAGGGTCCTACCCATGGCTGCTAATTAGAATATGGGGACTTAAAGGAATACTGTAGCCCTTCCTTAAGCCAATTAATTCAGAGTTTCTGGAAATGGAGCCCGGACATCTATATATACATATTTAAAACTCTCCTTACTTATCCCTGGGGAACCTTGCAGCGGGTTTATTACCTCCACCCCATAGTCCATGGTCTGATAAGGCATGTATGTTTATCTAGGAAAGGTTACCCACGTAATTGATGTGATGCCCTTTCACACCCTTTCAAAGGGTGGACGACTTTTTAAAATACTAGGATAGGTTTTATTTAACTAGGTTTCCTCTAGAAAAGAGGATGGGAAAGACTCTGGTCACTTCACTTCCATGAAAAAAGGGAACTAAGATGCAAGAGTGATTTGGGATCCTTGGATTCCGGGTGGGCAAGAGGAAGGCTGGAATTGCAAAGCGTGACGCATGAGACACTTCTTCATGCAACCAATTATCGTTTGCCCAACATGCACTAATCACTGTGCGGGGTGCTAGAGAGTCAGTGGTGAACGTGACAAGTTTTCCCTCACTGAAGAATGTATAATCTAGTCGGTGCACAGACAAAACACATCAACTTAAATACATCACTCTGATCTGAACTGATCCAAGGGATTGGACCTGGGAGAGCAAGGTGGGTAGTTCAACTGAGGCATAATCCAAAGAAGCTGAGAAAGCGGCAGAACCCAGGTGTAGGGCCACTGAGCTAAAGCAAGGAGGACCAGGAGTGTGAAGAGGATGTGCATGCCCCCAGACCCCGTTTCCAAAGCCTGGGGTACACACAGCTCCCCTCCACCGTGTTACAGTACAGCCAAGCGCTCCTCACTGTAGTGAGCACAGGGGCAGGGGAAGAACAGGACACCAGCTGGCGTGAGGGGAATTCGGCCCTTCCACCCAGACCTGCTTCGTGATCTGTCTGTTGTCAGCCACTGGGATGCTTTCTGTCTGTCCTCTTCCTCTCGGTGTCCTAAGGAACATAGCCATGCGATGCAGCCTCGTCATCCTTGATCCTTTAAGAGGACCAGCTGCTAACCTACTGCAGGCCTTGATAGGCAGCATGTCTCCATGAGTACCCCCTGTGATTTCCTGGTCCTGTCTCTACTCTCTCCTAGTTCCCATTCTCCCCCAAATTTGGCTCTGTGGCCCACTTTCACTGTCTCTCTCTCTCTTCAGAAACCTGCTTTCTCTCTCTCTCTATTTTTATTTCTTTGGTTAATCCTCACCAGAGAATATTTTTCCCATTGATTTTTAGAGAAAGTGGAAGGAAGGGAGGAGAGACAGAGAAACATCAATGTGAGGGAGACACATCGATTGGTTGCCTCCCTTCATGTGCCCCAATCAGGCCTGGGTTGGATCCTGCAACCCAGGTATATGCCCTTGCCTGGGAATCGAACCCAAGACCCATCCCTGCGTGGGCAGATGCTGTAACCACTAATCCACACCAGCCAAGGCAGCAGGGCAGCAACCCTCTCTCATGCCTCCCATTGATGAGTTAGCCAGTCAGCCCTTTCATGAAGTTCTTGGTGCTAATACTCAAGTATCAGAACTCCCAGCCCCTCCCTGACTCACCCATCCCTGCCTTAGCCCAGGGTCAGGCAACCCCCAGGCCTGTTCTTTGCTGTGGGATCACACTAGTGGTCGAAGCTTCTGGTCAGGGACAGAGAAAGGCTTCTCTCTGCCTTTGACATCTTGGCAAGTTAATAATATGACAAGTAGTAGAATCATGAGCAATGGCCTGTAAAATGTAGAAAGACTGTGAAGCTTAAAACTGAACCCTAGACATCACTGGCCTCCTGAATTCCCTCATTCCATGGAGGATCTCAGTGCAGCCCAGAGAAGTTATTTAATCAGAGTTGCATAATTTGTTAAAAAGTTCTATCAATAAAATAAAAATCTTCTAGAACCTAAAATATCATCTTTGCATAATTAAGACAAAATGATTACAACTGTAAACCCCACACCTGATAATGTCACGGAGTACCAGGTATGAGTGGTCTCCAGAGCCCCCTTTACCCAGCCTACCATGAGAGGGCTCTTTCCAGAGCTGTACCGAACAGAGGTCCTGGTTAAATGGAAACGCTGCAGCAGAATTAGAGGGTCTTCAGGATTTTCACTTTGTCCATATCACCAATGGTCTGGGGTCTGATTCTCCACCTCTCACTCAGAAACTGAGTCTTGACTTAGAATGCTTGCTCACCCTAAGTCACCCTCATGGGTCTGGACTATATAAATCACACTGTGATTTATTCCACTTATTATAAGAAACAGACTGTCAAGCTGTTAAAACAGGTTCCTGATTTGGCTAAAGGATTAATGTTAGGGGGAAAAAATCTAGTTGGATTAAGATCTTTCAAGGCCATAAACAGTAAAAAAGAGTATGACACTCCATCCATAAGTAATTCAAAATAAAACAAATGTCTTAACTTTTCCCATAAAGACATAGTTGATAGTTTTTCCCCTTTAAATATCAAATTATTTCCAAAAAATCTGTTTCTTGTTGCTCCTACAATATTGTGCCTGGATTGGCTTTTGGGGAGTTTAGTAGTAAATAATTCTTGTCCCAGTCTTTCTAAACACACACACCAGAATCCATGGAATAGAAACACATATGTACTTGGGTTCAGTGGACAAGAGAGAAGGGATGGTATGTAGTGCCCCCCCGCCTGCTAGTTTTACACTGGAAGAGTCCACTGGGCCAGGATATCTGTCTAAGGGCATTCGTGGCTGAAGTGGTTACCAGTCTGCTGCTCTACCCTCACTTAAATTACTCATCCAAGGGGAGCTAGAGGGTCAAAGGAGTTTTCAGTGTCTCATTCTGTTGAATAGAATGCAGACCAGAGCAGGGATAGCACTTAACCAGGGTTCCACCCCATTCATATCATTGAGAATCAGGCTATCAGCCTGGCCAGTGTTACTCAATGGTTGACCATCCACCCATGAACCAGGAGGTCATGGTTCAATTCGCGGTCAGGGCACATGCCCAGGTTGTGAGCTGGATCCCAGCGGAAGGCATGCAGGGGGCAGTCGATCAATGATTCTCTCTCATTGTTGATGTTTCTGTCTCTCCCTCTCCCTTTCTCTCTGAAATCAATAAAAATACATTTTAAAAAAAGAAGACTATTATACCTTATCTTATTTCTTATTTAATTACATACTTTGGTGTTTGAAGTTCACAGTAAGTAGTAACTCTCCCTGAGTCCAAATTAAATGATAAATAAGACATGAAAATGATAGATGAAGACCAAAATATCAGTGTTTAGTGTAGACAAGCTGATTGGAGACCATGGCTACAAATCTGTGACTACAGAGCTGCTTTTCCCCATTTTCTGCCTCTCAGTCAGTCCTAGGTACAGCTCACCTGACGGGAAGTCTGAATCCATAATACATTATAAGGGTCGTTGTCACATCGGTCCAGGATGTTTAGCTGTCTTAGCTTCTCCATGGCAACATTTTTTAGGGAATATACCTTATCTGTTAATAAATAATGCTTTCCTTTTCCTCTTTTTTTTGTGTGTAGTATCGCTTCTTGTGTGTGTGTTTGTGTTTAGACAGTAGATTGGAGATTGATATTAATATTAATATTTATATTCATATTTACTTGGCTTTCCCAGACGAGTATGGAGGAACCAAAACAGCTTTTCAGGACTAGCAGATTTTTATAACAAAAAACTCTCAAATTCTCAATTACCACATAGATAGTCTGATTCCTTCAAATAGGATTTTTGTGATACTTCAGGTAGCCCCGCCTTCTCTGCCTCTCTTAAAAAAAAAATAGGTTGATGGGCGGGGCTTCTGTCTCACCTCACTCTTCCCAAGCTCCACCCTCGCTGGGGACTGAGGGCTATAGTTTTGGTCCCTCAGCACATTCTGCCCACCACCAGGAAATACTATTTTGGGGGCAATTTCCGAAACCTGTTTTGGTGGGGTTTCTTTTTTCCCACTGAAATTTCTCTGCAATTTTTTCTTCTTCTTATCCTTAAGGGGCTTCCGCGTAAAATCGGCTCTTTTTGGCTTCCTTTCAAATATTTTGGAGCCTGTCTCCAAATTTTACCAAAAGTGGAGTTGTCAGTTATTTTCTCTTTCTTTCTTTCTTTCTTTCTTTCTTTCTTTCTTTCTTTCTTTCTTTCTTTCTTTCTTTCTTTCTTTCTTTCTTTCTTTCTTTCTTTTCTTTTCCCCTGCTGCTGTTGGATGGTTTCCAACAGAAGAAAGGGAAAATACTGAATCTTGCCATTCTTTATTCTTAATATGAACAAATAGCCAAGGATCACCAGACATTTGCAGGAAGTACCTAACACTAAAGGGAAAGATGAAAGCAAAGAGGAAACATGCTCTATCCACTGAGCCAAACCAGTTAGGGCCCATTCTTTATTCTTAATATGAACAAATAGCCAAGGCTCACCAGACATTTGCAGGAAGTACCTAACACTGAAGGGAAAGATGAAAGCAAAGAGGAAAATAGAAGTAGCCTTGAGGAAACAGAGATAACGAGTACAATAAAACTTTAAAAAATTCCTTATACAGGTAAGAGAAAATGCCACATATGAAATAATACCAGGATACTATAGGTAGAAATAACTAGGGAACTATAAAAATGTACTAAAAATTAATACCAGAAATTTAAAAATTCAAATACAAGATGTTTACTGAGAAAAATCTTTCAACTTTGCTATAAAGCTGAATTATTTTTTTAAAATATGGGAAAAATTCAACACAAGAGCTGAAGTATAAAGTTGAGGAAATTTCCCAAAAAGAGAACAAAGCAAAAGAAAAAGAAAAAGGAGAAAGACAAGAAGTAATTTAGGGAATCAATTCAGTTGGTCCGATGGCTGACTAATAGCTATTCTAGAAGGAGAAGCAGATGAAAGGAAGGGAGAAAATGATCATAAAATGAGACAAGGGAAGAGTTACAGATTCCAAAGACATGAACTTCAGATTCTGAGGTTCAGATGAAGACGTAGCTACTTCAGGGCACCCTGTTCCAAGATTTTGGAGCCAGTGATAAAGCAACCAGTTTAAAAGTCTATGTGAAAAAAAAAAAAAAGGATTAAAAGTTCAAGATGGCATTTTCTCAAGCGCAACATTGGATGCTGGAAGACAACAGAGTAATGTCTTCAAAAGTCCAAAGGAGAATCTTTTTCAATTTAAGATCCTCCACCCACACAAATTACACTCAAGTGTGAGGATAGAATAAAGATATTTTCAAAGTGTGTATTTTTTCTTTTTAAATGTACCTCCCATGCACCTTTCTCTAGGCAACTGCTGGAGATGTGTTCCATCAGCAGGAGGTCTGAACTAAGAAAGAGGGAGTCATGGGGTCACCTTAAGGGGATCGGACAGGTAAGAGGCAAAGGGGTTTCTCATGATGGTGAAGGACAGCTGCCCAATGAGGGCAGAGCCAGCAGGAGGCAGAGGGTGTGGGCTAGATGTGGCACTGGTAAGTTTTTTTTGCCTTGTTTGACCCTTGTAGGAACCATGTAACAACCTGGAAGAGACTGCTAATGATTTAGTTATAGAAAGGCAAACCAATACCCCACCCAATCCCCTTGCCAAAGGAGTGATCAATTCCAGGGAAAACAGAAATTTTACAAGAATCAAATTGTAATCATAATACATATGGCTGTGTGTAAAATAAATCTACATATGAAAGTAATGTAAGCACTGAAATTTAAAGAAAAATAATCCTTTTAAAACCACCACTCCTCACCCTCCATTCCCTTGCCCCTTGCCTGCTTTTTCCTTCCCATATCTGTTATCTACCTGATAGAGTATATATTTGTTTGTTTTGTCTGCCATTCTCATTAGAACTTAACTCCTATGAGGACAAGGACTCAGTCTATTTTGGTTGCTTTTGTATCCCCACATGTCCTAGAACAGTGCTGAGTACATAGTATATCTCAGTAATCTCTCCTAAATAAATTAATACAAATTGAGGAGGAGTGGAATATGTGTGCGTCTGTATGAGGTGTTAAAAACATACATCTTTATTTGCATCATCCTCAACAGACACAATAAAAAAATAGAGCAGTAAACCATGCTATGTAACAACACGAGGGTGAACAGGAGCAGAGCTGTAAAGTTAGACATGGTGCCGCTGGGGAGCAGAGTGCGAGAACTGGGCCAGGGGCTGCTGCATTTTCTTGTAAGACTTGTGACTTTATTTGCCATCGAAACCTGGCACATGTATTATTTTGATAAAACATACATTTTAAAAAGCAACTATGGAAGATCTAATAGTCTCATGTTATATACATATTGTATAACATCTGTTTCTTTTAAAAGCGAAGGGCCTTGGAGGAAATTTTAGGTTTGCTTGGCAGAGTAGGATTAATTTCTAAGTTCATCAAGTCAAATTTCCAACCTGGCTGAGAGCAGCCAACTTCTTGTGAAATCTTTTCTAAGGAAATACGAACATCTGTTTACATTAAATACCTTTGAACTGCTTCATACTAGTTATACTCTTTTGAAAATCGAGTTAAAGAACAATGGCAAGACAGGACTGTGCATATCTCTGACTCTCAACACCTCCAATTTTCTGAGGCATGAACTTTAACAAGCCATTTAACTTCCCTGAGCCCTCTCAGCTCCTTCATTTATAAAATGGGTCTGACAACATGCACCTCATTGGATTACATCATTTATCAAATAAGATATCTATGTGAAATCCCAGTGCAATAGAGATATTTGATATCTGCTGGTTTTCTTTCCTCCCTTCTTCCCAGGACTGATGGGGATCATGGTGAATGAACTAATTAAAAAACACACACACACACACACACACACACAAAAAAACAACAAAAAAAAGTTCACCATGCCAGTGACAGGATTTAAGCTTCTCTAAGTTTATAAAGAGTTCGAGGGAGGTTTGTCCTTATTTCAGTGTCTGGGAAGAAAGTTTATTCACATCATTATTATTTATCACAAAGGCTGTCATGGGAGAAAGAGGACACTCCTGCTAGGCATCACTCACCTGCACTTCCCCACGGACCCTAAGCATTTAGCCGGTGCCCCAGCACTTGGCTTGCACACTGAGACTGGTCAGTATGGATGGGCTTGGATATCCTCCAGCATTCCTGTCCAGGTGTCATTTGGGACAGGGGTAAGTTCAATTAACTACAAATGTAAGAAGATAGCCCAGCCAGTGTGGCTCAGTGGTTGAGCATTGACCCATGAGGTTTGAGTCCTGGGTTCAATCCCCAGTAGGGGGCATGCAGGAGGCAGGAGATCAATGATTCTCTCTCATCATTGATGTTTCTATCTCTTTCTTCCTCTCCCTTCCTCTCTGAAATCAATAAAAATATATACATATATAAAAAGAAGATACATAATCACCTCAAACACTGAATCAGCCAGCTTGTTTACCAAAGAGATTACAGAGACTCTTTCTCTGGCCAGACCCTGCATAAGGGACTTCTCTAATGGAGCTGCTCGCTTCTCTACAAAAGGTTAATTTCTTCCTCCATTACAAAGCCTTGTGGATGGTCCCCAGGGTTGTTCTTGGTAAAGAAAGAGAAGGCCTTGTTAAGTATTAATGATCACAGTGGCAGGTTTACAATACCACCTCCTCCCTGGGAAAGAAAAGATCACTTCATTGACATTTATCAAAGGAGCCTCCACTGGGGACAAGCGCACAGCTGTCACTCTCCCCTGTGGGCACAGCCGAGAATGGCAGATTCTCACCCATCTGCTGTTTGCCACAATTTCCTAAGCCAGAAACAAATGAAACTG
>NW_005370297.1:285840-305384 GCF_000412655.1 Myotis brandtii | reverse complement strand
GGGGGAGGGGGAGTCAGAATTTTACTTTAAAAATGAATCATTCTAATTCTACCCTCACAATTTAAGAAAAAAATATATGCTTATATGACTTGTGACACTTTTCCTTACTTCCCATATCTTTGCATGAAAAAGCTTCTTTGAAATCCATGAGAGTTAAGTAGTCAATCTCAAGTCAATTTGGCATTTCCCAATCCAGCACACAGACAATTGAGTTTCTTCTACCTGGACCACTAGATAAGACACATTTTATAAGAATGTGGCAGAAAAAAGTGAGGACTATTTGAGCCCCTACCCATCACCCACCAGAAAAAGAATTTGAAATTTTGAAAAAAATTGTAAAATTCTTTTTAGTGAGGGTTGTTGATGGCAAGGAGTTTTTCTCTTAAATGATGTATGAGGTATTCCTTCTGACACCTTAAAAGATCATCTTCTAATCATGGGTGGGTATCGTCTGGCCTGTGGGCCATATAAGGCCCTCAGAATCATTTGGTCTGTCCCTGCTAAGGCAGTAAGGGTGAATTAACTAAACGTTTGACCAAAGATAGCAGGCTAATTTTTAAGTTGATAATTTTGTATGCCGTGAATGATGTTATACATATCCAAATGGCCCTTGGCAGGAAAAAGGTTCCCCACCCCTGCTCTAGACTCATAACAAGGAAAGTATCATGTGCTCTGTTGTGCCCCCGACTCTGCACACAGTCCTGGCTCCCTCAGGCAGGCTGCCACTGAAGGAGAGTCAGGGGATGGGCATGGCCTTGGGGGAGGCTTTCCCCTTTCCTCCAAGGCACAGCAGGACTTCTCACAGCTCTCCCAGGTCTTCTCCCAGGTCCTCCCGCTCTCACCCCCCTCCCCCCCTCCAGCACAGAGGTAAGGAGCTTCTGATCATAGTGGGTTCGAGCTGCCATCTCATTTCCTCGCCTCTATGTAGTGAAGGCCTGGCTCAGGCCTAGAGGAGCACCAGAAACACTTGAATTCTACTGCAATCCAAGCTCAGCTGCTTTGTCAGCTCCCCTCTAGTTGGACTGCATGGGGCACAGCATAGTTTGAACAGCACTTTTATAATCTGAGCTGTTGAGAGATTAATTAGACTTGCATATATAAAATGTTCAGCCTAGTGTCAGGCACACAATAAGCACCAAATAAAAAAGAGCATTAACTTCTTCCATATATGATGTGTTTCATAATGTTTTCCTGTTTCATTTAGGTATGGTTTCACTCTCATGATAGACAAGCAAATATAGACTGACCTCTTAAAAAACTGAGTATACACTTTTGAAGTTTAGGAAACATATCAAAATGCCTTTCTCTCTCGCTCTCTCTCTCTCTCTCTCTCTCTCGCTCTCTCTCTCTCTCTCTCTCTCTCTTTCTCTGTGTGTGTGTGTGTTTGAGGTATGACATGTACTATAGCTCCTGATCTGTTGAATGCATCTGGTAGTTCAACTATAAAAAGGAATGGAAATTTCAACTATAAAAAGGAATGGAAATTGGCCATCAATTGGATTTAGCTATGAGAAGTCATTCATGAACTTGACATGAACAATTTCTGTCGAGTGATGGAGGCCAAAGCACAATTGGAGTGAGTTAAAGAGAGAATGATAGAGATGAATGGGCAATCGTAAATATGGACAAATCTATCTGGAAGTTACTACAAAATGTATCAGAATGGGGCAAGTAGCTAGACAGCAGTAATTGAAGGGAAATGGAGACAAGATAGAAAGGCATTTGATTGTTTTTAAGATGAGAGAAATAGCAGTTTATGTTTTGTTGAAAATCATCTGGTAGAAAGAGTCAAATCCCTAATGTGCGTTTGGAGTGATGCTCTGGAGGAGGTGAGAGAGGATGGACACAGGAGACAAGGAGAAGAACTGACCTCAGGTCACAGCGTGGAGTTTCTTCCTTGTTAACTTGTTCATTTAACTATGTTAACTAAAAGACTGTTTTAAGAAAAGGCCATTATATACACATCAGATGTATTTATGGTGGTCATTTATTATGTTTTCCTGATTTTGAGCATCTTTTGAAGCTCTAAACTTATCTGAGGGCTTTTTTTTTTTAACTTCTGCCTCCTCTTGATAAAAACTCCACACATTTCCCAGCCTCCCTTCCCAGGGAGGGTGCAGGTCCTCCAATCAGACACACACTCAGAGACTGGAAATGAGAAGTGATCAGCATGATGGTAAACATGGCATCAGCTCTGACCACCTTGGTTCAAAGGAAGCCTGTCTCATGGAGAATGTTGGCACTGGGGAGACAGACAGTGGTAGTTACAAGGAAGTTGAGTTCCTAAAAACTGGAGCATCTAGAGCTTGATGGAGGCAGGTTTTTCTTTTCTTTTTTTTAAATATTATTATTTATTTCAGAGAGAAAGGGAGAGGGAGAAACAGATAGAAACATCAGTGATTAGAGAGAATCATTGATCTGCTGCCTCATGCACGCCCCCCACTGGGGATCGAGCCTGCAACCTGGGCATGTCCCCTTGATGGGAATTGAACCTGGGACCCTCCAGTCCACAGGATGACGCTCTATCCACTGAGGCAGACCAGCTAGGACAAGGAAGGGTTTTTATCAGACTGATTCTGTGAAGTGATTTAGGGTATTGTTTCTGAAAGTTTAGGATTGAGTCAGAGTATCTAGCCTCCTGTGAATCTGAGGCAGCTCCTCATATTTTTTATGAAATTTCTCCTTAATCTGCCACACTGGGTTTCTGTTGCTAGCAATTAAGAATTCTGACTAGTACAGGGTTTAAGGAATGTATAGCAAAATGATAAACTGCTAAACTAACCCCCCCAGATTACTTTTGGTTGTGGGGTTATGTTGTTGTTTAAATAGACACTCTCTAAGAATAAAGAAATAAACTATGATATTGAGAAATTAATTTTCTAACATCAGCAAAAATCTGTTAATTCTCAGAGCATTTGAGGATAGCAGCAATAACGTATCTGCACTCCTTCTTTTGTGATAAATATGAAATCATAACTGCTGAAGTGAAAATAATGATAAATAATCTAACAACAATAAGGGGATTGATTGAGACATTAGGACAGAATATTTAAAAAGGTTACTTTTTCAGAATAACTAGGACTTAAGCTCACAAGCACGTATGTGCATACATATGTAGATGTACACCGTGTGCACATGCGTAGAGTCTAAAAACAAAGATAACTTGTAAACAACTACCCCATACCCTAGTTGTAACCATAGCAACTGAAACTATTCATTTTCTGTCTCAAATAATGTGCGCAAGTCTGTCTCAGTAACAATTCAGAAGGGGACATTGACAAATGATCGCTGTATTCACTCAGCCATTTTAAATAGGAAGGCATTTGGTTGAATTCTAATTTGACCAATGAATATTTAACTGATAATGCTGCCAGATAAGATACTGGCCAAAAGAGAAGGAAGCTGAAGTTGCTATCATGCAAAAATACTTAAATGAAGGACATGAAAGGAATGTTGCGAATTCTGGGCTGAAAATCTGTTCTGCATTGGGAGATGGAGGAGCAGCTGGCCCCAAATTTGGAAAGTGTAAAGATTCTGTGACCTCTAGAATGTCTACCAGTAAGTCAGGGAGGGTGTTTTTTCCTCCTTTGTTTAATGCTTTGTATTTTCAGAAGAGTGAGAAAAAAATGCCTTAAAATGCCTTAACTTCAAAGCCACAGGAACATAGTGAAGTACTGGGTTACATATTGGAAACTTCAAAGACCCTGCTTAGGTCCTAGACTTGTCAACCTTTCCTCTTCATAGATTGTTTTGCATCATAATATCCCAGACAAACTTGTTGATTGATTTTGAACCTCTACTGATCCCAGAAATGTTCAGTATTGAGGCTCAAGGAGATCTAAACTCAGCTTAGATTTTTCAAGCAGATTTCACCATAGTAATTAATATATATTGAGTATTCATTACTTAGCCTTCTTAGTATACTGGCTTCTTTCCTTTTCACAAGAATTCTTTGAAACAGGTACTATTTTTTGTTACATTTTGTAGCTAATAGACCCAAAGTTTAGATATATTAAGTAACATGCTCAGGGCTATAGTGACATTAAATAAAGGAGGACCTGGGAGTAGACAGACCCTGTAATCTCTCTCCCTAGACATCTGGAGCTGAGCTGCTACACTCCACTGGTTTCTATTTCTCTAACCTTTATCTCCCCTGCCCTATCTTCTCCTTTCCCCTTTATCAATTGTTTTCATAAAACACAAAGACAAAAATTAGAGAGGGAGAAATGAGGTGAATAAAGTATATAGCCATGTCTGACATATAGTAACCATTCAATAAATTTTATGGATAGTAATTGTTTATGTGCACACACATTTATGATTTGCAATATTGGACTTGATGGCTCAGCCCATTTTCTTTCTGTAGGCAAGTTATTGAGTGGTCAAGTTCTAACCAGAAGGTCATTTGGAAAATATTAAACAGGAGTGAGATCATGTAGTAGAAAATCACAATGGCTAGAGAGTCATCAAGCAGAGAGAAACCAGGGTATGCATCCAGGCCCCTTCTGTCTACTGCATTCAGTGGACACATTGCCTGGGGCTAGGACCTTCTCCTGCTTTTACTAAAATCAGGTTAACTACTGAGGGGAGGGCAAAAGCTTGGCTCTAAATTTTTTAAAAAAAAACAAACCCTCTAAAATCAAAATGCTTAGATGTGTATTTCCACAAACTACTGAGGGGAGGGCAAAAGCTTGGCTCTAAATTTAAAAAAAACCAAAACCCTAAAATCAAAATGCTTAGATGTGTATTTCCATGTCTACAAAATGAAACATGATGTCAGTTTCACTCATTATTATGTTTTGTTATCATTGAAAGCAATTTGCAAGCATCCCAGAGAATGTATGATGATTTTCAAGAAATTATAGTCAATGATAAATTAAATGAGTGACCAGAAGCCACATATTTTTGAAAGGAATTTAATAAATTTATTTTCTAACATTTTTGCCCCCAGATTATATATTGAATGAGAATGTGGGTGCATTCAAATATGATTCATATGGTGGGGGGTAGGACCCATAAAGTCTGGAAATGGCCCTGTATCCACCATTCATGTAGGGATATTCCTGCTGCTGAATAGAAACGAATTCTGGAATCAGCTCACCAAGAATCCCTTTTCCTTGGATAGGTAAGAAGACATGCCTGACCATATAATTTTCTTGAAGAAAAGTTAATTTTCTTATGTGATGGCTGGGTGACTACTGATGCTCACAGCCTCATTTTTCCCTCAAAGGGCTAACCTCCCACTATTCATCTTTCCTTAGTCCAGGATGCACTTAAGGTTGCTTAGTTGCCAAATAGATTGATGGTTTCTCCACTCCAGAAAATATTATTAATTGTTTTACAGAATGCTGCTCCCACACATCTTGGCATTGTATAAAGTCACCTCGGTATTAACAGAAGCTTCATTAACATAACAAGAACAGGCCACATTAAACAGGCCAGGAAAGAAATTGTCAGGATAGTTTCAGAGGCAGAGGTTTCTTGATAGCAAACTTACTGTGGGACATTCAGGCAAAACATTGGTCCATCTGGCTCACAGAAATTCTGGGGTAACCAGGACTCTGTTATTTCTAAAAGCAGGGATCAAAATGGGGCTTTTGTTGCCTTCGGTTATTTAGTGCTTTCCACACATGTGGTCTGATCATGTGCCCCTAAATCTCCTCAAGAAACAATTCTCTAACAAATTCCCCAGTGCCCTGGATTCAGATCCACTCACGATTCATCACCAAGGGATCTGGGACCCTGGGAGTTACAAATTTCCACTTGAAGATCAAAGGAGGACTGAACCAGGGGTGTCCCAGGACTGACAAACCTGGCCTGAATGAGGCATCTAAATGAGGGGAGTGTACAGGGGAAGACAGGCCTAGGAGAAGGGAAAGGAGACCAGAAGTTAACGGTAAGAACCATAAAAGGAATCTGTCTAATTATAACAAAGAAGGAAGTTAGAGAAAACAGTGGGGTTCTCACGGTGGGTTGAAGTAGCAGGTAGGTTTATCTGACACTTGGGGCACAACTACTGTGCCCCAATTAGGCATAGATCCAACCAGGAAATGTGTTGAAAGTTGCCCACCTCCTCTGATACAGAGGCCTGGTGAACTTAGCATGGATTTGGGGATCAGAGAGATTTGGCTTAGAATTCCAGAATGATCTCTCTGTAAAATGGGGATAACATTTATTTGCAGGGTGCTGGTGGGATGATGGGTGTTAATTTAAGCATTGATAAAATGCCTGGGACACATTAAGTGCTCAATAAGTGATGGGTAGATTTAAATCAGGAGATAAAAATATATCAAATATAAACACACTTAATAAAAGGTGGGAATAGCCACTGCAGGATTTTTTTCTGTTCTTCAAAGTCAATAGCACTTTCTTATTTTTATTGGTGAGAGACAAAGAGAAAAAGGGATAAAAGTTTTGCTTGAGTGGACTTATTTTACTTAAGTCATTCAGCAAATATTTGTCATTAACTCCTACTGTGTGCAAGACAGTATTTCAGTCCTCCCTAGAGTACAGGGAATATTAGTCTCAAATGAGATCAGGTATATAAACCTTACTGGCTTAGTGAGACAGTGGGATATTACTACCAGCACAGCTGCAGGCTTGGAAATTACTGACTCAGAAAGCTGTGAAGTTGGTGGCAATAAAAGCCCACCACCCATGTTTTCAGGGTGAGTGTTCTGGTATCTACCTACCTCTGCATGTGGCCAAATGTATTTGTTGTACCTTTATGACTCTCTCATGGGGTTGGGGGGTTGGGAGGACCTACCAGAACCTCTCTACCAGAACCCTGTCCTTCCTGTCCAAACAAAAACTATCCACCCATATTTCAGCACCTGGTCCTTCTGTGAACACTTATACATTTACATTTCCAACACAGTTTAGTGTTTCATTTATAACATACGTGATTATTTTATACTTGATTAATATACAGTTGTTGCATCACCCCAAATGGACTGTCAGCCTCCTTTGGGCAGTGGATCGACCATACCTTATACTTCTTATATTTTGCATCCTTAGTAAACAAGGTGACAACTCAGAAAAGCAATAATAAGAGCAAATAAAATAGCTCTTGATTGATGGGCTAGACTTGCTCCTGCACCTATTCTTTCACAGCTGAACTTTTCGGTTCTTTGAGTGATTACTTGCTTAATATCTATCTCCCCAACTGGACTGTAAGTTCCAGAAGGGCAGGGACCAGTTCTGTTTTTGCTCATTGTTTGTAGTGAGTTGAACAGTGTTTCCTCCCCATTCATTTCCACCCAGAACCTCATAATATGATCTTACTAGTATATGGGAAATAGGTTCTTTGCAGTTATATTTAAGGTAGGGAGATACACGAGATCATACTGAATTAGGGTTAGTTCTAAATCCAAGACAAGTGTCTTTACAAGAGACAGAAAAGGACGCAAAAAACACAGGAAAGAAGGCGATGTGAACATAGAGACAAAGATTGCAGTGACTCTTCTACCAGCCAAGGATGCCAAGGACTGTCTGCAAATGACCAGAAGCCAGGGGAGAGGCATGGAACAGATTCTCCTCCGAGACTTTAGAAGGAACCAACCCTGCTGACACCTGAATTTTGGACTTCTGATCTTGAGCCACCCGTTTGTGGTAATTTGTTATATCAGCCCCAGGAAACCAACACGCCATTGTTTCCCTATTGCATAGCAAAGTGCCCGTCCCATATCAAGGATTGAAGAAGTATCTGTAGGAGGAAGGAAGGTGGGTGAGGTGGATTGAGTCTTCCCCTGCCTCTACCACTTTTCCTGGCTTAACATTTCTCTAAGTGTAATCCTTGGGCCAGCTCTTTCAGAATCACTGGGGTGCTTATTAAAAGCACAGGCTCCCAGGACCACCCCACCACCAGTGGTGGCAAAGTCCACAGGGGCTGGGAGTATATTTCCGCAATACGCTCCCATGGCAGGCCTTGCCCTTGTGAACATTTGTGAACCGATGTTCTTTTTTAAATTATAATTCTCAAGGCTCTTTGAATTTTATCAAAGACATTTCTCTCGCCCTCATGGACAATGCACCTGATGGGAGGAAGCGCGCCTCCTTGCAGGAGGGTGAGGCTGCCCTGCTCATTAGCGTGGCTGGGAATTTCTGAAGCAGGTGCTCCAGCTGTCAGTCCCTTTTTTCCTCCAGGTACACCTGGCTGCTTGACATGACCCCCAGTCCTGTCTAGAGATGAGGTTTTCGTTTTGGTAGCAGTTTCCTTAAGAAAAGAGTCAAGGTGAGAAGGAGACAGATGTAGAATCCTTCCATTCCTAGGACTCTCTTCCCCAAGCGGCAGTATCCTCACAGCACCACATGCAAACTTTTGCAGATTTCTAGCTTCCAACTTTAGCCACACTTCACCTCTTAAAAAAACTTGTCTCTCAAAAGATAGGTGACAGCTTATTACAAAAGGCTGTTTCGTGTTCCATATTCATCACCCATGTATGACTTTCTCATCCAATTTGCTGAGTCCTCAAATCAAAACACATACTGGGCTGCAAGCTCAAATTGGCATCTGCAAATCAAGCTGTGCGCTTGCTGCTGCGCGCCTCCCTCCAGGAACTCGGAGACCTGCAGTTGTCATTCACGTGGGTGTGAACAGCTCTCTGGAGCTTGTGGCAGGATCAGCTTACCTTCCAGGCATCTTTCTCCGTGATTTTTAATCCTGTTGCTCTGGCTGCCTCCTTCCTGTCCACCTGAAAGAACAACCCAAAGTCAAAACGAGAACGGGGAGGCCAGATCGGCTCTGCACTAAGTCTGGGAGGATTTGTGGGCTTGTCAGAAGGGATTTGTTGCAAAACCCCAGTGAATCATGGAGTGGGAGTGGATATGAAGTCAAAGAGGCAGAGAGGATGAAAGGGGAGTGTTGCGAATATGTAGAAGCACTACATGCTAGCTGGGGATGTCCTGACTTCAAATAATCACCTGTGTGCAACTTTAAACCTTCGGCTTTAAATAATAAACTGCAGCGTAAACTCTACTTTATAAGAGACACCAGAGTTTAAAGAGGATCTGAAGCAACGTTTCCACCACTAGAAAAGTGAAGTTTATCCAACACCTGCTAATGTTTTGCTCCTGCAAATCAAACCCCATCCGTCCTTGTCACACTGCCTTGAATCTCAAGGTTACCTTCAGCCCGCCCTTACTCACTTACCCCCAATCCCACATCATGTCTGTCACAAATCACCATCCATTTTTTTTCTAGGAAACGTGGGTCCCATATGTCCCTTTCCTGAGGCTGGGTCGGCCACATGGCTCTGCTAACTTTTTGACCTTTTAAAACGTTTGTTGTCCATACTCTTCTTTTGAAAATTTCTTCTGCGGCTTGTCACTCATCCAGGCTTGAGAACTTGGTGATGTCTGATTCATTGCTTTGTTCTTCCTCCTTTTCACTCATATTAAGGCCTTTCCACTCTACTTTATAAGAGACACCAGAGTTTAAAGAGGATCTGAAGCAACGTTTCCACCACTAGAAAAGTGAAGTTTATCCAACACCTGCTAATGTTTTGCTCCTGCAAATCAAACCCCATCCGTCCTTGTCACACTGCCTTGAATCTCAAGGTTACCTTCAGCCCGCCCTTACTCACTTACCCCCAATCCCACATCATGTCTGTCACAAATCACCATCCATTTTTTTTCTAGGAAACGTGGGTCCCATATGTCCCTTTCCTGAGGCTGGGTCGGCCACATGGCTCTGCTAACTTTTTGACCTTTTAAAACGTTTGTTGTCCATACTCTTCTTTTGAAAATTTCTTCTGCGGCTTGTCACTCATCCAGGCTTGAGAACTTGGTGATGTCTGATTCATTGCTTTGTTCTTCCTCCTTTTCACTCATATTACCAAGGCCTTTCCTCTCTCTTTATTACCCTCATCACTGACAAGAGAAAAACAACAACACTAAGATGTTCTAATTTAAATTACAGTGGTCAAAGAGTGAGGGAAAGAGATAGGAATAATTAACCAGTTAATAGCTGTGGGCCAACTATCAAAAGTCTACTCACATTCATTCCTGAATGCATGTGGGAGCTTTGAATCAACCTCCAGGAGTCTATTAGCGAACCACTAGACAACACCGCATCCTGCATTATATATGTGAACTTTCAGGACTGCTGCCTATAACAAAAGTAGTAAATATTTCTTCCTACCAACTGGGCACCTACCACAGAACTACCCCTCTTCACCTTTTCATGAACCTATTATCTGTAACCAATGTAAATTCTTTCAAAACAACTTACATTTTTCTTCCCCAAAACATAATGTATAAAAGTGCCCAGCAACTCCAGAATAGCAGACATGTTTGTCTTTTCCATGTAGCTCTGCTGATGTGGTTTAGACTTCATGCCCAGGACCTGGTCCTTTCAAGCTAACATATGGCTCAATAAACTCTTTCTTTTAGAAAAGCTTACAGCTGCCCTGGCCAGTGGTGCTCAGTGGTTACAGCATCTGCCCACATACTGAAAGTTTGTGGATTCCATTCCCAGCAAGGGCACCCACCGGGTTTGCAGGCTCCTTCCAGTGCATGTGGGAGGCAACCAATCGATGTTTCTCTCTCTCCCCCTCCCTCCCTTCTTCCCACTCTCCTTAAAAATCAATGGGGGAAAAAATATCCTCGGGTGAGGATTAACCAAAAGAAAGAAAAAAGGCTTACAACTGCGTACATTTTTTGTTTTACACCACACCTGTCAGAGCCTTCACACCTGAGTTCCTGCTTGATCTTGTCTTTGGAGACTGGGAAAAGTCCTGCCATGGGTTTAACCTTTTATTCCTTACTTTTTAGAAGGTGTGATATTTTTAATAGTTTTACCTGCTAATAACTAAAGGAGCTACTATTTATTGGGCACCAAATAGTTCCAGACACTTGGCTAACATAGCATAGAAACCAATTCAGCAGATCTGACATCAAGGCAGAAACCTGCATTTTCAGCAAGCACTCCAGGGAGAATCACACTCATCTAGACAGACTGCTACATACTGTGGGCAACGCTAAAATCCATGTGTTATCTATTTGATGGGGGTCAAGAAATTGTGGCATTTGTGGTGGGCGTGCGTGTGTGTGTGTGTGTTTATGCTGTTCTGGCTCAGTTATTTGTTCTACTAAGAAAATATTTTATTCATTTGTGTTTAAAATTTTTGGCTTTATACCGCAGCATTGCTTTCTCAATATTCCTTGTGCACTGTTATTAAAGACTGGGAGTTGACTCTATTGGTCAGTCTGCAGATATGCAAGGGCATGCATTATGGCCTAAAGTACACGATGAAAAGATTTATAATCATGCTGCTTTCAGACTAGAAAAGCTTTTAGAGATCACATGGTCTTAGAATTTCAGAGGTAGAAGGGATATTATTCATTAATACTTCTCATTTTAGAAAAGCTAGACAAAAGTAATATCTGATATAAATATGATGAGCAGCCAAGTGAAGAGGAATGTAGGTACTAAACCATCAGTAGGCACTAAGAGAACAAGAAAGGGTAGTTTGCCTAGCAAGGATTGAAGTTAAGTGTAAAAATGTGACTTGCTTTGTCCAGTGGAAGGTGAACTGGAGAATTTATGTCACTTTTGGTGAGAAGCTTTAATTACCATGTGTATGTCACCATGTCCTCTTTGCCTGGGTCAACAATCCTGGAAATGGGTGACCACATGGAGCCTCTATCAACCTGTGCCCCTGGGAGACTAGGACAAACAGGTGACTCCTACTGGTATATTTAAGCCACTGGAGTTAGGAGGTTGCAAAAACAAAATTCTGGCCTATCCTAACCAATATACTACCCTCCTACTCTTTTTTTTAAAGCTGGGACAATTCACTGATAGCGATGATGAGGACAAACATGATGATGATGATGATGATGATGATAATGATGATGATGGTAGCAACAACTATATTTATCGAGAGTTTACCATGGTTCTAGCACTGTGTTAAGTGTTTAAATGTTTTAACCTTTGTAACTACATTATGAGAAATATGCTGTTTTAAGCTGCATTTCATAGATAAGAAAACTGAGGTATAGAATGCTTAAATTAAACGTGGAAGACCACATCAGTTTTAAGCTTTAGAGCAGGCACAAATTCAGGCATTCTGATTCCAGAGCTTGCCTTCTTAACCATTAAAGCTGCTTCAGCCTCTAAGTAAAAATGCTGATTCCCCAAAGTGTTTTCTACAAAATACTAGCTTTTTGGAATATTAGCTGACCTTACATAAGACATGGATTTAAAACTTGTTTTAAATATGTTTTTGAAACACTGAGTTAAGCAAAATAAAGCAGAGTTTTAAAGTCTCAGAACTTCTTGATGTCTTTAGGAACTGCCTGATCCTTTAAAAATCTCTGCTTGAACTTGTTTTCATTCTCATTTTTCCAGTCCCTGGTTTCTTGTTCCACATCTACACACCTGTTTATAGCCCTACAAGGAGTAGTAATCCTCTCCATTCCCCCGCTGTTGATTTGAACCTCAACAATCCTATGTGATTTTCCATGTTGCTGGTTCCTCGGACCTGGGCATCTCCTGTTTGGGGATGAGAATTCTTGAGGAGAGCCTTGCACCTCACAATTTCTATGACCCTGTGTTTATTACTCAGCGCCAACCACTGGCATATTAGACAGACATATAATGCAATAAAAAATGTTCCTGATCTTTCCAATTATTTTTCTTTATGTATTCCCAGAAATGTCTTTCATTGCTATTCTTTCCATTGAGATAATTCAAACTTTAATTTATTTATTCTTTAGAAAGTTTATATTCTTTATTTTTTATTTTATTTTTTCCATCACCATATATCCCCTCTTCCACCTTCACCCTCCCTCCCCCCCACCCTCCAAATCACCACTCTGTTGTCCATGTCCATGAGTTCTCTCCTTTTTTAGCTTTTGTTCTCAACCCAACACTCTCCCCGCCCCCTAGCCCCACACACCAGAGCTGTCTACCTGCTCTCTACCTATGAGTCTGTCTCTATTTTGTTTGATAGTTCAGTTTGTTCATTAAATTCCACATATGAGTGAAATCCTATGGTCTTTCTCTGACTGGCTTATTTCTATATTCTTTAGAAAGACCAGTCTTGCCTATAATGCTCTATCAAGGGACTTTGGGATAGTCCAAGAGGAAGATAAAACTTTTAAAGTACTAGGATGTAGGGCTCAAAGAACTAGAAGGAATCTGACTTTCAAAAAACCCTTAGCAAAGTCTGGTATCTATATGACAATGCAAGTTTTTATATCACTTTGAGGATTTGGTGAATGGTATCAAAATTTTCTCCATAAAACTACTCTTACCTTCATCCATGACAAATGTCACCCCTCTCTGACTCCTGAGGTCCATCCACCTGTCCCTTAGGTGAAGAATGCCTGATAAAAAATGTAGGGATAGTGTAAATTGTGTTATAAATGAATTTAACTATCATGAGTACATTGTTCCCCTGAAACAGTGAAATGAGGTCATGGTCTCCTCTCTATACTGAAGGAGACTAAACATTTTGTGCTTTTTCCAATCTGTATCTGTCAATAACATGTTTTCAGCTAAATCAAGGAATATGAAACTGCCAAGTCAATGTTTGAGGGCTATCTTATTATTAAGGCAATGTATTTTAAAAGTAATTTTACAAAACCATACAAGTAATAATGTATTTTTATAATTCTAAACCAAATGCTCAACTAATCTGAAATATTAAAACGACACTTTTCTCTTCCCTCCCATTGAAATCTTGCTCCATATAACTATCAGCAAAAAGAGAATGTATCTGGGTTAAATGTAAACATCACCATACTTTCATAGTGTTGCAACTTGAAATAGCCATTTTTCTGCCATTGAAAATCACTGATTATTCAGAGCTAGTTATAGAGAGCAAAATATCCATGTGATTGCATGGGTTCCATTCCCATCATCATAATGCTATGCACAAAGGCTGATTACCTTCCATTCTGCACTTCTTATTAAAACTGGGTTAATAAGAGACTTCACAAGGATATTCTCCTCCTCCTTACATGAAATTTTTCATGGAAATGTAATGCGATACTTATAATTGTTTTATTGTTAAAGAAAGAATTAGCCTATTGTACAGTTTTGTAGTGATGGACAATATCTCATTATTAATGCATTTATTGATTAAAACATTTGTTGTATATGAAGTACATTTTTGTTTTCTTATATATGTCTAATGCTGGTTTCAGTGAGACTTGAGCTCAATAATTTAGAGCTACATTCATTTTAAGATTGATTGACTTAAATCTACCATTTTCTATTTGTATATCCTATTAGTGTTAATAAATTAGAACTTTTTATTTCAAGTCTAGCTTTGTAAGGAACATAAATTATTTAGGGTAGATTTTTGGGGGAATTAGTAACTTCCTCATTAAGAAATATATTAAGCTTTTCATAAGCATTCAACAGGCAGGAGAATGGAGTGAGGAGCAAATAACTTGGTTGTTGTAAGTAATATGTTTCCTGATAGATATACAAGAGGTGGGGGAGTAGGTGGAGGAGTGAGCAGTGGAATTAGAGGTTGATTTTTTTATTTCTAATCTTGAATTCATTAAATTCCTTCCTTTAGCCATGCCATAAACTCTGTAAAATGAATGATTGAAGTGGGTTACTATGAAAACTCCCCACTCTGGAACACTCTCAAGAGTAACAAGATCACCAGAATGGAAAGATACAGAAATGGGAGAAAGGAAAGAGGACATTTTTATGTTTAATCACTCTCTCATTATAAGCAAAATCATTACACACTATTGACTTTGAAGTATATGCTTCAACTACTTGCTACTGGAAAATGATGTGAGGTAATTGAGAGTTAGTAAAAGGAACAAGAAGTCTGTGTTTCTTTTGAAAATATTCCCTATTGTGATTTGACTTGTGAAATTACTTATAACTGGAAGCAAGTAAAAGCATTGGTAGTTAAGAAAGTTTGGGGGTTATAACTGGATCAATATGATCTGTTGTCTTAGTTCCAACTCCTGTAGCAAAATGCCATAGACTGGGTGGTTGAAACAACAAACATTTATATCTCACAGTTTTGGAGGCTGGGAGTCCAAGATTAAGGTGTCAACAGATTGGATATCTTGTGAGGCCCTCTTCCTGGTTTGCAGGAAGCTGCCTTCTTGCTATGTCCTCACATGGCAGAGAGAGAGAGCAAGGGCTCTGGTCTCCTCTTCTTACAAGGTCACTAATCTCATCATGGGGGCTCCATCCTCACAAGCTCCTCTAAGTCTATTTACCCACCACCTACAGATACAACCATGTTTCCGGTTAGGGCTTCAACATATGAATTGGGGGAGAGTGAGGGTGTGAACATTCAATTCATAGCATTAGTTAATTCTGCTTCTCTGTGATCCATGGAATGATTACCTGTGGGTGCCTGCAAGGCACTATGGTTCACGTGGTGGCAGCTATCTGCAGGTATAGCCTTGGTCCTATCAGAGAGCTTTTACATGTTCGTTTTGTTTTTTGGTGGCACATTCAACATCAACTATTTAGTCCCACAATAATAAACTATAGTTCTGTTGAATAATTTGACTGTTGGGACTGGGTGCAGAAATTTCATTTACTACAAAAGTCCAGTGTATGTGCATACTCAAGTGATACAGACTACAATCTATATCCATATTTTACTCTTCTGGGAGCAAAGACAACTTGACATCTTAAGATATTCTACAGCATGCTAGGAAGAAGAAGGGGGAGGAGGGGTAATGCATTTTTTAAATAATAATGAATGAAAGAAGTATTTCATCTATAAAGGCAGGTAGAAGTTTATCAAAATTAAATATTTATTTAATGTATCAATAGACTTAAAATATGTTCGCCTATTCACTCAATCAATCTATTTGCATGACTCAATCCTAAGAATATAATCTGAAACACCAAATAAACTTTACATTTAAATGTTCAATGGCAACATTATTTATAATAGCAAAACGCTGAAAATGGCATAAAT
This sequence comes from Myotis brandtii, assembly GCF_000412655.1. NCBI lineage: Eukaryota > Metazoa > Chordata > Mammalia > Chiroptera > Vespertilionidae > Myotis > Myotis brandtii. The sequence continues at coordinate 289,467 of NW_005370297.1, read as the reverse complement.
ATATAACTATAGGTAAGTGAATGTATTAGGAATGGCACATATTTGATGTAATATTATGGATAGTCATAATAATACAAATCATATTTAAAAATAGAGAAAACATTACGAAGCGTAGTGTGTAAACAATAGAATTGCAAAGCTGTACAACTAGCATGATCACCACTGGGTAATGCAAACCCTGGCAGAGAAAAGCACTGGATGGACATGGACCTCCATGTTGGCAGTGGTCATGTTTGGGAGGTAGGATGACAGAGGATTAGGTGCTGAAACTACCGTTTTCTTCGAATTTTCTGCCTTCCCCGCATTTTCTATAACAACATTCATTTCCATTAAGTTGATCTTCGAATTTTCTGCCTTCCCCGCATTTTCTATAACATTCATTTCCATTAAGTTGAAAAAATATAAACATTGCATTTAGACTTTCAGTTGAATCTCTCCAGTTCTCAGGTAGCAAAGGAAGCCAATTTTAAGCTCAAGCTGCCTCCCAGCATCTGAATCCTCACTAACATCCTCCTTAAGCGGCTTAGCCCAAAGGCTGGCTCTGCCAGCTCTCGCCCCGCCCCCAGCCTTTCTGCTCAGCAGTGCCTGCCTCCCCTTCTTCTGGGAGCTGGAGTGGAGAAGAATCACATCAGAATTCTTTCTCCCTGCGCCCATGCCCTCCTCCCCAGAGTCCTGGAATGCCTTTCTCCTCTCCTTTCTTGATTTCCCTTCTGAATCTTCCCAGCATTCTCATTCCAAGGCCAGATGGCTGATTTTCTGAGGCATTCACATTTCCCTCTGCTGACTTATAACTGTTTAAAACCCATCACCCACACCTCCCTGTAACCAGGTTTCTGCCACAGCAGGCTGCCTGGTGGGATTTGGCAAGTGTGGGGAGGGTGGGGAAGGAGAAACTGTCCAAAGGGAAACTGGCCAATCCGCTAGATCGCTTTTCTTCATTCCTTTGGAACACTTGGAAGGCAGAGAGAACGCTTAATGAGGATGCATTAAAGCTAGAGTGAAAGCTGGGCTGTTTAAAGAGCCATCAATTGTGTTAAGCCTGGTTCAGCAATTCAGAATTTGAAAAGTAGATCTTCAGTTTTTGCCTCAAAAATAGATATTGCTCATGTCAAAATAACCTATAGAATATAGATAGAAGACTTCACAGACATTTATTTCTCGTGCACTTAGGTAGGTTGTAGCGGATAATTTGCTTTGACTGCTGGCAAACCCGGAAAACATAAAAAGAAACACGAAGTCCTTCAAAACAGATGAGAACAAAAGAGTGTGCATTGTGCCTTTGGTTGATTTCAGAATACCCAAAATATATTGAACTTGCTCTGGGCAAGTCACTATTCAAGGAATGGTGAATGACAAAATGTGGATAAATATGCGGTCTTTATCCTCAAGGAGATCTATAATAATAAAAGCATAATATGCTAATTAGACCAGATGACCTTCTGGACGACCTTCCAGATGAAGCTGTGGCTGGGGAGGGTGGGGGCGTGGGGCGAGGCAGAGGCTGCCACCACAGCCACAGGGGCCGAGCCCCTTGCATGAATTTTGTGCATTGGGCCTCTAGTCCAGTTATAATATAAAAAAGAAAAAGAAACCTGGCAAGTAAAATAAAATAAGTCCATTAGAACCATATGATAATGTATATCAAATATTTTCCACAAAGCTTAGCATACACTAGTGATCAACAAATTCCCTTTCCCCTCTCCACTATGTGTCTCAAACTGTATATCACTTAAGATGCTTTTAGCTGCAGTTAAAACAATAAGGACCGTTCACTATTTTTTATAACAAGAAATCTGAAGGGAAAGAAGTTCTCTATATGGTATGTCAGTCTCGTTCAGATGAGAAAATATAAATTACTGTAGGTTTTTTAAAGACAGTGACTTGAATGCAAGGAATCAGCCACCAAGCTATTGGACGGGCTAGAGAAGCAAACGGGTGACCTCCTGCGTGTTCTTCAGATAAGGAGGCTGGAGCTGGAGCGCCACTGCTGCTGCTGGATCTGACTTGGCTGCTGCTAAACCAGAAGCCAAGATCCTGCTGGAGTCCCCAGCCACCTGCAGATGCCCTGCTGCTGCTGGTATAGGAGACAGCCTTGCCTGCAGTCTCCCACTGCTCTTAACTGCAAGAGCCAGAAACAGGAAGAATGACCTCTGTCTTCTTCCTTCCCTGCATCTAGTCTTGTGAAAGTGCCTTGACATTTACAGAAACTACCATAAACCAGTTGGCAAGGGAGTGTGGGAAATGCTGTTTCCAGGGTTCTTGCCCCCTAGCTATAAGATTGGAATGGGGCTAAATAACAACAGAAAGTATCTGGTACAGTTGGTCATTCAGCAGTTCAATAACACCAGGAAGGACAAACGTCCTTTTGTCTTTCCTCTCTGCCATCCTCAGGGACTTAAAGCTTTTCCCTTAGGAGAATTCCTTGAGCACTTCCAGAGCTGAATGTTGAAGTCAACATTCAAAGGCAGAAAGGGAAATGCCCCTTTCTTGTATTCTTTGTTTCCATTTTTCAATTACAGTTTATATTCAATATGATTTTGTGTACAGCACAGTGGTTAGATAATCATGTACTTTACAAAGTGGTTTCCCTGATATTTCAAGTACTCATATGACACCATACATAGTTATTACAATACTAGAGGCCCAGTGCACGAAATTCGTGCACTGGTGGGTGTGTGTCCCTCAGCCCAGCCTGCACCCTCTCCAATCTGGGACTCCTCAAGGGTTGTCCGACTGCCCGTTTAGGCCTGATCCGGATGGTCCTAAATGGGCAGTCAGACATTCCTCTCACAATCCAGGACTGCTGGCTCCCAACTGCTCGCCTGCCTGCCTGCCTGCCAGCCTGATCACCCCCTAACCACTTCCTGCCAGCCTGATCAATGCCTAACTGGTCCCCTGCTGGCCCGATTGCCCCTAGCTGCCCTCCCCTGCCAGCCTGGTCACCCTTAACTGCCCTCCCCTGCAGGCCTGGCCCCCCCCAACTGTCATCCCACCCCCAACTGCCCTCCTCTGCCAGCCCAGTCACCCCTAACTGTCCTCCCCTGTAGGCCTGATTGCCCCCAACTGCCCTCTCTTTCAGGCCTGGTCCCTCCCAACTGCCCTCCCCTGCAGGCCTGGTCCCCCCCAACTGCCCTCCCCTGCAGGCCCGGACACCCCTAACTGCCCTCCCCTGTTGGCCTGGTCACCCCAAACTGCCCTCCCCTGCAGTCCTGGTCCCCCCCAACTGTCCTCCCCTGCAGGCCTGGTTCCCAATTTGTGTTGGAGTGATGGTCAATTTGCATATTACCTCTTTATTAGATAGGATTTTTTACTATATTTCCTATGCTGTATTTTACATCCCAGTAACTATCCTGTAACTACTAATCTGTACTTCTAAGTCCCTTCACCTTTTCCACCCTGTCCCATAAACACCCTCCCTCTGGCAACCATTAGTCTGTTCTCTGTATCTATGAGTCTGTTTCTATTTTGTTGGTTCATTTATTTTGTTCTTTAAATTCCACATGTAAGTGAAATCATATGATATTTGTCTTTCTCTTACTGACTTACTTCACTTAGCATGATACTATTTAAGTCCACACATTTTGTCTCAAATAGTAAGATTTCATTCTTTTTTGTTTTATGGCTGAG
>NW_005370297.1:240946-285678 GCF_000412655.1 Myotis brandtii | reverse complement strand
CTCTCGGCCGATTTTTTGCTTTGAGTTGAGAGCTAAAATTCGAGTTACGAGCCAGCTTCAGATACCCCACAGCTAGTTGGCGCAGCGAATGTCACAGTGAATGCCACAACATCAGCCCAGCATCACGTGTCTCACTTGTTCACTTTAAGATTTGACATACAAGTAATTTGAGTTACAAGCTCCGTCAAGGAAGTCAAGGAACGAATTAAACTCGTAAGTCAAGGCCCCACTGTATAGATATAGATATAGATATAGATAGATATAGATAGATACATAGATATATATATAGATATATATATATCACCAGCTTTTTATTTACTCATCACCTATTGATGGACACTTAGGTTACTTTTATATCTTGGCTATTATAAATAATGCTACAATGAACATAGGGGTGCATATATTCTCTCAAATTAGTGTTTTGTTTTGTTTTTATATACACTTAGAAGTGGAATTGCTAGGTCATTAGGTCATAAGGCAGTTCCACTTATAATTTTTTGAGGAACCTCCATACTATTTTTTATATTGGCTGCACCAATCTGCATTCTTATAGTCCTTTTAAAAAATGAGATAAACTTCCAGCCAACTTGGTGTCCCAAATTATTGCTAGATAATACAACATGAACTTGCTTATACAAATTAGTAGCCAGGGTTAAAATAAATCTTATACTTATCTAATAAATTATATAGAATAATATTATTTTTGTGGTAAAAATATTAATTTATTATATATAAATTCAAAAAATATACTATTTTTTTAAATCCTGTTTTGCATTTTTTCACTTCTTATTACTATACACTAGAGACCCCGTGCACAAAATTTGTGCACTTGGGGGGAGTGCTCCCCCAGCCTGGCCTGCACCCTCTTGCAGTCCAGGAGACCTCAGGGGATGTCCAACTGCCGAGTTAGGCCCGCTGTCTGCGGGGAGGGGGCCTAAGCCATCAGTCAGACATCCTTAGTGCTGCTGCGGAGGCAGGAGAGGCTCCAGCCACTGCCACTGCACTCGCCAGCCTTGAGCCCAGCTTCTGGCTGAGCGGCACTCCCCCTGTGGGAGCGCACTGACCACCAGGGGGCAGCTCCTGCTTTGAGCATCTTCCCCTGGTGGTCAGTGTGCGTCATAGAGACCGGCCGTTCTGCAGTTCGGTTGATTTGCATATTAGCCTTTTATTATATAGGGTTAGTATTACGTCACCATATACTAAAAATGTAGAAGTGACATGGCCTCCCAGAGTTTCTGCAAGGCTCTGTGGGGAAGCTAGACCAACCCAGGAAGACTAAATAGAAGAATAGGACAGTTGGGGATACCCTTGGCTACTTTGGCTAGTAGAAACAGAATAAATGCAACCAGTAGAATAGATTTAACCAGTAGAAACAGACTAAATCTACCATTAGAGAATCAACCGTGCCAAAAGGGTCTCTGGAAGTCAGGAAATGCCTTCAATGATTTGGTTGCTCACCCTGAATTCTGGCGTCATTTTGGCAAAAAGAGTAAGAAGGAATCACAGTGAGCTCTTTTATGCCAATAATGAACACAACGGAAAACGACTTCTTTCCATTCCAGCTGTAGCAGCAGGAGTAGCTTTTGCTGCCAACAAAAAGCTTCATCACCGTTTAGAGTTGAAATAGTGGTCAAATCAAAGGGCAAGGGAGCGGCATTTAGTGCATACATTCCATGTCATGTTGCCAATCTTATGCCCAAAGCTTTGCTCCCTGTGTTACAAACACTTCTTTTGAGATTGTTTATCTCCATCCAGCCCTTCAATTAATGAACAATCCATCAACACTCAGTAATATTAACAACTATCATCTGTACACTGGCTTGTAAAGTGTTTTTACTTTTACATGATCTTATTTAATCACTACAGCCTTTAATCACTACAGCCACTCAGTGAACTGGCTTTTTACCTGAGCAGAAATCAGATTCAGACATGTAACTTGGGTAACACAGATACGCTGTGAAATGGGAGTTGAGCCTATTAGAAATACAACATTGGATGGAGCTGGGTAAGATACAGTTCTGGCCCTGGAGGCATTTATTTTGCAGCTAGTGAAATGAGAAATGCAGATAAAGAACACCCAGCAGGTTGTTAGATGTGCTAAGTGAGCAACGGGTAAGAAAAGTCCTATGTAGGAAGTCTATCATTTATTAGCATGGTCAAGACAATATTCTTTTGTTCCTTTTCAAGGTGAGGGTGAGTTAAATAATATTTTAGATACCTTTCAGTGCTGACATATTAGGTTCTGATATTCTGTCAGCCTCTGGCTGACATCAGATGATCTTCCTGCAGGGTCTGTGCCCAAGGGTAGAATAAAAGTACTGGCTCAACTTTCCAATTCAGATATCAGTATAGATACTGAGATCAGATATCCTTTTCACTGATCACCATGAGGGAGAATGAAGGGAAGTCATAGTAATTTAATGACTCAAAGGGGAAATACAAATAGGCAGGTAACAAATGCCATAAAAACACAGGCTTTAGAATTAAACTTTTAGAATCTTTCTCTTTTGAACTGGGATGATCTTCTTCCTCATCCTTGTCACATGGTTAGCACTTCTATTATAGAAACAAACCACTTGATCAATTAAAGGAGCCTTTCGGAGGACGTTTTCTACTTTTAACAATTATCACCTTATACTTTATCACTGAAGTTACAAGGCTTTGCTCTGTGGAACAAGCCCACACATGATCTCTTCCTACTGGTATCAACTCCTTGATCCTTGGTTTTATTTTTGAAATTATTTATATAAAGTTGAGTATTGGACTGGTTATTCAAGCTTGTTGTGGTCACTAATAATCTGGTTATGAGCTGACCTGATCCCTCACCATAGAAAATTTGACAAGCCCATCCCCAAATGCCTTTGGAATGGTAAAGAGCTGATACTGCAGTATCTGACTGTACTCAACTCTATCTTAAGCAGCCAGCTCTTTCCCGGAAAGCAACCAACTCACTACTGGAAGCATTGTTCCCTGAAGTATGGCCTTCTGAATGTCTTCAATGTCTATTGTATAACCAAGACCCCATCCACTACACTGTTTTCTGTGTTGAAGCCTTTTATCTGCATTCTGAGAGTGCTTAGCATAAATAAGACATTAAGAATAAGACTTTACCAGCACTACCAATGGAGTAAGTAGATAGGTAATGGGGGAAAAATTGAATCAAAAAGGTTACCGTGTATAAAATAATCTATGGCCTTCTGAATGTCTTCAATGTCTATTGTATAACCAAGACCCCATCCACTACACTGTTTTCTGTGTTGAAGCCTTTTATCTGCATTCTGAGAGTGCTTAGCATAAATAAGACATTAAGAATAAGACTTTACCAGCACTACCAATGGAGTAAGTAGATAAGTAATGGGGTAAAAATTGAATTAAAAAGGTTACCGTGTATAAAATAATCTTTAGCAATAAGCTATAACAAGCCTGAGGCAAGATGGAGGGCGTAGCCCTCGCCCTTTCAGCAATAAGCTATAACAAGCCTGGAAAAGTGCTCCAATTATAATCGAAGGGAATAGGTCTTTTAAGTTCTCTTAAATTGTGTCTCTTTAAAAAAAAAAAAAGTAACAACAACAGAAATCCTAATCGAAGGGAATAGGTCTTTTAAGTTCTCTTAAATTCTTTCTCTTTTTTTAAAAAAAAGTAACAACAGAAATCTCTATTTGGTTAAAACAACTTAAGGTAAGACATTTTGAATTTGTATCAGAGCTTTGATTTCAGGATTCATGACAATATTTGAAGGCACTTTAAATTTTATTTAGACATTATAGATCTGTGCTTTGAAAATAGCAAATTCGGGAGTGATGGAACAATAAGTGGTTATTACAGTAATATTGTTTTTCTTTGTGTATTTTCAAAGTCAAATAAGAGAAGAAAAACTTCAAATTAAATCTTAACTTGAGCTAAATTAATCCCCAGGGTATTCCTTTCAAGTGCCTTAGGTAAATCAACTGACGCCGGGCTTTTCCTGGTACTCGGATATGTAAACCTTGAGCCTGTTTAATCCTTGGTGCCCTGAGGTTAAGGCCAACAGATGGCCTGTAACTAATTTCAAAGTTTTCTGTACCAACAAAGTAAAACAGAAAAAGTGTTGCACAATTACGTAAGCTGAAAGCTTACACTATTGATGTTTCTTGTATACATTTTAGTATTTCTTCTTATTTAAATTGGATTCCAGGGTGGGAGAAAGGAAGCTGGCAGGGACACTGGTAGGATGGTTGCACCATACAAAGGGCCAACCAGGGAAGTCTGAGACTCCTTTCCCCATAGTGGTCAGCCTCCCAGTGTTACAGAGTAGAGTAGATGAAGGGCAAGAAATAGACGTGTGGGCAAAGAGGCCCAGGACTGGCAGCAGGTTCCAATTGCCACCATGGAGTCCCTTTCTGCTTCAGCTATTACTCAATCTACTGCTTATGTAGAAAAGCTGTAGCTTCAGGCGATCAATAGGGCCTTGATGTTCAAACTTCACGGTGATAATCAATGACTGCAGAATCATTCATGCCTTCCTTACGCGCTAGTGTAATCTGGATTCAGGGCGGCAGTTGGCAAGAAATCCTGAGGATAATGGAAATGCATTCACACAATCCAATACTGTTTTAATCTCTTTTATGTTAACTGCAATCCACAAAGGACCAAGAGGTTGACAGAATTTCTGATGCATACTGGAGTTCAAGATCCTTTACTCTCCTCATGACTAGATATTTACATTTGTAGATAGAAAAGGTGTTCCTCTTCAACCCCTCTTCTCATTTTTTTGGGTCAGAATTCAATTTTGCCGAGACAATGAATGACAGTGAAATGTGGTTGTAATAAAATAATAATCACTAAACAAGCTGACTCCAGCATTTTTAAACAAACAAATTCTTGTGAAGAATTGTCTTATATTTGCAGGATGTCAAATAAAATATAAATGGTATTTTTTGTAATAAAAGATGACATGGAAGGAAAGTTAAGACAAACTGCCAATAAATAAAAGTGTGTAAAATTTAAGACATAGTGATATTATAATTTTACTCACACAAACACGCAGCATTCAGTTAATGGCGGTGGTCTAATTAGCTCTCTTTGCTACATTGCATTAAGGGTAACCATTTCTCTACTGCAAACTGGAAGTGAAGGAAAGTCTGAAATTTCACCCCAAAGTCCCTTCTTTCTCATATTTCCTGTTCTATAGTTCTTCTTTCACACCATTCCTTTTCCCATTTGTTTCCATTTTCTTTGCTTGGAACTCCTATTGTCCTAAATTCCTGAATTTCCACCACATCCTGGACACTGGCTTTAATTAAGGGTTGGTGGTTCATCACACAGACATGTTTTCACTTAGAACATGATATGTTTTAGTTGTTGTTCTTACGATCTCATTTCAACCTTCACTTCTACAGAAAAGCCTTTCCTAATCTCCTAATCCAGATCAAAGCTCCATGACTTACATTATGTACCTTTCATTCATATCACTTTTAACAGTGGTAACTTTACATTTATTTGTATGATTTCTTGTTTAATGGCAGAGTTTGGACTAGTATGGGCAGAGTGCATGCCTATTTTTTATTTTCCACAGAATGCCCATTGCCTTAGCAAATGGCAACTCAGTTTTTCCTTTACTCAAGTCCAAATCTTTTGGGTCATCTTTGGCTCCTCCCCATCCCCAACCTTAGACCTTAGACCATGTGTCCAATTTATCAGCAAAGCCAGTTAGTTGGCTCGACCTTTAAAATTCTATTTATACAGAATTCAACCCAATGCCCATGTCTATTGCTAACCTTCCAGTCTAATCCACTATCACCTCTGGCTGGATTAGTGTAATGGCCTCCTGACCTGTCTCCCTTTTTGCACCCTCCTCTCTCTATATTTATTTTCCACACAGCAGAGTATTCTTTTGAAACATAAATCAAGTCAACCCTCCAATGCTTTTCCATCTCATTCATGGTAAAAGCCCCTATGGATTCCTACAAGAGGCTCCACACAATCTGTTTCATGACAGTAGGGACTTTACTGTGTTACATGCTCTGCTACATCCACACTGCATGGAAGAGTCAATGGCACAGAGTAGATGCTTGATAAATATGTGTTGATTGAATCTATGTACCCACAAGACAGAGGCTATGTTGTTTAAAAAGCACTCTCTGCTTTTTGAATGAGGGGCCCCACATTTTCATTGTGTACTGTGCCCCACAAATTATGTACTCAGCCTTGACCATGCTGGTCCACTTCTGGTGTTCCTGTTGATCTACTCTAGACCTTCTTACTGCAACGCCACCTTCCTTCTTGGCCTGGCTAATATTTTCTCATCCTTCAAGATAGTTAGGTCAGTATCTCTTTCCAGCAGTGACTCCCTATGAATGCATTCCTTCACCACAGTGCTCAATAAATACATACATAAATAAAAAGTAGCCTCTAATTCTTAAGCCAAAAAGGACTCTATCTAATGGACTCCAGTAGATACATTTATCCTTTAGTTAACTCACACCGAGAGTGTTCAATATATATAGCATGACGTTATGAACTTTTGTTGTAAGTCTTGCTTCTGAAAAACATGCACAATGATACTTGTATTGTGAAGTCAATCATGACTTGTTTAGAAATCATTATTGTAATCAATATAAGCTCAAAAAATCATTCAAGGGCATACTATGTCATCAAGCTGACTATTATGCTTGACTGAATTTAGACTTAGAAAGGAAAAATTCCACTCTGTAATTTTGTTTGTTTCTATTCACTAGAACAAATGCTCAGCTTGGTGGTGATTTTTTTGATATTTTCAGGTAGTAGAAATCATAATCCTTGAAAAATTTTGGTGGGGAGTTTTCATTTGTTAACTCATTTTGACAATCAGCAAATCACTAAACCTATAACAATTCTACACAAATCATACACCAATTTCATTTGTGTTTGCCTTCTTAACCTGCTTATAGTATGAAAATCTAGCATTGAATAACTTACAAGTCTTAAAAGGAAAATAGGAAATGTAAGGGAAGTGTGGTCACAGCATACCTCTGAAAGCAATTATAGAGCTTCTTTTTTTCCCTATACTAACATATGCAGGTGAAGTGAACACAGTAAATTGAAAGAACAGTGATGGAATTTCATAAAATTTAAATGAAAAACATAATGACTAATGTACAATGAATTTCCACCTGTCTCTGATCCTAAGATGACTTCCTAAGATGATTATGATGATAAAATTAAAATGATGATGAAAGCAGAAGGAGAAAAATGGTTGGTTATTAGAAGTTTGGCCTTTGAACTGTTCATCTTTCCTCAGACCCATACAATTCTGTACTTCCAAGGTTTTCTAACAGTGTTTTAGAAAATTCGGTTTTGTTCTCATAGCTGGAGAAGTTTCATCATTTTATCAACTACATCTCATCTCACTTATTCAACAAATATTTATTGAGAAACTATTTTGTGCCAAACACTGTTCTAATAAAATAAATTGATATATATTTAAAAATTAGTTCAAAACTTATACATGCAAAAAATTGTAATAATTGATTTCCATATAATTGATATGATGCATACATAGCCAATCTGAGATTGCCATTAAAATTGCTAAAACATAAACAAACAAAAAACAACAAAAATAGGTTGGCTTCTCTTTACTAAGTGACTTTTGCCATGTAGACATGGGAAATGTTATGAAGTAGATCAATAAATTTAGATGCTGCCATTCAACCTCACGGAATCCAATCCAAGAAAATAAATCCAAGCCCTTTTCCTGCTTCTAATTTTCTTGAAACAGTAGTGGCAAGAAATTCAAAGGGATGACTTGCATTCAAGGGGAGGGGAGGAAGTCACTCTAAAACTAAGAGCAACAACAACAACAAAACAACAACCAAAAAGTAGAAGAAGCCCCAGAGTAAGTTTTCCAACTATTAGAAAAAGAAACTCTATGAACCCTCTAAAAACTAGGGCTCATAGAAATGTACCACATACATATTCAACACTCAGATAAGCACATTAGATCCTCAGGCATCCTTTAAAGACCCATATGTTTGTGCAATTGCACTAAACAAAGATAAATTTCCAAGGCCTGAAAATGTTTCTTTTCTTTTATTCCAGGGAAGAGGTTGCTCAAGCAATAAGAACCTTTTTGGAAACCCCTTCTGACCAAGAATGGCCTGGAGCCCACACTGCTCACCCATAACAAATGCCGCACACATGAATGGAAGCTATTACATTATAGAAGACCAACTCTAAAATAATAAAAACTACTTATCCTTAAAAAGGATTAAACATATCCTCAAACAGAGAACTTGAGACCGCTGAAATTTTGTCTATTTGTATGCACACATCTAAGCAATAACAGTTAACCAAAATGCAAACTATCAAAAACACATCGCTGAGCAACCTAAGAGTTTTGCTGTCAGCTATGATGCTGCAGTGCCAATGTTATATATGCCTCCCTGTCTTGACTCTTTTTATCTAAAGGCATTCACCAAGCACTGAACAATTCCCATGAGAATTTTACCTGTTTTTCTTTTGGAAAAACAAAGTCATGATGCATGATTATATATTAGACTTAAATTGTTAAGTTTCCACATTCCCCAACACATTCAAGTAATAATGAATTTGAATTATTTTTCAAAGTAAATAGTTAGTTAAGCAAGTCATAGTCCATGCAACGTTATCCTCACCAACTTCTCAGCTAAGTGAATTATAGTGAGAAAGGAGTCTAAAAAATGGAGATGGGCAGTTCCTATCCATCTTCTTGATCTGTGGGTTTATAACACTAACCAGGGTAAATCTAACTGAACCTTAAGGAGATTCAAGTTTAAATGACTGTGCTGTGCTGGTGGTCCTTTGTTGCCTGTGTGCCTGTGATGTTTTCCTTGAGGACATTTGTTGATTGAAGGAGGAAGGTGGAATGGGAGCTCTGAGGCCCTTGGAGTGATGGAAAAGAAGGGGTCCAATGGAGGACATGGTGGCATCTTTCCTCTCAATCCTCATGGACTGTGGAATTTTCCTTTCATATAAGCAAAAGCTGAAGAAGCCATGTTCCTGACATGAGAGATACATTAGCACCGATTAAATAGCTGCAGGAAAGGGAATTCTCTTCTGTACCGAACAGAAGAGGGCACCATCCTTGGGTTCCAAAGACGGGTGGCTTCCTGTGGCTTCTCCCCAAAGCCCAAGGAAGACATGACCATTCCATTTTGCAGTGAATGAAGTGTTGGGAGTCTCAGCCTGGCTCTCCAAGCCCCAAATAGCTGAATTGTTATTTCTGTGCCTTAATGAGAAGGCAGGATCTGCCCCAAGCACATTTGTTCCTCTCATGCCCACGACCTCACTGGAAGTCTCCTGGCTGCCAGCCACAGGACACATTTCACCATGAGTCAAGCAGGAGTCTCTTACCAGGTTGGAAGAAGAGCAAGCGTATGCTGTATTTCCTGGTCTCAGAAATTCCTCCTAGTATGTACTTAAGATTCCTTGATTTATTCCCCTTATGGTCCATGTGGTTAACCATGGTTTTATTTTTCTTAATAGTAGTAAAGAGAGACTCATCGTGACCCTTCTTCAGGCTCATCACACTCTCACTCAGACCTATAATTTATTAAGATCGTCCTCTGTGGGGATGAATGGCTCTGCTATTTGGAAACAGGATACGGAGCTTTTGCACACTGAGTTGCGCTACTTAGTACCAGATGGCAGTTGTGGTAAGTTGCTGAGGGAAGAAAGAATCTGTCTCCTTTCCTGACCCACTGAACTGGCCACTAGGCACTAGTCTAGGTTATGAAGGGGCAAGTCTTTCTTCTTCGCATACCCTCAGTACCTGTCTGCAGAGCCTAAGAGAAAGGGCACAGATATTTGAGCCAGGTAGACGTGTTCTGGAGTTCAGGTCTATGACTCTGCTGCAATGGTTCTCACCAGGGTCAATTTGGTCCCTCAGAAAACACTTGGTAATGTCTAGAGGCCTTTGTGAAGGTCATGAATGGGGAGGTGCTTCCGGGAAGAGGCAAACCTACAGTGCACAGGAGAGCACATTCCCTCTTACCCCCCTGCAAAAAAGAACTATCCAGCTCAGACTCTGCTGCAATGGTTCTCACCAGGGTCAATTTGGTCCCCCAGAAAACACTTGGCAATGTCTGGAGGCCTTTGTGAAGGTCATGAATGGGGAGGTGCTTCGGGAAGAGGCAAACCTACAATGCACAGGAGAGTACATTACCTCTTATCCCCCTGCAAAAAAGAACTATCCAGCTCAGAATGTAGTGCTGAGGTTAAGAAATCTTACCCTACGGTTGATACTAAGCAAGTTTCTTAACCTCATCTAAAATGAGAGATAATTATTGGTCCTATAGGGTTGTGATAAAGATGAAAATTAAAGAAATAATGAATATAAAGTAGCTGTATTAGGTACAGAAGCAAGATAAGTCCCCTCCTCTTCTCTATGGTAGCTACAAATTCCCTATTTGCTGGTGCTTTCTGTTTCCCAAATACAAGTCTGTTCCTACTTAGCTTAGGCTAAGTTATGCTGAGTTATTCCAAATTATTCTGAGGTAACAAACAAGTGGAAAATCTCAGGGTTTATGCCAAGGGAGGTTAGTGTCTCACTTGTGTAACTGTCAGGTTGGCTCCAGCTCCTCCATCAGGCCCAGGCTGAAGGAGCAGCCTCTCTCTGGGTGTGATGGTCAATGATAAAAGAAAGGGAGAAAAACCAACCATATGTGTCCTAGGTCATTGTTTTAGATGCTTCCTATTCACCTTATTCGTGAGGGATGGATTCCTGCCCCAGGGTTATGAGAATGGCTGAACACAACACGTGACACTGGACAGCTGAGATCAATGGCAGTTTATTGGTCACATATACCCAAGCCCAGGGGAGGAGAATACTGGGCACAATGCAGAGTCACACGAGGCTGCACTCAGAAGCAGAGTAGATAAGCAGGGCCTGTGGGAGGCAGGCTTTGTAGTGTCGAGAGGGTGTTTTCCCTAGTTCCCACAGGAGACTGCGATTGGCTTGTTTGAATAATTCTATAGTTAGAATTCCATAATTAATAAATTAAGTAATTTCATAATTGGATATTTTGAATAATTCCTGGCAAGGAAGTGAAACCCTATACAAAGAGCTGCCCCTGGTCCGTCGAGAGGGTGTTTTCCCTAGTTCCCACAGGAGACTGTGATTGGCTTGTTTGAATAATTCTATGGTTAGAATTCCATAATGAATGAATTAAGTAATTTCATAATTGGCTATTTTGAATAATTCCTGGCAAGAGGAATTATTACCATAGAGAAGAGGAGGGGACCTATACAAAGAGCTGCCCCTGGTTCTTTGATTGGGAAGTCGTTTGGCTAGTGGACATTATTTGAGAAAGCAGAGGGGGAAGAGGAGCTTTGAATTAGACCATTCAAAGCCCTACTGATTTTTACAGATGTCAAAATAACATTAAGCCTTAATTTTAAGCCTTAATCCACAATCCCCTCTACTTCCATTTTCTTGACCAACATAAATTACATGGAAAATTGAATCATGTGACAGTAAATAACATAACTATCATTTATCATTTTAAGCCAGTGAATTCCACACTTTCCTCTCTGCTCATGGACACTTTTGTCCAAAGGGTCTTAGCTAGGCATCGTCATCTATAACCACAATGATGGGAATCAACAAAATCAGATCTAACATGCTTGAAGCAGGATTCAGGTCTGAGCATCCCACCGTCTCCCCATCCATTGATATTGCCCAACTGCCCATGTTACACAATGAAAACATGAGGCCCAGAAGGGCAGTGATCTAATGAGTTACACAGTACAGTTCATATCTTCTGGTGCGAACACATATTTCTAAGTTGGAAATAACAAATGATATGGTAAAAAAAAAATGTAGAGAGAAAAAATAAGAGGTCATAGGCTCCTAAAAGTATGTATATATGAAAGAGGAGGGGGTTAAGGAGAAGGAAAGTTAGTAGAAGAGGAAAGGTCAGAGTTATGGAGATGAAAAGAAAGAAAAAAACGGCAAAGGAGGAGGCAGCAAGGCCAATCCAAATGTGTAGTAGGCTGATGATGCCCAAATCTCTGTCTCTCCAGAGCCCTGAGCTTCATCAGACTCATGACTTAACATCCTGACCTGAAGTCTGATGGACTTCTTAGTCTTATAACAGTTTAGGACAGAACTCCTGATTCCCAACCCTGCACCTCCTTACACTTCCTGACCTAAAAATGTTGAACCATCTACCCAGCTTCTCAAGCCAAATACATAGATGTTAGTTATTGACTTTTCTCTTCCCCTTCCTTCCCAAAGCCAATCCATTATCCAGACCTATTGGTCTACCTTCAAACTACATCTAGAATCTGAGCCCTTCTCACCAGGTCTCACCTCTACCCGCCTCCTGGAACCCTGCATGGTCTCTTGTCTGGTCTTTCTGCTTTCATTTTAGGATCCCACAGTCTATTGACTACATAGCAGCTTGAGAGATCTCTATAGATCATAAATCATGTCACATGTCTGACTGAAATTCTCCAATAACTTTCCATCTTTACATAGGATCAAGTCCAGACTCTTTATCATGACCTACAAGGCCCATTTTGTTGGGTCCCAGGCTACTCTCATGGCTTATATCCCATAGGCACCTATTCACTCTGCTGATGCCACTTCAGACACACTGATCTCTGGGCCTCTCCTTGGACATAATACCAAGATTATATTGCTATAGAGGTTCATATCCTAGACTTTCATGAGTTCTTACACTTTTTGGTATTCATTCTACTAATACTTATCCAGGTTCTAAAAATATAGCAGAGACTGTTCTCAGCAGTTGATTCTTATCTGAAATGCTTCCTCAGAAAGCTTTTCCCTCAGAGGACCTGAATAGACACTTTTTCAAAGAGGACATAGATGGCCAATAGACATATGAAAAGATGCTCAACATCACTAATCATCAGAGAAATTCAAATTAAAATCACAATGAGATATCACACCTGTCAGAATGACTATCATCAATAAATCAACAAACAACAAGTGTTTATGAGTATGTGGAGAAAAGGGAACCCTCATGCATTGTTGGTGGGAATGCAGACTGGTGCAGCCTCTGTGGAAAACAGTATAATACCAAAAATGGACCAGCTTCATGATCTAGTGATCCCACTTCTGGGTGTATATCCACAGAAACCCAAAACATTAAATTGAAAGATATACACATCCCTATGTTCATTGTAACTTTTTTTACAATAGCCAAGCAACCCAAGTACCTATCAATAGGTGAGTGGATAAAAAAGTGATGGCACATCTATACAATGGGATACTACTCAGTTATGAAAATGAATGAAATCTTACCTTTTGCAACAACATGGGTGGACCTAGAGAGTATTATGCTAAGTGAAATAAGTTAGTAAGAGAAAAGCAAATACCACATGATTTCACTTATATGTGGAATCTAAAGAACAAAATAAATGAACAAACAAAATTGAAACAGACTCATAGATACAGAGAACAGACTGATGGTTGCCAGAGGGAAGTGGGGTTAGAGGACTGGGTGAAAAAGATGAAGGGATTATGAACTACAAATTGGTAGTTACAGAATAGTCACAGGGATGTAAAGTATACAACTTAGGGAATATAGTCAATAATATTGTAATAACTATGTATGGTGTCAGGTAGGTACTAGAAATATCTGGAGGAATATTTTGTAAAGTATATAATTGTATAACCAATATGCTATACACCTGAAATTGATACTAATAATTTTGAGTGTAAACTGTAATTGAAAAATAAAATGAAAAAAGGCCTTTCCTGAAACTTGCCAACTCTCCTATCATTTTTATTCCCTTATCTTGTTTTATTATTACTACTAGAGGCCCTGTGCATGAAATTTGTGCACTCTGGGGGGGTGGGTCCCTCAGCCTGGCCTGTGCCCTCTCGCAGTCTTGGAGCCCTCGGGGGATGTCTGACTGACCAGGAGCAGGCCTAAACTGGCAGTCAGACATCTTTAGTGCTGCCACAGAAGTGGGAGAGGCTCCCACCACCGCTGCTGTGCTTGCCAGCCATGAGCCCAGCTCAGGGCTTCTGGCTGAGCGGCACTCCCCCTGTGGGAGCGTACTGACCACTTGGGGCAGCTCCTGCGTTGAGCGTCTTCCCCCTGGTGGTCAGTGTGCATCATAGCAACCAGTCGTTATGCCATTCAGTCCATTTGCATATTAGCCTTTTATTACATAGGATTATTGTACTGATTGCTACATAAAATTACATCACATTTTTTACTTGTTCTGTTTTCTTTGTTAGTATGTAAGCCCCCAGCAATAAAATATGCTCTAGGAGCACAAAATAATCCATGAGGGAAGAGTATAATTTCAATATTTTAATAATGGTTAAGTATGTCATTACAACCACATGAAAAGTATATATTTGGAATGTCATAAAATGACAGTAGTATTGTGGATTATTAAGGAGTAGGGGCAGAAATTGATTTACTGAGCTGGGAAATTTATTACTCCCCACACTCTACTTTTCGGAAATATAACAACATTAAGATAATTCCTTGACATCCTTGGATCAGTAGCTAAAGAATGGTTTGTTTCTTTAGTCTTCAGACCCAATTTTCAAGGGTGATTCTTACACATGGAGAATCGTCAGCTCCACCCCTGGAGATTCTGATGGTCTAAGGTTGGGGTGGAATCTAGGAAACTGAATGTTTTATAAAACCTCCCCAAGGCATTCTGATGGTTGGCTTCTCTCAAAAACCTCTGGGCAAGTAATTTCCTTGTACTATGTATTTTTACTAAACTAACCAGATATTTGAATAAACTGGTCAAAGGGGTTGCTTTGGGTTTGAGCTTGAGCGTTGTTGATCTGGAGCTTCATTTTTATTCCCTCGGGCAGCATAATGAACCTTGAATCAGGGCTAGAATAATTCCTAGTTTACCCAGGAAGTCAAAGTGAAGTCCTTGGTTATCTCTCTTAGTGAATGTTTCTTTGCATAGAATAATTTTATAAGAACAAAGTAGCAGCTTCCCATGAGCAAGACTGGGCCCTAGTGAAATGGTGAAGGGTGGAAGGCTGGGCACCGTCTCCCACCTTTCCCTTGCCCACTACAGAAAACTGACCCCCTAGGTTACAGCGTGTCCTTGTTTAGTACCTACTAACTTTGGAACACCAGTTGATTTGATTATACTCAGAGATGTGTCAGAAACGATTGCCATGATTAAACGCATCTAATGAATTTAAGCATCCCACAAGGAAATGAAATTAGACAAAATTCTCATGGCAGTCTTTCTTTTTTAACTGGGGGCTTATTCCCCATTGGGAAGGAACAACAATGTAAAATAAAATTCTTTAGCCTACAGCATGCTGGATTTTGTTGTCCTGGACTCTTTCATGCCCCAGTGACATTTGCTGATTATATTTACAGGGCACAAGTGATTTTGAACATGCAGTACATCTGGGATGTAAACCTAATGGTTATGCGAGCAGTCGATTGCAATGTCAGGGAACTAACTCGGTATATTTCCAATCTTTAAAGCTCAAGTCTTCTGAACTATGGATTGGCACAGCAGTACAAGGATTTGAGTTTTATGGGGCTGGATGAAAACTTTATATTACTGTAAAGGGAAAGAAATAAAGATTTTTCTTAAGTTACCTAGACATTTTATTTGAAGCCAGATTATTCCCAGTTCCAAAGCTGCACTATAAATCAAGATCATTGCCATGAATCTAGGTGTAATGAGTGGGTGGGTGGGAGGGGAGTTTAATTGCCGTAAGTCCTCCTTGGCAATGTATTGATGTCCTGAACCATCAGCAATAGCTGACCGGCTGAAGGAGTTTGTATAGGCCTGCTAGTTAATCTGAAATCCAAATGCCACCACCAGGCAGTCTGTTTTTCTGTGAATTCATTTCAGTTGGGAAGAAGCACTATTAGAAGCTGGAAAGTCTCCTGCTTCTGTGTAATGTATGCAAATACTTCAAAACTCATTCCTCAGTTCAGAAGGCAGCCCTGTGATTTCTCACTCTAGTCTTAGGCATGGGACAAGGGGACTGAACCCCCCACCCCCTTTGCCCTACATTCCTCTTTGATATTCTATCACTCACTTCAACAGGATTCTTTGAGACAAAAATAAACTTCCCAAAGAAAATTCAAATGCCTCCATCCCAGTTACTTTTGATAGGTCATGAGGCTCATTTGCATACTGCTGCATAATTAATAAGAGGTACAGTGGGACAACTGACAGAAAATATGAATAAATACATGAAATGACAAAGACATCCCTTCATGGAATAAACGCAAATGAACAGTCAATAGGAGAACATTAGAAGTGACAGAATGATCTCAGCTAAAATAAAGCCCCCTTAGTTATTACCTCAATTACTGGGAACCAAGATATAAGAAAGAGGATATAACAAACAGACAAATAACTCTAATACAAGGTGACAAATGCCATAAAAAGATAGCTATAAAGTACTGGATTGGTTCAGCGATGAGAAAGTCCCTGTCCCCAACTTGGAGGCTTCCTGAAAGAGGTAATATTTAAGATGAACTTTGAGGTGTAGATAAGACCTGCCTCTGTAGAGTTGAGGGTTGGGAAAGGTGCTTCAAACTAAGGGGACAGCATGATTAAAGTCATAAAATGAAGGAAGTGGAGAGGATATAAAGAATAAAGTATAAAGAACACTAAGTAATAATAGATCCTTTGTTTTGGTTTTGGCCTTAGAGAATGGGTGGGGACAACTTGGGGAGGATGAGCTTGGAGCCTGGAGCCAAAGAATCAGCTGATAGCCTGTCACTATGGGGACCAGCCTGGAGACTGGGTCTGAGATGGCCAGCATGGTGCTATGGCAGGCCAGCAGACTGGATTTGTGGGAGCCAGCTGGAAACTAGGACCATGGGAGCTGGCCTGGCATCGGGGTATGCCAGGTGCCTGGGTCCATGGAGGCCGGTATGGAATCTAGGTCCAGAGGGTGCTGGCCTGGCACTGGGGAGGGCTGGGAGCCTGGGTAGACAGGAGCCTCCTGGGGCTGTGGGAGCTGACCAGCTGCTGGTGCAGGGCTGATGCTAGGGTCTATGGAGAAGTGGGTGCTCACTTCACTCTCCTTCTCTCATGGCAAGGGTGTTTTTCTTCTTAGTGGGCTGCCTGGGCTTGGGGAAGTGGCAATGGGGATAACGTGGAACTGGCTTTCTTACCCTCTTCATTGTATTTTCCTATTTTCATCCTCTTCCCAGGTGCTATAATCTCTCATCTGGAATCTTTAGCTCTCGTGAAGGTACACTGTTGTTCAAACTGATGTTTCTGGGAACAAATGAGTGCTAGAAATTCCTATGTCACCATCTTGCTGAAATATTTTTAATTTTGGTAGAGTCTAATTCATCTAATTTTTTTTTATTTTGCACTTTTGATGTTGTATCTTAGAAGGCTTTGCCTAACCCAAGTTTATGAAGACTTACTTGATGTTTTCCCTTAAGATTTTTATAATCTTAGGTCTTACATAGGTCTTTGATCCATTTGGAGTTAATTTTTGTATATGGAAGGGTCCAATTGCATTTTTTTTGCATGTGGATATCCAGTTGTGGTAGCACCATTTCTTGGAAAAACTATTTTCTTTAAAAAATATTTTTTATTGATTTCAAAGAGGAAGGGAGGAGAGATAGAGATAGAAACATCAATGATGAGAGAGAACCCATCAATTGGCTGCCTCCTGAATATCCCACACTGGGGATCAAGCTGCAACCCAGGCATGTGTCCTGACAGAGAATCAAACCATGACCTCCTGGTTCATAGGTCGATTGATACTCAACCACTGAGCCATGCTGACTGGGCTGTTTTGTATTTGTTATTGAATAATCTTGGCAGCACTGTTGAAATCAACTGACCACAAATATTTTTATATTTGGACTCTCAATTCTATTCCATTGATCTACATGTCTATCCCTATGCTGATGTCACTATGTCTTAACTCCCGAAGCTTTGCAGTAAGTTTTAAAATTGAGAAGTGTGAGTCCTCTTACTGTTTTGTTGTTTATTTTTCAAGATTGCTTGGCTATCCTTGGTCCCTGTATTTGCATATCAATTTAGGATCAGCTTGTTAATCTCTACAAAAATTCCAGCTGAAATTTTGATAGGGAATGCACTGAAGCTGCAGATGAAATTGGAGAGTATTGCCTTATTAACAATATTAAGTCTTCTAATCCATGAACACAAGATATATCTTTGCTTTTATTTAATATTATTTCATTTTGCTAAAAAATGTTTTGTAGTTTTCAGAGTTCCAGTTTTATGCTTTTTATGTTACATTTATACATCAGTATTTTATTTTTTATGCTATTATAATAAAGTTATTTTCTTAATTTTACTTTCAGAGTTTTTATTGCTAAAGCATAGAAGTACAAATTACTTTTGTATATTGCTCTTATATTTTGCACCTTGATGGACTTGTTTATTAGTTCTAATAGGTTTTTAGTGGGCATCTTATAATTATTTATATACAAGAGATAGTTTTACTTCTTCATTTCCAATTTGGATGCCTTTATATCTATTTCATGCCTTATTTCCCTACCGAGAACTTGCAGTACAATATTTAACAAGAAGTAGCAAGTATCTTATTCTTGATCTTAGGATCAAAACATTCTGTTTTTCACCATTAACTGTGACATTAACTGTGGGTTTTTCATAATTATCTTTTATTAAGTTGAGAAAGTTCTAGGACTTATTGTTTTTATTATAAGAAAAATATTTTAAAAACAAATACACAAATGAATAAATACTTGATGAATTGAATTCTATGGTTTAATTCTCAGAGCACATCTGAGTATGATATCACTCTAGACCTCAAAATAAGGAATCAATTGAATTCAGAGTCTTTTGAAAAAGTAAGTTGAAACTTTAAGGCTTCATTTCACCCTCCCCCCCCTTTTTTTTTAAATGTTTCCTTCTAACCAGCCTGTTACCTCTTTTATTCTTCTGTTACCCTCATCTTCATTCTGGCTGTAACATTTTTAATGATATAATCCTGTCTCTAACGACGGCTCTGTTGCTAATGCCTAGCAGTTTCCACATCATTCATTATCAAGCCTGATCAGCTCCAGGTAAAGAACCAGGGCAGTTTCTTTAGGAAGAAGTAGTAGCCATTAATGAGGCTTAGCCATTTCAGGAAATGTTGAAAACTTGATCAGATGGAAACCCCTAGGAGAGTACCTTCTGGTGATTTCTTACAGTTTCTACTAACAATGAGAATTCAGATAATAGTAATATTAAACTGATGGATAACATTGAAACATCAGACAGGTCATTTTAAATGAACCTATTTGCTAAAATACATCTATTTTTATAAAGAGTATGAGCTTGCCCAGCCAGTGTCACTCAGTAGTTGAACGTCAACCTATGAACAGTTCAATTCCTGGTCAGGGCACATGCTCAGGTTGTGGGCTCTATCCCCTGTATGGGGCATGCAGGAAGCAGAGGATCAATTATTCTCTCTCATTGTTGATGTTTCTATCTCTCTCTCCCTCCCCCTTTCTCTCTGAAATCAATAAAGGTAGATTAAAAAAAAAAAGAGTGGGAGCTTGGAGAGCTGCTACATCAACAAAATTTCTCAAAATCTATTATATCCAGATAGATAGATAGATAAATAGATAGATAGATAGATAGATAGATAGATAGATAGATAGACTAGAGGCCCGGTGCACAAATTCCTGCATGGGTGGGGTCCGGCCAGCCCAATGGGGGCCAATTGGGCTGGGCTGGTGGTGGGGAGGGGCCGAGGGAGGTTGGCCGCAGGCCCTGCCCCCAATCAGGGTGTGGGAGCCGATTAGGGGCAGGGCTGGCTGGGGGAGGGGCCACGGGAGGTTGGAGGGCCAACTGGGGCCCTGATGGGGCTGGTTGGCCACTGCAGTGCACGTCATAGCGACCGGTTGTTCTGGTCGTTCCGTCATTCCAGTCACTTAGCTTTTATATATATAAATATTTGTACCCTCTGTATGCTTGTGGCTCATAACAGCTACCATATTTTCACTCATTTAGCTGGCCTACTACTCAATAAAGAAAAGCCACCACATTTTGTACATCAAATCCTATTTTAAATAATACCCATAAATAGTTTGCAAAAATAATAACACATAAATATTTTGCAAAGTTCATTGATGTGCATCAAAAAGAGAGGACCCAAATGAAACATTTTGGCAGAGAGAATTTGGGGATGAGAGCAGAGAATAACTGTCTCCTTAGTAGCATTTTTTCCTTTTAAAACCAAATAAAAAGTTTTTATGCAAGAGCTCTGCTAAATTTTACAATACAGTGGGGCCTTGACTTATGAGTTTAATTCGTTCCGTGACGGAGCTCGTAACTCAAATTACTCCTATGTCAAATCTTAAAGTGAAGGAGTGAGACACGTGATGCTGGGCTGATGTTGTGGCGTTCACTGTGACGTTCGCTGCGCCAACTAGCAGTGGGGTATCTGAAGCTGGCTCGTAACCCGAATTTTAGCTCGCAACTCAAAGCAAAAAATCGGCCAAGAGACGGCTCATATCTCGAAAAACTCGTTAGTCAGGACACTCGTAAGTCAAGGCCCCACTGTATGTGTTTTTGTTTTCTGAATTGTTAATTACACATAGAGTGAAGCTGTAATCAATTTTAGGGAGTTACATTTGAGGTTTGAACCAATGAAACAGGAATTAGGATAGTTAATATGGCCATTTTAGCAGATAACAAAATTAGCCTTCTCAAGTTTGCCCTAGCCAAGATTAGTAATAGGAACTATTCAGAGAGCTTATTTCCAAGCAGCAGTCATGTAACTTTCCAATATTAGAAAAAGTAATTAGGAATTTTTTTAACATAAATGTGCAAGATTTGAGATGGTAGCAATATTAATTCACATTTGATATGCATACACAATTTTGATTCTAATGTTATATATACAGGCCCAATCAGCAAATCAAAAAAATCATGATGAAGGAGCATATGTACCACATATTTAGTTTTTAAAACACATTTTGATAATTATTGCAATATAATACTTATAATTATATGTATTTTACTAATTTAAAAAATATTTATCTGGAAGTGTTAGTATTATCAGACTATGAAGGGTTCCATAGACCATGCATAAGACCCCTGGAGTGGAGGGAATAGGAAAAGAGGCTGTTTATGCATACCCCTTGCCTGGGTAAAGGAACAGAAAACACACTCCACCTTAGAACATCTAGCATGCATCTGCCTGACCTTGTGCTCTCTTTGCATCTCTCCTTTGATGCTTCCAGGTGATAGTAGACAGCTAATGGAGGGCCAGTTTCAATATTGTGGGTCTGTTTTTATCAGAGAAGATGCTGTCATATTTATAAGAAACAGAAAATTTATCCCAGCTTAAACAGAGAGAAAAATGGGTGACTCACATGAGCAGCTCAGCTGGAGGGCAGCTTCAGAGGGAGCTGTAAAAGCTTCTGCTCTGCTCCTCCACCACCCTGAGTTCTACCCCCATTCTGGTGTGTGCTTCCACCTCGGGCCAATAGCAAGAGGGCTCCCATAATTCTGGCATGTCTAAAGGCAGTGGCTCTCTCCATGTTCACTACTTGGAAACATGAAAATATTTCTGAGAACATCCCGTGATGGTTTCCTTCATGTCTCATTGGCCAAGACCAGGTCAGATCCTTATTTCTAAACTGATCATTGACAAGATGACTCTGATCCTCATGATTGGTGGCTTTTGAGGGAGGAATGGATTTTGTAGACTCAATCTCTATGACCTGGTAGGTATCCATGTCACTCAATCTCTTTTTACTAGAACACAACCATCATAATTTTAATCTCAATGAATATAATAAAAGTGTGGTTATAAGGGTGACAAGTAATAAAAATTAAGCAGACAAATACAGGGTATTTCAAATCTAAAATATGTATCCAATATTCTTCCCTTGCATTAAATTTATTTATCTTTGGCAAATACTTTAGTCATTAAAATCTCTAGCTTCTTGAAAAGAATTACAATGTGATCCCTTTGGTTGCCTCATAGAAATGCTCTAAAGTTGAATGCCACATTCTGAAAACAGGCTGAAATCCTCTGAAAATGACACCTGGCCTCTCTCATTGTTCTCACAAACAGGCAAATCTTGGTGACAGAGCTGCTTCTCAAACCAGACAGGTCAAATCTGAGTCATCATGCAATGTGGGTCAGAATTCCCAGTTTTTTCAACACCATAAAGTGTCTCCAGTTTTCTAACTAAGTGTCAAAAATTCTGCAAAGTGAGGGGATTTTCACATATTTTAATTATAAAAACTATCTCAGAACTATTAAGGGTAAAAAGAAATATTCAAATTTAACAGATAAAACTGAGATGTATGATTCCAAATCACTCGAAATTTTAAGTTTTAGAATGAAGTCCAGAATTTTTATGAAGTTCTAACCCATCATAGACTCCAAACCTCCTTGTTCAGAAAGCACAATTTAAAAATAAATGAATCTCAGAGGGAAGGTGGGGTGGGTAGGTGGGTGGGTGAGGAGAGATAAACCAAAGAACACATATGCACAACCCATGGACACAAACAATAGTGTGGTGAAGGCCTCGGGTGGGGGATGCAGGATGGAGGGGATCAATGGGGAAAAAGGGGGACTTCTGTAATACTGTCCTATATAATAAAAGCCTAATATGCAAATTGACTGAACAGCAGAACCAATAGTCGTTATGATGCACACTGACCACGAGGGGGCAGACACTCAATGAAGGAGCTGCCCCCAGCCTGCAGGCCCTAGGCCAGCCAAGGCAGGTGCCAGCAGGTCGTCCACCTCCTCCCCTTCACCTCCCCCTCGATTGCTCCGCTGGTCGCCCCACAGATTGGCCCTGATCGCCAGCCCAGTTTAGGGACCCTACCTGTGCATGAATTTCTTGCACTGGGCCTCTAGTCAAACAATAAAGATAAATTAAAAAGAAAACAAACAAACAAAAGAATGAGAAATATGGTCTACTGTGCACAGTTACCTGTGAACTTCAATTTAAAAAAAATAAGAGATCTATTCTTAGGAATAAATGAGAAAAACCTCTGTATTAAATGAAAAGGAGTCAGGACTGGCACATGGAAAAGCAGAGTGCCCACCTGAGAAGACATCATGGTGAGGAGTCAGTGAAGCAGCACTAAAGTGTTTCCAGACCTGGGTGGGAGCTGGGGTTTGGATGCACATGTAACTGAGCGGAAAGACCCTATGCTGCCTCCAGGGGAGTAAGGGGGAACTTCTGGAAAGCTGCCGGCACTGCACTCTTCTCTGGGCTTCTTCAGTAACACTGCCTCCGAGCTATTAGACCGGCTTTGGCCTTATCTCTTGGGGGTTGGGGGACACTACACATTGTACTTACTTTAACACGCTGATTATGCAACGTAGGACCCCCCACATGTCTAGCTAAACTCTTGCTTTTATGTTTCTCCACAGCTGGCCACAGGAGAGTCAAGGGGGAAGGGGAATATGTTTTAGAGGCACATGGTGGTGTTTCCGTTTCTGTGTCCTTAGTACTCTTACCTTTGCCTCATTCTCCAAGAAGCAAGAAACCCTGCTCTCCTCACCTGCCATGTGTCCCCAAAAGAACTCCTCACTCCTTACCAGGCTAGGTTGGGTCATGCTCTTCTGGGCTCTCATAACACTTTCCATGTACCTTTAACAGGATTTCTGTGGTCTTGTTCAGAATTTACCTGATATTTGTGTGTCTCTCTCATGCCAAAATGTGAGCCCTTCCAGGGCCAACTTCAAATTTTAATCCATCTTTGTTTCCAGCTCTTAACAGAGTGCCCAGCACATTTTAAGTGCCCAAATAATGTTTAATGTCATTGGAAGGGATTATTAAACAATAAGATGAAGTGGCTTTATTTTTCCAGCAATGTCCTCAATGCCCTCCCAGCCTATTCCCTGCTCTCTTCCACCTCAAGGGAGGTAAGTCAAAATGTTTTGGTGATACGTCTTAGTGGTCTGCCACAAGAATTTGTATGGATGTGGGTGTGATTTTTTTTTTGGCAAGAATGCAGAAAAACAAAAAGAACATCTCTAATGTTTCAGCTCTAAATGCAACTAAGGCTATTAATATGCAACTAGCATGATCGCCAAGATTCAGCATTAAAAATAATTATAATTATTATTCATCCTAAGGTCATCAGTACCAATCTCTCAATAAATCAAGTCAACTTTAATATCTATCAAAGAACATGATTAATAGTAAGGAGACACTATCAACTAATAAAGGTTCCATATTTGGGTTTGAAAGAATCTGAAATGGAGAAAATCCAATGAGAAGAAAATTATTTGAAAGATATTTTTAACCTGATGGGAAAAAAAGCAAACTAAAATTATACCATCTATTATAATATTTTAAACTCAAATATTTGAATTCATTTTGAAGAAAGGGAACTAAAAATGCAACTATCTCTTTAAAGAGTAGATGGTTTGAGATTCTCTAATCCTTCCATGTAAATTAGTCTCCACTCAAGCCTGGGTAGAAGGCAGAACATAGAGCCGTTAGGAGGTATTTTCGCTTTAGGAAGGTGAAGGCAAAGGGCTTTGATGTGAGTTGTCGGGAAATCTTGAAGCAATATTGGCTGTTTTCTAGAAGAGAGGCCCACAGCATGCAGGGAAATCAGACAAGAAACAGATGCTCGATGCTCTATAACTCGTGGGCTTTCCATGCTCTTTCACTTACATCCTCTTGTCTGTGAGCCAAGAAGTCACCCAGAGTCCCTTGATACAATGACCAGGTCCAAAAGCCTGGTCTCTTTGTGATCATTTTAAATTCATATATCTAAGATGGTTCTACTTTGTTCAGAGGGCTCCTTTGAGCCAGAAAAACAAATTCATGAAACTATAATACAGGGGTTTGCAGCCCAGGCTGGTTTTCTCAGTGGTTAGAGTGTCAGCCCTTGGACTGAAGAGTCATAGGTTTGATTCCCAGTCAAAAGCATATACCTCGATTGCAGGTTCAACCCCTGGTCCCGTCAGCCAAGCGGGAGGCAACCAATCCATGTCTTTCTCACCTCTCTCTCCCCTCCTTTCTACTCTCTCTAAAAATCAATGAAAAAAATATCCTCATTCTTTGGGTAAAGATTTAAAAATATAAAATAAAAATACAGGGGTTTGCAAAAGTAGGTTTATAGTTGTTTGTAATAAGTAACACAATAATTAATAAATAAACAACAATACAAGAATAAATTCTGTTTCACATACTCACAACTGTAAACCTACGTTTACCTAATCCTATAGTAACAAACTTAGTTATCTCAAAAGTTATATTTATGTTGAGCCATAGATTTCAATACCTTCTTACCCCAATAATATGGTTAATGATGAACTGGCTAGAAAGCCAGAGTGAGTGCTGTATTTCAACAGAAAAGGATTCTTTACACCAAGGGACAGTGAACTATATTCATCCAGGGGTTGCTCAACTTTCTCCACTGGGAAGAACATGTAAATATTTTAATTTATATTTTTATTCATGTTATATTTTAATGATATTTGATAGTACATAATTTATTGGTATAATAGGTGTATTAAATATTTATAAATACATAAAGTACAGCTATTGGGGTTGCATGTGCTATGTTTTTATTTCTTTTTCCTGATTATGATGTGCACTGCTCCCTCCGATCCTTGCCATCTTGCTGGCTACCTACATCATCTCAGGCTGCAGAAGATTTTCCCGCTCTGAGCCAGCTGTGCTGGAAGCCCTGTACCCGGCTGTTTCTTCTCCATTTCAGTAAATGTTTAAGACATTGGGCATCTGGTTATAATGAACATTTTCTTTATTGCATAGAAAGAACACATGGCTGATTGAGCTAGACTATATCCGTCCTCCATGAATTATCAATCCAGCAATACCGATCTATATGGACATTTGTACCAAGTTGTAGTTTGCGCAACAATGAAGTGGTTATGTTTTCTAGATGCATTGTCTATGAGTGCTTGGTGCAGTTACCTCTTTATAATAATAATTATTTTTTCTACTTAGTTAAAGTCATCAGTTTGAAATAATGATCTGCTCCCCCTGGCAAATAATTCCTATCCTGTCTCAGTCTGCCTGGGGAATAAAGTTAAAGCCATTCAAAATAGAACTTCAATGTTATAAAAACACGCATTTAAAATTTTCTAGAAAATCCCCAGATTTGAATTATAAAAGTACAGCATGGAGATGAATCCAATTTCTAAAGGGCAGAAATGCATTCAGAGGAAAACTCACTATTAAAAATAGAACACAATTGAATGCTGAAAAGTTCTCAAATTTAACTCCTTATGCTGCCAGCGTTTTGCAAAATATTTTTTATAAAATATATGAGTGGCTACTTGAAACTTTTTTTCAGTAGCTCTGGACTGGTGAGAGGGCTAGGGTGCTTTAAACAAGAGAAAGAACTCACCTGGTTCATGTCCAGGTGAACACTGAGACAAGAACATAAGCATCTCTAACCTAGCTCAAAAGCCAAATTATGAATTAGGCTTATAAAGAGAAAGAAGAAACAATAAAATTCTCTTCTCCTTTGCACTCCTTGTAGTGACAGAGAATGGAGTAAATATTGTCAGGTGAGAGGGAAGAAATCAACCCGCTACTATGATTTTCCCCTTTATTTAAAGAGGATTATATTGAGAAATCCCTTTGCATATGCTGCTTTTATGTTTTTACATCCAGGGGAACTCATCTTGGGTTCCTCCCTATGCACTATTTTAAGCAATTATATAAATGTAGAAGATCAATAGATGCTACCAAAATTGGTATGACCTAGTCCGCAGGCTTGAAATTTAAATATGATCACAACAGTTTCCCCTCTCCCCCCAGGATTAAAGTGCAGGCTGATGAACTTGCACCACTCACATTTTAATTTTTAAAATTCACATCTTACCCAAAGAAAAATGTGAGAATATCAACTTATATAGTGTGGGCAGGATATTGGTAATCATTTCAGCTCGGTGATGAGGGATTCTTTTACTCTTCTTTCTACTTTTGCATATATTTTTGTAATAATATGTTTTTAAAAAGGTAAATCTCATGGACAGTTCTTCCAGTCATTATACTCAATGGGCTGTGTTCCAGAAGAGCATCAGCTACCTTTTCAGTGGGTTTCATTTCCTGCCCACTCTCTGAGTGAGAGCATCTTCCCATGTGAAGAGGAGGTCTAGGATTCTATGAGATGTGTTTTTCATGCAACATGGATGCCATATGAAAGCCAATGTCTTCATCTGATGCTCAAGTGAAGACAATCCAATTTGTTCTAGTACTAGAGATAATGTCTACACATACCTAATTGCTGAAGAAAAGGGGGATTTATTGCATTTATTTAAATGAGAGAGGGTTTCAAAGGTGGCCTTCTCCAAAGAGATTTTCAAGAGAATTCCACTATATGTGTTTATCTTATGATTTGACTTGAGACCCAAACTGCTTTTAGAAGCATCATCCCCCACTCCCATGCCAATTGTCTGACATGTTTGGGTTCAATGCTTTCAAAGGCCAAAGAGACTCAGAATCTTATTAATCACTAATATTAGTCTGGCTTCATAATGCCCCAAAGTGTCACTGTTGAAAATGTGTTCTATATAGTCCACAGCTATTGTTTCCAGGGTCCTGAGGGCTTTCCAGCTTCCTTTTCTTACATGTGAATTCAAATCCCTTCCTCCCAAGAAATGCCCTCACTCTAATTGAACAGTTTTAATCACTGACAATACTTTTGAGCCTTGGTAACTAATGGTTGGACAGGAGGAAGATAAATGAAAGTGTGGGAGGACACCAGACCTGGGCTTTATAGTTTCCAGAGTCTGGTAACAATCTCCTGCTTCTTTCTTGGAGCAAGGCCCTAGGCCTGAGATAACTAACTGGTCTCCAGGGTTTATCTGGATTAAAAGTAAACAAAATTAGCCTTTAATCTCTGCAGTGAACCGAACCATTTCAAACCCCAATTGGCTGCCACCATTAAAAGGAGACAAATGAAAAAAAGAGAATCAGAGAAGTGAAGATTTAGGGTCATCTAATGTGGGTCCCTAAGGGTGCAGCCTGAAGATGCCTGAGAGGTACAGAGGCTGGTCCTTAAAATCCATGACAAAATATTAAGATCTGTTCATAAATGGTCCATTCTTGTGCAATTCAAGATATCATTTCATATTGCACCTAAAAGAGGCCAAGGAGTAATGGACTTGGGTGGGGAGGAGGATTGGACACACCCTTTGCAGATTATTTATTGTATTTCCATGGGCATCATTCTCCTTCATAAGTCATTTCAACCACTGAGATATCTTAGCCTGATATATATTATGACTCCCTTGACAACCAATTTTCATATTTATGAAATCCTGTGCCTATGTGTTTCTGTCTAGACAGACCTATTTTCAAATCGCAAACCCTCTCTCAATAGTTGTCATCCTACCCCTTAACACTCTAATTCACAACACATCAGAATCTATCCTCCATCCTCACCTTAATTCCTTTAATTTTTTCTTTGAAATATACATTTCAAAACTGAGCAGTTTTCTATTAGTAAAGTTCTATTACAGGAAAAATGACTAAAAGAAACCTAGATAGACCTAAAGAAAATAAAGCTGTGGGGACAAAAGAAACAACCAGGCACTTGGATTAATTTAGCCAAACATTAAACCAAGTCAATAAAAAAAATCATTAGTCAAGCAATTTGTTGAATGATTGGTTGAGGTGAGGTCATCAAAAGAATTCCAAGCAGAAAATTTTTGTGAACATCTCACCTCTATTTTTCCTGCTTTTCCTTTCTATCTTGTTTGTTCTCCTAAGTTTTTGTGGGAGTTTGAAAATTGTCAAACAATGTAAGCTCACTGTAAAACAAATAAGCAAACCAAAAATATATGAAGTCAAAACTGAAATCTCCATCTTACTCAAGCAAACTCCTTGGAATCATAAAAATATCTTGGTGTACATCCACAATGTTTTGTACATATTGTTCTTTAATACACTTTTTGACTTAGCAACGTGTTCTGATGATCTTTCCAAATCTTTGTTTATAGAATGACCTCATTCATTTTAACTGCAACGAGTATTACATTTTTTAATGCATCCTAATGTATTTAACTGAAATCCTGATGGGTGGACACTTTCCTACTTTTTGATGATGTTCTACTGAATTATTCATATCATGGGTTTCTCTGTCAGAGGAAAAGTAGGACTATC
This sequence comes from Myotis brandtii, assembly GCF_000412655.1. Lineage (NCBI taxonomy): Eukaryota > Metazoa > Chordata > Mammalia > Chiroptera > Vespertilionidae > Myotis > Myotis brandtii. The sequence goes on along the minus strand of NW_005370297.1, from coordinate 256,624 downwards.
CCTGCCAAAGGTATGTCTTTGGGTCCCTAAGAAATAGGAGTCTCCAGTGACACATGCAACCACTTAGAAAGACGAAAAGTCTCATTGGGCAATGTGACTGTAGCCAAAGTACATTTTGTGGGATAACCAGCATGTCTCTGTGCTTAATAATTTTGGGAAACACCTCAAAATTCTGTTAAATTTACTATATATTATCTTTAGCTCTCAAAATGTTGTTGTTCGTGACATGGCACCTGTCCCGCCTCAGTTCTCACTCCTTCCTACATGCTCTCCAAGCTGCAGTCATCCAAACTATTGGCTCTTATGCTTCGAGGCCATACTTCACCCCACCTACTTCTGCAGATGGAGAACTCTAAGCCATGAAATCCCAATCTCTCTAGTGAACTAGTCCATGTTCAAAGCCTTTGACTATTATTCTCTCTGTAATCCTTTTCCTTTGCCTCCTCCCATGCCTACGTGGCTACTTTCTCCTCTCCACTTCCAATACACCATGTTCATTTCTCAGATAACATATTTTTGTATCCTATTGTAACAATGCATTTAAATTGGCTTCTTCACAATATAGAACTCTTGAGGGGAGGCTCTGCTTTGTGCGTGCTTTGCCCAGTGACCAGCCAGAGGAAGAACTTCCTAGGTGTCAGGTGCCTTGACTCAAAGGAGCAATGACCTAGAGATCCTCTTCTCATCCCCAACAGGCTCTAGATGAGAGACACTGACAGGGTGCTGCTATGGTCTGGAAGCACATGTGGACATTTTTACATGATTGGTATTTCAAAAGTTGCCTTTTCTGCTCAAGCTGCCATCACACTGAGAATTATGTCATCCATCTTTTACAGTACACATTTCCCACTGCTAAGTAATGCTCAACAATGTACTGTAGCATCCAATACAATAGCAAGTTCCATATGGCTCCTCACACATTTACTTTTACATTCTCTGGCAATTTAGAATGGCATTGTTCATTATATTTCAGATGTCAGCCTGCCTGGAGCCTATCCAAGGATGTGTACTTAGACTGTCAGAAAGTGAAAGGCTGACATTGGGCATGACTCATTACCGTGCAATAGATGTGAGAGAGCATTTCAGGGGGAAAATCAGCTTTAATCAGTGTCAGTAGATGTCGTATGATTTTTCCCAGCACTGATAACGATGCATCAATTCCGAAATGACAGCTGCTGGACACCAGCCCTGTGTCCTTTATGCTTCTCCACACCACAGGCTCCAAACTCTGGTCATTGATCTAATTTGCTCCTGTTTTTGGAGGATCACAGTAGTAACAACAAAAATAAAAGGTAAGTATCATTTCTAAAGAAATTAGGTATCTAACCACAGTGATTAACATAACTGCAACTGTCCACTGGCCTTTGCTTTCACAGGGAAGGTTCTCTGCTTATCTGAAGATTGCATGGATAAAGTAAGATTTCCCTATTTTTGGAGACATTCCAAAGTATAACACATTATGTACTTTCTAATAGCTTATCTAATTTAAGTTTTGCACAAGCCCTGCGAGGTAAATCAACAATAGCACATCTCTATTTTGCAGCTGAGACATCTGGGGTTCACTAGAGTTAGTAATTAAATGGTGTGTCCCACTGAGATTCAATGTGCATCAGGAGGACCCAGACCAAGATGTTCTGCCTCCATGGCTTTCCACAGTCCTCTTCGTGACAAAAAAGAAAAAAAAAAAACTCTGGGTGAAATCATTCAAGAATCCAAACCCTAAGGAGCACTAATTAAGAGCAGCAATCATAGTCAAGAAACTGAAAGAAGACAACTTTCCCAGAGTTTTCCATTCTCCTGATATTGGCCCTATACTTCCGGCGTCATAAAATGAGCCCAAGAAATGGAAACCATTTCCACAATCTGACACAGAAGCACCTTGACAAAGTAGCAAGAGCTTTACATTTTTCTATTTTGCTGCTACCATAGAACTACTGTCCGTTCAATTCCTATCACATTCGTTATATTGGTAAATGCCCAGAAGAAAAGGACTATGGCTATCTCTCCTTATAATACAGCTTTGCAAATAGATAAGCATTTATTCTAATGGTGCTATAGAATGTGAACAAAGCTATTTTCTCCTCAAGGAATAAAACCTCTGAGGATGCCAGTAAGTAGACAAAAACCTGAGGAATTATGATGACATGCTACCATATTCTTGCCCCTGGGATACCTAGTATGAAATTGTTTTTCCTCCCTTCCCTATAATTTTCTTTTTCCTCTTGCTATGCCTTAATAACTCTGAGAAATGGGAAATTTGAAACCCATGGCTGTTCCAATTTACTGGGCTTTTTAAAGACAGCTTCCCAAGATCCCCAAAGGTCTTCAACCGTGTGGCTGATGGATTCCAGTATCTCTCAGACTGCTGTAGCTCCTTGCTTTCTAGAATCATTTTTGAAATGTAATAAATAATTCCTGAGCACATTGGCAAAACTTGATTCCCACTAGGAGACAGCATAGGTAAAAATGTTCTCACTAAGCAACAAAGGCATGGCGCAATTTTTGTTTGCTTGCTTGTTTAAATTACAATTAGGAGTCAAGCAGGTCATGATAAAGTTATACATACAGTTATTTCCCTTCAGCAAAACATTTGACCAAGGGGATAATCTTGATATATTTGGAACAATATGGAATGTTACCGACTGGATCATAATATAGTTAGTGTATGCATAGCTTGCTAAATTATTTTACCAAATATTTTGTTTATGATGTTGGAAGAAGGTTTAGTGTCTATTGTATATCTCAGGGCAATATTAGAATATCTCTGTTTTCTTTTGTTTTAAAGAGGTAAAATCAAATGCCTCTAGGATGATTAGAATTTCAGGAAGTCATTTTCATGAGCTTCATAATTATTAACAAATTATTTTGAAGTAACACTTTAAATTGTGTATTGGTGAGAATTGACTAATTAATAGTAATAGGTTAGTAATTATAAGAGAGGTGCTGGGTAGATGATTGATATACTCCTCCGTTGAAGATTTTTAAATATTTAAAGTATCTGAATTGGTTGTTAGTGTGTTTATAACACACAAAGATAACTAGATTCCTGTGCAGCTTGTGGCACCACTGGTAAAGCTTGTGTCCAAAGTAATACACCAAACCTTATGCATTCCCTTCCAGGGAACAGCTGAACAGTAAGAGTCCAGCATGGTCACATGACTATTTTATCCAATGGGATGTGAGCAGAACTAACATGTTTCATTTTCAGGACTAAAGGGTTGAGAAGTGAATGATCTTAACCTTTGTTTCCTTTCCCTTTCCACCAGTCTGATGAACATGAGCATTAGGACCTTGGAAGCCACATTATTATGATGAGCAGAACCAGAAGATTGATGGGCCCTGGGTCCCTGACTTGTGATTTGGAACTGTTGTCAGACTATTATGTGAGTGATAAAGAGACTTCTGTTTTGTTGAGACATTGAAATTTTATTTTGTTATATTTTATCTTCATTAGAGCTGGTGTTACTCTAAATAATATAGGTTAGGGCTCTGTGAAAATTAATGCTTTGCCCATAGGGGACAGACAATCTAATAGCACCTTGAGTTCTAGGCTTAGTGGTTTGCATGTGACAAATTCTGGCTGGTAGTAATTCTTCTCTCACCCACTAGAAAATGAATGACCCAGTGCTGGAAGGTAAAGAACGCTGGAAAACTTTTTCCAATTACTCTTGTTTATATTATATTTCTACTTATTTTACCAGCTGCATGAATATTTCATGTTTCTTATTGTGCCAAAACTTTTTACACTAATTTAGAAGTCTGGAACCTAGAAATGGTAAGTTCTGGAAATACAGGTCATAACTTTTTAAATGTCAATTTGTCCTCCATGAACTATTTTCTTACCATACCATCACATGCAAGAGCCAGCAGAGGCATATATTGAATATTTCCTCAATAACTTGAATGATGATATAGAGTTCATGCTTTTCAAATTTGTAATGGAGACAAAGATGAAAGGAAAATCTAATAGCACAGATGAGAGAACATGTCATTTGCTCTCATGCTTCCAAGCTATTGCCTATGTCATTTATTTGGCCTGAAATCCCCTTGTCCTTTCTTTTTCATCTAGTTAACTTATACACATCTTTCAAAATTCATCTTAGCCGTCACCTCTTACAGGAAGACTTCTGTTCTCCTACCAATAGATGGTTTGGTGGCTTTTCTTGGTACTTTCTTAGTGCTTTGCACTCACATATAGCCCTATAGACATTGATTTTTTTTCCATTTAGTAGTCTATAATTTTTCTTGTAGCAGATATTATTATCTTATTTAACTTTGTACCTTCAAGTTGAATGGAAGAAGACCAAATCAGGACATTTAAAAAAATCAATAATAAGAAATAATAAGTAAGCTCAAATAACCACAATGAAATAAAAGCTATCAAGGTGAAATCTCATTTGTATAAAAAAAAGTAAACATAATGTAGAAATAAAAATGAACAAAATGCCCTCTATTGAAAATAGAGATCACAGAATTCATGGGCTTCACAAAAATTAATGTTGAAAGGATCTGGAGTTTCATAATGTCAGGAGCACAGAAGGAACCAAAATAGACATAGGAGATGATCCTGATCAGTGTAGAGAATAGTGCCATATGTGCTGAGGGTGAGGGCAATACATCTACAGTATTCTTTACAAAGACAAGTGCCATTAATGAGGAGCAACCAGAGAATGTCCAAAAGCAATGACCAGGATAGTGACCCAAGATCTCAGATCCTAAAGGAAGGCCTTTCAGTTATCTGAGGGCTCTCAAGTACATATTAAAAGGAGTTAAATTACTCGGTTGAATGGCAGATATATAAACTGCGATAAGTACATACAAGTTGAAGAAGATAGATTGTACAGTTTGGGAGAAAAATATTCTAACAATTAAGGCTTTTCAAAAATATCAAGGGCTATCTTGGGCAAGTTGTGGGTTTGAACAAAGGTTGAATGACTTTTTACCAGAATTGTTATAGAATATATTCCTGTATTAGGAAGAAGGGAATCCAAATACATTGTCTTTTGCAACCTGGATATTCTAGATGGGATACAGAGAATCAGAACAATCATATCTTATTCCAGAATGTACCTAAACTGTTCTTCCTTTCCTGCCTCTCTTTACATCTTTTCCCTCCTTCTACTTTTCCTGTCTTCTCCCATCCATCTTTTCTTTATTTTTCATTCTCACTAATATTTGCAACTACTATAGGTCAGGTAATGTGACTAAGTTACTGTGAGTTCAACAGTGAACAAGTTAGGCAAGGTTGCTGCTCTTATAGAATTTATAGTCTACTGAGAGGTATAAAAAAGAAAACATGCATAATACAAGCTATGATAGGGGCTTGGAGAGTTCTCTGGGAGCACTTGGGAGTAGTTTCTCACACAGGCATAGAGTGTTCAAGAGAGGTGGCTTTGAATTTGCAGGCCTCTTGGAGGCAAGCTCAGCCCTGCTGATAGCATGGACATGCAGACCCAGTGTGAGCTGCATTCGCCTGGTTCTTTGTGTGGACCATCCCCCGCCGCACCCAATATAACCTAAGAATTTTCCAAATTTATTTCTTTAATCATCAAATATATCTGTGAGAGTGATGCACATCATATCTTTTTACCTCCGCCTGGTAACTGTCAGTGCAGGTTCTGTGCTAAGCAAGTGTGTGTGTGTGTGTGTGTGTGTGTGTGTGTGTGTGTGTGTGTGTGTGTGAGAGAGAGAGAGAGAGAGAGAGAGAGAGAGAGAGAGAGAGAGAGAGACCTATGTATGTATCCCAGGAGAATGTGCTCTTGTAAAGAGATATATTTTAATTTCAGAGCTGAGTGTAAGCTAGCCTTGCATATGTAATGGCTAACATGATTGCCTACCGAGCCACCGTCAATCCAGATTTGAAACTCATTACTGTGAATTGCTTTGGGATACCTTGAGCATGAAAAATGCAATAAAAAATCTATTTTGCAAAGAAGGTGCTAAAACTGTAAGGACAAATTTTAGAGTTCTCTTTACAGAAGTGAGAAACCAAACAATACAAGGGACCCTGACTCTTTCCATGGGGAACAGTGGCATCTTTGAAACAGAGGAGAAAAAATAATTAAAATAATTTACTTTCTTCCCCAGAAACAAGGAACTAATTAACTGAGTTTGTCTCAATACACTGACCTTTATTATTTGTTATCTATTAAGATATTTCTAACCAAAAACCAGTGGTGACACATGCTAATTGCATCCTATTTGTTTTGCGGATCATGGCCTCTATAATGATCATTTGTTTCTACAAAATTGCCACATGTCAGTGCTTCAACTAAAGAGTCCAGTTAAGCCACATGTGACTTCCAGGAGGCATAATTTGGGTTGGTTTTCATTCTTTGTCAGCCTGTCAAGGAAAGACAAAGAATCTGGCCAGCACAACTGGAAATGACATTAATTTAATACTGAAGATGTATTACAGATGTTCTTCCAACCCCCTCACCCCCCAGAGGTTAACATTTCTTATGCTGCTACAAAATACCTTATTCTAGCCAGATAACATTACCACTTTACTGCAAGAAAACTGTTACTAAAATAATTTTCTTAATGGTATTAATTGGTCATGAGACATAGATGCTATATTTTCTGAGAACAAACTCTTTACTAGGAACCTGATTGGCCTAGGATCATTTCTAATAAAAATTAATAATGCTATCTAAGAGGAAGATGTTTGGTATAATGGAGAAAGCAGCAGGTAAGAATTCAAGGAATACTGGATTCTAGTTCTGGTGCTGACACCAATGAGCTGAGAGATCTCGGCAAGTCAATCTTTGACATGATGTTTCCTTACCTAAATAAAATGCAAATAATTTGTTTACAGACTTCACATTTCCTTTAGCTCATACTTTTGGATCTCTGTGTTTTTTCTTTATAGCACTTATCCCAGTTATATTAGTAGTATTATTGTGATTCTTTGACTAATGACCTCCATCCCCCAATTGATGCTCCATGAGAGCAGGAATTAACTCTACTTTTGTTTGCTATTTCATCTCTACCTCTGCCACAAGGTCTGGCATAATGCAGGTACTTAATGACTACTTCCTGAATAAATGAATAGGTGAACAGCATTTAAAGAGGATCCTATTATTTTATGAGTATTATAGATGGTATTGCCTCAAGAAGACTTACTGAATAGCCCAATCTACAACTGACTTCTCTGAATCTTCAGGGAAATCTATTTGTCTGACTTACTGAGTTTATACCATTCTATCTCACATCATAATTATTTAGGTTTCTGAAAGATGCCCTAAATGACTGCACAAGGACTCATATGCAATAGGAACTCAATAAACATGTGTTGAATGTGAGACAGTGTCTGTGCCTTATTTATATTACAAAGCAATAGATGCTTATTACGATATTTCAATGCTTTGTCAGAGATATTTACATTTTAAGTAAGAGAAAGCTCACTTCAAACAGACTGAACGAATAAAGCCATAATTTATGACTCCTATAACTGCAAAAGTCAGGGTTAGCCTTCAGAAGATCTAATACTATCACTGAGGTTCCAACTTGCTATCTCTCCTCTCTGCCTTCCATTACTTTTGCCCTTCCTAAGAGTGGTTGCTCGTCAGAGGGCTGCAAGCAGCTTTCTAGATCTCTTGTCTGAGGAGATGCTCGGGGTAGAGGACCCAAGAGTGACCTCACTTTCTAGTGATGGAGCCCAACAAAACCTGGTAACCAGGCAGCCCCATTCTATAACTGCCCCTTCTCGTCTTACTCGGATAGAGACATTGGAGAGGACACCATGTTTTTGTGTTGTCTCCCAGTGTGCCGAGGCCGAGGTCTCAAGAGAGGCAGTGATGAGAGTATTTTTAGACGTGCCCGCCGCTGGATCCAGGCTCAGCCCAGACGACGCTTGTGGCCCTTTGCACAGCGGGACCTAGAGGTAACACAGGGAGGCTTAGGGCAGTTTTGTTCAGGCCAGGCCACTCTGATCCCCCCTGAGCAGCCCTATGTCCCTTCTGTGTGTGTGTGTGTGTGTGTGTGTGTGTGTGTGTGTGTGTGTGTGAAGGTGGGTTCATGTAGGGAGAGCCTGCTTGGAACAGGAACAGATTGGGTTGGGGGGTCAGGACCAGTCATGTTCACACCCCAGGTCAAGGCTGGGTGAGTGGACGTGGAGTGTGGAGGGCACCCTCTGCCCCAGGTCTATCCTGAGCCCTGGAGGTGACTCTCATTTCCCCTGGGTGGAGGTCTGTGAAGACACAGGGCTGGGCCTGATCTGGGAGCAGAAGGTCCAGGGGGCAGAAGCAGCAGTGACTAGGGCCAGGCTTGAGGCCTCCTGACCGGCTGCTGGTCACTGTCATTGCAGCGCTCAACCCGGGTCAATGAGGAGCAGCAGGTGGTCGAGGAAGACCCCCTCCCCATGTCCAGCATTGAGGGGCCAGTGAGCCACACCACGGAGGGCCAGGGCAGGCCTGAAGTGAGTGTGGCCACCTGGGGGTCTGGGGAGCCACAGCCCGCAAGTGGATGGAGGAAAACTCTTCCACCAAAGCCACCCAGGCTCCACAAGCCTCCAACCTCAAAGCCGCTCAGTCCCAACACCGGGATGGCAATTTTCAACTCTGACGTGGAGCGCTATTCCTATGTTAATAACACCGGGCGGGAAGACCTGGAGCCCATGGAGGCAGAGCCCAAGGACGTGGAGCCCAAGGGTGAGAAGGTGGAGGAGGTGGGGGTGGAATGGGTGGGGAGATCCATGTGAGCTTATGGGGAGGAATTATTGCCAGACACACAGAGAGAAACCCCAGAGCCTGGCCAGGAGTAAAGACCAGCCTCAGATCAGCCACCTGCTGGACTGTGGGTGGGGAGCACATCCTGTGGTGTGTCCTGGGCTGTGCCCAGTGTTCTGTCTTTGCGGGACAGATGGTCATGCAGGCACCTGGGTGATCTTTTCTCCTCCAACTCTAGCACCAGCCCAGGAGGCAGAGGCGGCTCCTCCTGTCACTCCTGAAGTCCATCCTGGGGAGCAGGATGCAGAGCTGGAGGTGTGTCCTCCTCCAGAGCTTTCACCACCTCCAGCAGCCTCTCCAGCTGCAGCTGTGGAGCCAGGGCCGGCCCCAGACAAAACTGAGGCCCCACCACCGCTGGATGAAGACCCCTCCCTGGAGCCCATGCTGGGTCCTGCCTCAGAGGAGGAGCTGCCTGTGGAGGGCCCAGCTCAAGGGCCCCTTGTTGAACGTGCTCGCCCTGTCATAAGGGCAAAACTTATTTCACCCCGACTCCTTGATCTTTTCCTTTCTTTTTCTTTTTTTATTTTGTGTTTATGTTCTCCATGGCATGATTTGTTTTTTTATATTTTTATTATTTGGGGCTTTGGGGGTGGTTTTGCTTTAATATTTTATTTTTTCTGTTTTTAGCCTTCATTTTTCCATTGTATAATCCATGTTAAGTAATAAAGTTATTATTCATAATTTAAATGGTGCCATTCCTGAGCATGAAGTTCATTCATGATGCTGGGCAAGCATCACCACTGTCTATCTAGAGGCAGTGCCCACACCAGCACATGTCAGAGATGCCCCACCTCTCCGATGGGAGACACACACTGTCAACACCGGGGAGAGAGCCCTGTCACCCTCAGACTGGAAGGCTTCTTGTCTAGTGAGGACCAGCCCTGAGGACAAGGTGAGGCAACAGAGACTGCAGAAGATCCCCTAGGGGAACAGGGAGGCCCCTCCTGTGGGGGAACAGTGTGCAGGACGTGTCACAGTTTTACAGGTGCACACCTTCACCTAGCAGTGCTCACCCTAAGGGGTTCCCTCAAAGAAATTCTTGCAGAAATCTTCAAAGATGAGTGTTTGAGACTGCCCATCAGGCAATGATGAAATTGCAGGGAGTTGGAGTGGGGATGGGTCCACCAATCCTGGTCACATGGATGAGGGAAGCTGAGCAGTTGCTAAAGTGGGTGCAGGGTCTCTATATACTGACAGATAAAGACCTCAGGTTCCTCTCACATGAATTGAAAGGAGATAATGAAATAGAAGTTGATGCACTAAAAGAAAATATTGACTTACCAGAAAAAAAGCCTTTAATTTCTGATAATTCTCCTGATACTCAGGAAGTTCATGTAAAATATTTTTTAAATTCTCAGTCTTTCTGATTTGATTTAGTTAGGTTTCAAAGCATAGTTCTAACCTAATTTATTCATTTTTTATGATTGCTAAATAAAGACCTCTTTGTAAAAATATGAGTTTCAAAATATTTTGTGGAATATAAAAGAACACATCCTTTAAGTAAAAAATTATTTTTCTTATTTAACCAAAATGGAAAGGCTGTGTTTTAAAAAAAATCACATTTTAACAGTTTAATTTTTGTTCAGTTACTGGTTTAAATGAAAGTTCTTTTAGCCATAAGAAAGCAGATACTGGCTACTCCAAAGACATGTGTGACACTGAAACTATTCAGAGCATATATGTGAAAATAACTGAGTATGGTTAAAGATAATTTCTTTCCCATGCATACTTGTGGGAGAATAATAGTCACCTGGCTGGGGTTGAACTTCTATTCTATACACTCTCAAAAGGATTTTTTTTCTTCGTTCTTCATATGACCTTTAGTTTCTAAAAAATCCCACCAATTCTCTCCTATTATCAACAGGCAACTTCTATATAATTGAATTTAAGAGAGAGGAAAACCAACTCCTTTAATTATTTATAGAAGTTTGGTTGTATAGTGTTTGTGAAGTTTCTTAACTCATAAAAATATCATCGGCTGTTCATACTTATTTTTATGACTATTCTCACTATGAAATAAATGGATAAAGTCCCTATTCCTTTAGCTGGGAGACTTAAAACTTGTGGGCATGGAGTAAGTGGGAATCCTCATTTCTGGGTATTTCTAGTCTATCATCTCATTGAATGTTTGGGGAGTGGGAAAATGTCCTTGTCTAGGTTGGTGGTAAAGTTGTTGGGGTTAGGATCAGGGACATTCCTGAAGCAGCTGGCTCAGGTGACCAGGGAGACTATTAAGGAGCCCCACAGGGCACTTACCATATAATGCCACCCTACGAACATGAGAGAGATAGCAGATCTACATAATACACAAAAACAAATACAGAGAGGCAGCCAAATGAAAAGACAAATACGCATGCCCCAAATGAAAGAACAGGAGAAATCCACAGGAAAAAGAACTACATGAAATGGAGGAAAGCAATCTACCAGACATGGAGCTCAAAACAATGGTTATAAAGGTGCTCAGGGAACTTAGGGGATAAATGTATAAATTCAGCGAGAACTTAAAGAGATAGCAAGCATACAAAAACAACAGCCCTAGTGAGTTTGGCTCAGTGGATAGAGCATTGGCCTTCGGATTGAAGGGTCCCAAGTTAGATTCCAGTCAAGGGCACATGCCCAGGTTGTGGGGGCTGCGCAGGAGGCAGCTGATCAAAGATTCTCTCTCATCATTGATGTTTCTATCTCTCTCTCCCTCTCCCTTCCTCTTTGAAACCAATAAAAATATATTAAAAAAAAACAACAACAAAGAAATAATAAAAAAGAACCAGTCAGAAATAAAGAATACAATATTTGAAATGAAGAACACACTAGAAGAAATCAACAGCAGGTTAGATGAAACAGAAGATCAAATCACCAATTTAGAGGACAAGATAACAGAAGACACCTAAGCAGGATCCAAGATGGCAGGGGAGTAGGTGGAAACTATATTCACATCCTCTTGGGACCAAACTGAAATTATAACTGAAACACAGAACACTCAACTGGAATAAGCAACTGAAGACTCCCTGATCAGAAGTCATAAGATCAAGGATGTACAGATCAAGGATTTACAAAAGAAGCTACATTAAAACTGGAAGGAAGGGAGGAGACGTGAAAAGTACTGGCCCCTCTCCTACAGTTGGTGACTATGATCCTGGAAGTAATATCCCAGCTGCAAAGATTCCCCCTTAGGAGCATGAAGTCTCAAACCCATGCTAGGACCCCCAACCCAGAGCACCAGAGCCAGTAAGAGGCACCCATATAACATCTGGCAGTGAAAATCAGTAGGGAGTCTGTTTCCTAGAGAAATCTGCTAGAGACATAGGCACACGCTTAAAGGGCTAACACACAAAATCTTGTTCACAGACACTCAGCATGGGCTCCTGGGGAGGGAGGGCAGAACAGACTAGAGGTGCATGAGGAGAGTCTGGGGCTTGCGGCTCTGAGAAGAGAGCTGAAGGGACAGTTGCCAGAACCTCTGTGCTAAGTCCCTCTCCCACACTGTAAACACCATCTTTCTTGGGTGGAACTCTCCCCTCCTTATGGTATCAGTCTGGGGGACTGCAATAGCCCCACCTGTTGTCCCAACCTGCACAGCTCACACCCTACTGAGGAGTCAGCTGCCTGCTCAGGAGTGTACAGGCACAGGCAGACTCAGGGGTGTCAGTGACTGAGTTGTGTGGCTGTGAAGCAGAGGCCACTCCTCCCTCCCGCCACCAAGCATGACTGATGCTCCACCTCATGGGATACACATTAACCCCACCATTCTGACTCCCTACTGAGCGCAGGCTCCTGGCAGAATCTGAGAAAAACTGAGTTTTTTGGTCTAGCCTGGTGCCATTTTTGCCTTGCATGCCTGACAGGTGCAGAGCCTTACCTTCACACAGCAAAATCTTGGCCTGTTTTGATCTGATTGCCTCACCCTGACAACTTCCTGAGACCTGACCTCACCACAAAGGTATGCAGACATCCAGTGGGTGGCAGCTAGACTTGATATACCCTGAGAATTTGCTAAATGGCCTCAGACCCAGCACTGCACCCAGCTTGAACCTCACCCCTACCTGTTGACTCACTGGGAATCTTCTTCATACAAGTTGATTACACTGGTCAACTGGACCGAGAGATTTCTTTGATTAAACTTTAGTATTGGAATTGTTCTATAACTGTTCTATAATTGAACCTGTAGAAATAGGTGATCTCTGGTCTAAGAAACCTTAAAGTGTCTGTTTACTGATCTTTGGTCTGTAAATATTCAAATAAAACCATCTGGTACCTAGGTTGTATTTGAATATTTACCTAGGTGTAGCTTGAGAAAACAGAAGAGGAGCAGATCATTGAGCAACTATATTAACATAAATCAGCACTTTAAAAACTCATCTCCCAGTTTATGAATGTGTACCTTCAAACTGGCACCTCTCCATACAACTAGAAGGCATCTGAACTTCCATATGCTTAAGTGAGAAGATAAGGGATCTGGATGAGAAAAGAGCTGACCTTAGCTGAAAACCAGATGCTTGCAACTCAGCTGAAATTTCTGGGGGAAATAAATTATGGACAAAAACAACATTTTAGAAACTCTGGTGTCAGTGAGCTAATGGGCAGCTCCAGACAAAGACTGCAGAAGAAAAGTGTTGTTATTTGAGGATGGTAATAGAAGTAATTATCTGTGTGCCAGGAAAAAAAATAGCACTAAAAGGCCATGATGAGTCCATAGAATCAGTGAACAAAAGAAATTTTCTAGAATTATTTGACCTAATTACAACTGAGGATTTGTCAGCTGTTTTTATAAATGCTTTAAGAATGTAGTACTCACCACAAAATGAGCTATATCATTAATAGGTCTTACAATGCAAAACCTGGAGCCAAAAAGAGCCCAGAGAATATGGACAGTGAGCAAATGAAGCACTATGGAAAAAATGGGCAAATCAGCCAGATAGAATAAAGACACATTGAAGAGAGCAGGAAGGAGAGAATCTGAGGAAATTAGTGCAACTTCTGTGCAAAAGTAAAATACAATAAAATAAATGCAGAGCCAACAATGAATACTTAGTAAAAAGGACATTCTAACTCTGAATTCAGTTTAGATTATCAGCTTCATCATTTAATTATTCCTGACTTATTTAGCATCTAAGCAAATGCAAAAGGAGAAAAGAAAAACCTATAGAAGGATATTAGCAAGAGATATTATTTCTAACCATAAGGATTGTTTTAAAGTAATCAACAATCTTTTAAGAGCTTAGATATTTGGGAGTATTTAACTACCCTGAAGATATGACTTGTGGTAGGGGCCATCATTTCAAAAACATATTTAACTAAGTGCTAACCAGAATATTCTCTGGGTAGTGTACCTTTCTGGAGAGTCCTGCATCCTTGCAACTTCAGAACATCTGTTTTCTCTGATACTGTTCTTGGGTTGCTGAGTGTTGCCTGAGAAGATCACAATTCTCCAATAGCCACTCTATATTCAGACCATACAAGAACCTTCTGTAACTGAGTGTGGTATGTAATTGTATGCCTTCCTGTCTGTTCTTGCTGTTTCCTCTGTCTGAACCGACACTGTGGCAAATCTAGTAAATGGCATCTACCCATATTCATTCCAAGATCTTGCCAGAGGATGTAAACTGAGAGGATGTGACCACCAGTTCAGCCTTGAGCTACATCCATGCAACTGGACACTCGACCTCCTTCCCCTGTCCTTGGAATGTACACTCGGTGTACTGTTGCCACAGTGAGCGCTGTTGAGACGATATGGAAGATATATGTAACTGAACCCAATTAAGGCCTCTATATAAACTTTTAAGGTTTTGGTAGGCAGGTGTGGAGATCTATTTGTCTTGTGGGCACCCAAGATAAACCTCCTATGTAAGTTCCCTTGCTTATTAAAATTGGCACCTACCAATCTGGAGTGGCCTGCCTCTTCCTTCTGTCTCTCCTTGCGCTCCAGGAAGCTCCCAAGATTGGAACCAACACATCTTTCTAGTGTCCCTGCCTTTGTGGCAAGTCTTAGGCATTTCCAAGATTCCCTTGCAGCTAAATTTCTGGATGTGGACTAACACCCACCAATCAGAAGCACATGTGCGATATTTCAAAGTCAGGAAGTGACTTCTGTGAGGCTGATCTGTTCCTTCTGCTCCTTCTGTAGCAGAATAGTCATGCAGATGTTGGGTTTTCTGAAGAAGCAGATGGCCCAGGGTCTAACAGGGGTGGGCAAACTTTTTGACTCGAGGGCCACAATGGGTTCTTAAACTGGACCGGAGGGCTGGAACAAAAGCATGGATGGAGTGTTTGTGTGAACTAATACAAATTCAAAGTAAACATCATTACATAAAAGGGTACGGTCTTTTTTTTTTTTAGTTTTATTCATTTCAAACGGGCCGGATCCGGCCCGCGGGCCGTAGTTTGCCCACGGCTGGCTCTAGCATGAGGTTAAAATGCAGGCCAGGGGTTAGGCATTTGTGGCAGGTTTATCATAACAGAGGTGGGACAATCCCAGAGACAAGAGATATGGTGGGAGATTTCAAAATCTCTTTACCGAATCATTCTCTAGATCAGTGGTTCTTAACCTTCCTAATGCCGTGACCCTTTAATACAGTTCCTCATGTTGTGGTGACCCCCAATTTCATTGTTACAAATTGAACATAATTAAAGCATAGTGATTAATCACAAAAACAATATGTAATTATATATGTGTTTTCCAATGGTCTTAGGCGACCCCTGTGAAAGGGTTGTTCGACCCCCAAAGGGGTCGCGACCCACAGGTTGAGAACCGCTGCTCTAGATGCTTAATGGTGACAAAGGTATTTGCTCTTCTGTCATCCAGTTCCATGAATTACTCTGGAAGTTGTTCCTAGAAACTCAGCCTCAAGCCTGATCCTCCAGGTTCTGTAAGGTTTCTGTGAGCACCTAATTCTTTTTTTTTTTTATTCTTTTTTTTTTTATTTTTTATTTTTTTTTTTATTCTTTTTTAAAA
>NW_005370297.1:197422-240927 GCF_000412655.1 Myotis brandtii | reverse complement strand
TCCATTGGTTATGCTTATATGGATGCATACAAGTCCTTCGGTTGATCTCTTACTCCCCTCCCTTCTGCCCCCCAACCCTCTCTGGCCTTCCCACTGCAGTTTGACAATCAGTTTGAGGCAGCTCTGCCTCTGTATCTATTATTGTTCAAAAGTTTGTAATGGTCTTTATTATCCATGAATGAGTGAGATCATGTGGTATTTTTCCTTCATTGACTGGCTTGTTTCACTTAGCATAATGCTCTCCAGCTCCATCCATGCCGTTGCAAATTGTAAGAGTTCCTTCTTTTTTACAGCAGCATAGTATTCCATCGTGTAGATGTACCACAGTTTTCTAATCCATTCATCTACTGATGGGCACTTAGGCTGTTTCCAGATCTTAGCTATGGTGAATTGTGCTGCTATGAACATATGGGTGCATATATCCTTTCTGATTGGTGTTTTTGGTTTCTTGGGATATATTCCTAGAAGTGGGATCACAGGGTCAAATGGGAGTTCCATTTCCAGCTTTTTGAGGAAACTCCATACTGTCTTCCATAGTGGCTGCACCAGTCTGCATTCCCACCAGCAGGAGCACCTAATTCTTATGTTAAATTCCTTTCTGTTTAAACTACCTAGAGCTGTGGTCGGCAAACCAAGGCTCGCGAGCCGCATGCGGCTCTTTGGCCCCTTGAGTGTGGCTCTTCCACAAAATACCACGTGCAGGCGCGCACATACAGTGCGATTTGAACGTGGCCCATGTGCAGAAGTCGGTATTTTGTGGAAGAGCCACACTCAAGGGGCCAAACAGCTGCATGTGGCTCGCGAGTCGCGGTTTGCCGA
Organism: Myotis brandtii; assembly: GCF_000412655.1. Taxonomy (NCBI): domain Eukaryota; kingdom Metazoa; phylum Chordata; class Mammalia; order Chiroptera; family Vespertilionidae; genus Myotis; species Myotis brandtii. The sequence goes on along the minus strand of NW_005370297.1, from coordinate 240,108 downwards.
CCACTGACCTAGAGCATTTTCTGTCATCTGCCACTCAACACGGACCGAAAGAGGCTTTGCTTCCAAACACTCTCCCCAATTTGATTTTTGTCCCACATTTCTGTACTTCCTGTGATTAAGATTTATTTCTTTGATAAATAATAAACTTTACTTGCATGCATTATTTGTAAATATTTGTATACATGTATGGGTAAATGTAAAATATGGGTATATATGATATGTTCATAGGCATATTCAGAAAAAACTGTGACTGCAGAAGAACCTAAAAATCCTCACAGTACAAAATCTCTAATGCCTGTGTTTCTCTTACCATGTCTGGCCCCCAAACTGCAGCTTGTTTTGGGATCTCTGCTGCAACCTTATACCACAGCTCTGGTTATTTTAAATCCATAATTCATTGAGTGGGTGGGTGGCCTGTTATCTCCCACATATTATCAAAGTGTTTATTATGAACTCATACCATCTCAAAAGAAGAAGTTGTGTAAGAAACCAGAACCCCAGATGAGATCCCCCCGCCTCCCTTTAAACAGAAACCCTCCTTGCCACGGTGATGGATTTGCATCTAGAGTGAGCAGAGAATGAATTTCTATCTTCCTTGGCACATTGGGCTGATTATTTCAAAGCCTTTAAGAGGAGATGTTATTATTGATGTCAGGTTTTCAGCACAGTTCCACCGGGCACTGCTTGTTTGAGTTCTGCCTCCTCCTTGATGTTTTAATTCACTGCCGGCAGAGATGTGTTTCTTGGCCGCCTGCAGGTTGAAAGGCCGACCTCAGCCTGAATGCTGCTACGAAATCAGACTCCCTGGTTCGGTGCAGCAATTTAATTTATTTCATTTATTTATTTATATGTTTGTTTATGTTTTCTCCCTGCTTAGAAGTTAACTATGGCTGTGTCTACCTATCTCCACGGTTCCGTAGGTAAAAATTCAAGCAACGGGTGCCTATACATACAAAACAGACAGCCTTTTCCTCCTCCAAAGTCTCCTTTGTTATTTGGGATCCATTTAGGCATCCTATTACTCTAAGGCAAATAAAGTATAACACTAGTAGATAATATTAATTGAATATTTAGTACGTTCTAAATGAATTAGATGCAAAAAATCATTTAATTGTTATAAAAGTCCTATGAGTTAGATTCTAATTTCACAGTTGAAGAAACTAAGGCTTAGAAAAGCTAAATAAGGCTTCAAGTGAATATAAAGGGTTCCCAGGTGTACATCTATGAACAACAATACTGTTATTTCTCAGGACACATCACTCTGGGGGTAAATTAGTCTATCAGAGCCTTAAAAAAATCATAACCCTCTTATTTGACTGTATTCTTAGACTTGTAGCCACTTCAGACTTGAGCAAAGCACTAACAACCAGTTCTGGGAATATTCTGAGGGTCTCCTGTGCTCCTGCTCCATTGGGAAGCCATATGGTCCTTCCACTTCCTTTCTTATTAATTCTAGTACATGCACATCTGCCTGCCATGCTTTCTGCAATTATTTCTAGTCTCTATTCCAGATGTGTGAGTGCTGAATCTAGGAGTATCCATCCTGCCAGCAGAGGTGCATGTCAGAATTAGGGAGTCAGAGCCCTGAGCAGTGCAAAGTTTAACGTGATATCAGAGCCAATAGTGTAGAACACATCAAAATGGATGGAAGGGTCAGTATAAGTCTAAAAAATGAAATCGAAATTGATGAGTGATTGGCAAGGCCAAAGCCATGGAGAGATGAGCTGGAGGAATCTGTGCCAACTATCATGGAATCAAAGCAGGATCACTAAAGAACCCCTTTATCTCAAATGCCCTTTGAATGTCCTCATTTTCCAAGTCAGAAGAGTCCTAGTCTCAGATAGGTCCACAGACAATCATCTTGGAACTTAAGGTTCTTATTGGTTCCCTTTTTGATAGAGACTGGCACATAGTAGACACCTAATAAATATTAGTTGGAAGAAAGTGCACACCTTCTGGAATGAAAGTACTTATCGCTTAAAATCAAGGGTTAAGTCAGAATGTGAACTGCCCAGAACAAGCTCACTTGTTTTTCAGCCATTTTGAGTTTAGATCTTCTTCCTTCTTTTGGCATTTCATTGCTATTTATGGCTACCTGGAAAAGATTTATTGGTTTCAAAGAAGACATGCACACTTCCACACATGAAGGCACATAAGGCTTCCCCAAACATCAAATGGTTTGATGAGTTAAGGGTAAGTGAATCAGAAGTTTATTGATTCAGTTTCCTCTGTAATACACAAGGTTTTACAAATTCTGGGAAGAGCTCAATTTGAAGATAATGAGTTTAATAATAGAAAGAAAAACTTTGCCAAACTATGGTACAATAATTTTTTTCCCAGTCCAAGCTGAGGCTGTTTATAAAATGAATGGTCAATATATTTCTTTTAAGCTTCGTTTAATGTAAAAATAGTTGGACTGGCTTATTGCCCATGCTTCCATAAAATGAAATGATAAAATAATAGCTAATATTTATTTAGGATTTGTAGATGCTTGACATAGATTACCATATTTAATTCTCGCAACAGTCCTGTAAAGCAGGCACTATTATTATTAGCACTAGAGGCCCAGTGTATGAAATTCTTGCACTCAGGGGGGTCCCTCAGCCCGGCCTGTGCCCTCTTGCAGTCTGAGAACCCTCAGAGGATCCCCTCTCAGAGTCTGGGAGCCCTTGGGGGATGTCGACTGATGGCTTAAGCCCACTCCCCACCAGCAGTCAGACATCCTCAGCGCTGCCGCAGAGGCGGGAGAGGCTCCCCCCCCCGCCACTGTGCTCACCAGCAGTGAGCCCGGCTTCTGGCTGAGCAGCGCTCCCCCTGTGGGAGCTCACTGACCACCAGGGGGCAGCTCCTGTGTTGAGTGTCTGCCCCTGGTGGTCAGTGTGCATCATAGTGACTGGTCGTTCTGCTGTTAGGTAGATTTGCATATTAGCCTTTTATTATATAGGATTGTGTAAATTAGACTACTGAGGCACAGAGAGATTAAAGAATGTCTCAGCTCAAATGGGTAATAATTGAAAAGTCTAGGATTCAAACCCGGGAAGTCTAACTGCCATATACTTTTAATTCCTTGAACTAGATATACCCTGAGGTCCCTTCCAGGCTGAGTTTCTTTGACTGTCTATTCTCTTCCACATGCTGTTAGAGACATTGCAACCATATCTCCATTTGTGAAGGACCAAGAGAGAGACAAGACATTTAAATAAATTTAACTCTTTTAATAAATATTCAGAAAGCCAACATGGAGAATCTATGGATTTATGGAACATATGCCATTTTGGAAAATGGATCTAGAGAAACTAAACTGAAACAGAGCTATGTATTCCAGGTTCTCCCAAACCCCTGTGGTTAGAGCATGGCTTATTGATATGTCCCATTGAATGTGGGCCATACAAAAGGTTAATGCCAGTTGATTTATGCTGCCTGGAATGGTGTGATATCCCCATCCAAATGCTCTGACCTCTATAAAGGACCAACCAGTTACACCAACTTGAAGTTTGAGTTTCTGGCACATAGGTTATAAATAAAGAAAGGTATATTTAATGTTTCATCTTCATCTGGGGATGTGGTATCCATGGTTTCGATAAAAATATAGTGAGCAAAGGATAACAAAAAGTTATAAAAATGACCAAAAATAATGGATTGTTTAACTAAATTCTGATAGAGCCATCAAATGGAATCTTTTTACACATTAATAATGTTGGTAAACCCATATTTTTCAAAATATGAGAATGTTTATGATAAAAATATGAAAATAGCTGAGTAAAATATTTACCATAATTATGGCCATAACAATCTAAAACAAACAAACAAACATATCAAGCACAGAAAAAAAAACTGGAAGAAATTAACCAAAATATTAATTTTGTCACTAGATGGGAAAATTATACTTTTTTTAAAGGAGTTTCATTTTCAAAATTCCTTATAATGAGCATGTGTTTTTAGTATTATAAAATAAAAACTCAATGTAAAAATACATAAATATTTTTTAAAGTTCCCTGAAAGTTCTAACATAATCTTTACAAATTCATAGAACTCTTGTGAAAGCTCTATTGGTGGCATAACATCCAGCAGAAGAAATACATGAATGGCAGTATGAAAAAAAAATATGAAAAGTACATTATGAATCAGATGATTTGGTATCTTCGACTTGCTCTTCACTAGCTCTATAACCTTGAAAAATCATTTAACCTCTGAGCCTCAATTTCTTCATCAGTAGAGATAATATTTTCCCTCCATACCTCTGAGAGTTGTTGAGAAAAGTGAATGTGTACAGAAATGCTCTGGAAAATTAAAGTGTCAGACCCCATTCTTATTAAAGAGTAATAATTAACTATTTCAACCGCCATGACCAATACAAGAATTTCTATTTATGTTTTCCTTAACTCTGAATACTTACTTTTCCAAATTCCCCTGACCACTAATGGACAGTTTTATCTTTGAGTGCAATAAATGAGGCTAGAATTTGCCACGTTCTCACATGCGTGGAGATAAATTGGAGAATGGAGCTCATGTGATGAAGGAAGGAAGAAGGGAGGGAAGGAGGGAGGGAAAAAGGAAGGAAGGGAAAAAGGAATCTGTAGGATGGGTGCCGGCCTACCAACCCCAGGGAAGCAGAACCCCGCTCGGATGCACTGGACAAGCTACATTGACAGCTACTGGACTCAAGAGACACTGTTTTTGTTTGTTTGTTTTTTCTTGAGTCAGAAAAGAGGACTAATGAAACTCAGGCTCCATTGTGAGTCTGCCAGGGGGATCTGAGGTTGACAAAGAAAATGTCTTGCTAACCTCTATGCTTAGGGTGGCCTCCAAAACCCCAAGATATTTGCTGTAATCCATTATTTTTACCCACACAAAAGAACACTGCAGTTCCATTTGAACTCTGTATTTGATCAGTTAATGACAAAATCCAGTGTTTATTCAGAGGCGCAGCTAAACCACATCTTGACTTATTGACTGTTCTAGCTTTGGCGGAGCAAATTACAAACCGTCTTGGAGCAGTCAGAATATGCTTCTCCCAGAACAGTTATTTACCCCCTTCCAAGTTCCTCCCTATTGATCCTTTAAAAAAAACCCACAATATCTAAAACGAAGCAATGAAACCAGTGCTCATCTTCATGGGTGAAGTATTTTAAACTCTGTGCGCTCTAAGTAATATTTTGCAGCTCGAGAGCTATTAATCCTTTCTGAGTTTCAACAAATCCCAAGAGCCTCTCCATCAATTTCCTGTGAGCAGGGCTGGTGAGAGCCGCTTTCCACAAACTTTAATTTTATAATAAGGTTCTTCAGTTTAAATGGACTTGTGACCCAGCTAATTTAATTGTCTTTGTTATTGATAGCTGCAGAGCAATAAATAAACTTAGAGAATGTGCCTGTTTGGGTTACTTTCCAAACAACATTTTGGATGACCCTCGAAGGCAAAATTCCCCTTTGTTTCTACAAGGGTATGCTGTTTCTCATCATAACCAACATGGGAGGGTGATGTGGAGTGTTTATTGTGGCAGAATATGAGGCACTGAAGTGCTTTCCACTCTCAGAACCATGCTCCCACCAGGATCACCCTGGGCTGGCTCCATAACCACTTTGCCAGGGGAAACACACATAGTTAAATAAATTAAAACATCCCGTTTGTTGTGTCCTCCTGCTCCATCTGACTAATGCCTTTCCTAACTAAAGTTGGGGAGCAGAGACAAAGGGGCCTGGAGTGGAATGGTCTTCGCTAAGCCGAGGCTACGACAGCATTGTAAGTTCCCTTCCTTCCTGTCATCTCTTTTGGAGGTTGAGCCACTAGAGCTTCTGAAATATAGGAAATATTAGGGGAAAATGGCCAAGTTATGGTGCTGGCAAAAGGAGAAAAGATGAATACCTGAGATACCTGCATTTCTTGTGGGTCGTTTTTATTTGTGTTTATGTGTGTGTTTTGTTTTGTTTAACTTTCTTTTTCTAATATGTTTTTATTGATTTTTGTTGTTGTTGTTAGAGAGAGAGGAAGGGAGGGGAAGAGAGAGAGAGAAATATCGACTGGCTGCCTCCTGCAGGCCCTCTACTGGGGATCAAGCCAAAACCCATGCATGTACCCTGACTGGAAATCAAGCCAAAGACCTCTTTGTGCATAGGATAATGCTCAACCAACTGAGCAACACCAGCCCACTTTTCTTTTCATTTTTTTTTTTTGTTGTTTGTTTTTTATGTTTAACTTTCTTATCGAGAGTTGACGATATCATGGCATTAGGTCATCATGGGTCCATGCAAAGCCCTGCTTATTTTCCCTTCCTTTCCTTCTTTCCTCCTTTCCTTCTTTCCTTCCTTCTTTCCTCCTTTCCTTCCTTCCTTCCTTCCTTCCTCCCTTCCTTCCTTCCTTCCTTCCTTCCTTCCTTCCCTCCTTGCTTGCAACCTCAACCCTTGCTCCCATTCCCCATGTCATCAACAAATAGGCAATTAACTATTCAAACATGTTGGATATGCATTCTTTCACTTATATATGTTCTTATAAAATATGAGTTATGTATACCTATTTTTAATGGATACAAAAGAGGTTATGTTCTAAATCTCATTGTTACTTCCTTGACTCATTAAGCACTGTTTTTAAAAATCTGTATGTCACTGTGAGTACAATTAGCTGGTTGCTTCTAAGTACTCCATAGCATTCCATAGGGGAATTCACCATATTTAACTTAACCAGTCTCTCAGCTATAGACAACCTGATTGCCTCCAATTTCCCAATATCTAAAAAAACTCCACCACACTGAAATGTCCTTATACACATCTGTCTGCTTTTCCTCTCATGTGCAGGAGGTGGGTGACCGGTTCATAAGGAATACTCTCTGGCCTTTGATTCATTTTGGATACAGTGGTTTCCAGAAGGACTTCACCAGGCTGCATCCCACCACCAGTTTGGGAATATGCTTCTCTGAGAACAGAGAAGCTTCTAGCAATGCTTGACATTGTCCAGAATGGCACATTTAGTAAATCTAATTATTGATGGATTAGAGTATCTTTTCATATGCTTGCTAGTCTTCTGGGTTTCCCTTTTGTGAATGACCTAGTTTTATGTCTTTTGTACATTTTTCCATTTAGTTCTTATCTTTCTTATTGATTTTCAGGAGTGTTTGTTTATTTGTTTGTATGTAGTATATGTAAGCACCTCATAAATATTTGACATTATAAATAATTTCTTCAAATCTATTACTTTCAAATTAATTTTCTCCCTGATGTTCTTCATTGATTAGAAATCATTAATTTTAGTGTGATAAAAGGAACCATTTCTTTTTTTTAATCATCCTACTTTACCTTCTATAATCTTTATAATATTATTGTTCACTTTTAGGTCATAGTCCTAAATCCTTAATTCTAGAATCCTTGAGTCCTATGTTAGTTTGAGAATATCTACCAATCATCTATCTATTTATCAATCAATCAATCAATCAATCAATCATCTATTGAGAGAGATTATGGCTTTTTGAACAATCCCGCTTTTCCTAGGTTTGTGGTGCAACTCAATCATGAATTATATTTCTCTACATATGTACTTTTATCACTGAGCTCTCTATTTTGTTCCAGAAATCTATTTGCTTATCCTTGCACCAGTGCAGGGATCATTTTTACTACTATGGCTTTGTAATATGTTTTAGTGATTGATAGGAAATATCTTCCTTTCACTTTACCTTTTCAAAGGTGACTTTTCCCCTTTCTATACACATTTAGAGTAACTTTATTAAATTGCTCAAAAATTATCAAGCTGAAGTGCCTTTGGAATTACATGTAACTTATAGATTCATTAGAGCATGTAACATATTATCAGGGTGTCCCCTTCAGGAATATGCAATTTTTTAAATTTTTTTTTAAAATCAGTTCTTCTATATTATTTAATAGAGGTGCATCCCCCACCCCCCAGAGAGCCTGTGTACACTTTCTTAAGTTCTAAAAGCTTTAAGGGTTTTATTTTTCCTATTTGTCTGGTATCTTATTTTTGGATATATTTCCTATTTGTCTCAATTTAGTGTCCCTCCCCCGTTTCCCTGGGTTTAGGCTTATGTCTGAAAAAATTACACATCAGCATTCTCCCATCGTAGAAGGGCTAGTGTTTTATCTATCTGGTGCATCTAAAGTACTCTGAAATCCCAAATCTGGCTGACGTTGAAACTTTTATATCTGTGTCTAGTCCAGGATTTATAACAACAACATTTTTATTAATAGAGAGATTTGAACTTTTTTTAGAGAGTTAAAAATGCTTTTCAAATATCACCCCCTTGTATTCCCACAGCATTTCTAAGAGATAAGGATATATGTGGGATGGGTAAGTATCAGTCATCGAAGGCCCAATCTTGGCCTCATCTGATGTATCAGTCAGTGAGAAGCATGAGCCTTTCAGCAGTGAAGACAGCCCCCTAACTAGTACAGTCCCCCTATGCACATGCTTGGAGATAGGCTCCGTCCATAGGAACTACATGGCTGAAGCCAGACAAATGGCCCTCTGAAGAAATCCTTTGCTTTGCCTGTATTTGTTCCAACTTTTCCTCCGAGTCTTTTTTGAGCCAACCTCTTCCCCTTCACTTTTTTCCAAATCCAGGTATAGAAAAAAGCAGTCAAAGTTAATCCAAAGCAAACTACTAACATATTTTATAAGCTTCAATGTACCACTTAAAATGCCAGACTATTAAACACCAGACATAGAGTGCACTCTCAAGGGTAATGGCCATCGGTGAAAGGCTTTTACTAGTCTTTAGCCAACAACTTGTGATTTCTGTGCCTGTAAGTATTATTTTACTCTCTTGAGAAAGATAAAGGTCTTTTCCTCCTCCTCTTCCCTCATTCCTTTTCACTCTCCCCTCTCTTCTGTTCTTGAAATCATTCTAAAATGAGGCAAAGTAGGTGAAATAATGTGATAAAATCATAAACACATATAATGACCTTTTAATTTTATCAGTAATATCTAAGAACATTGATAAAAAATAACAAAGAAATACTTCTTCAATTTTTGCTTAAATAAAATTGAAAATGAATGAGAAGAAAACATAAATCAGAATACATTAGTTTAATTTTTAGGAATTAAATCAAAAAATGGACTTGGGATCAATTCAAATTTAAAAAAAATATTTTCACAAATGCTTCTGTGATATTTTCTCCAAAATATGAAAATAAGTATATTTTGATCACTTTGATTAAAAATCAAACTACATAGATAATGATCATTCTTCCCCATCTGAGCTTGCTACTCATTCCACAATCTAGTATACACATATTTACCTCCATACAGCTTTTCCAGATTTAGTTTTGCATGTTCTCTGATCTCAAACCACTTGCTTTTGGAATGATTAGAAGGAAATCTAAAAGGATGAAAAAGTAGGTGAAGTTTTTGCAATGCAGACTTGGAAGGCATGAAAACATTGATATGATTTTACTTTTAAAATTCATTTCAGGCCCTAACCGGTTTGGCTCAGTGGATAGAGTGTCGGCCTGCGGACTGAAAGGTCCCAGGTTCGATTCCGGTCAAGGGCATACCTTGGTTGAGGGCACATCCCCAGTTTGGGGTTTGCAGGAAGCTGCTGATCGATGTTTCTCTCTCATCCATGTTTCTAACTCTTTATCCCTTTCCCTTCCTCTGTAAAAAATAAATAAAATATATTTTTTAAAAAATAAAATAAAATTTATTTCAGGTGCCTGCTTATATAGTGAGAATTGAACCTTTTGGAGGTGGGACAAGTGGACAATTAGCCAAATTCTCCAAAGCTTTGATATTCTCCAGCTTCACATTTTGATGAACAGAGCAGATATTGTAAATAACCATCTCTGTGAAGCAACCATTGTAGAAATAAAAGGGAACTCATTGAAGAAAGATTTCCTCAATCTATTTCCATCCCAGGTATACAGGTTACTCTGTGCCCTTAGGATGGCTTATAGAAGCCCAGAAAAGGAGTCAATAATTCAAATCATAAATGAGAAAAGGTATCAAAATTGGAGAGAAATTATACCAAAATGTTTTAGGTTATTTATAGATTGGGGTTCAAATATAGAAGAGAGTTAATCACTGAATTACTTGCTTTAAAAAATGTGGGCTGTAAGCAGAGGTTCCAAGAATGAATCTGAAAGCAACATGCAGAACTAACCCATCAAAGGACTTGTTGCTGCTGTCACAATAGGGAAGGCAGGAGTGATGGGAAGTGAGGAACTTGGAAGCCATTTCCTCAACTGTGGGCTCTTGCATACACTCCCTTGGCCACCACTGGAGGATTAAGGAGCTCCTCCCGAAACACCTGGGTCCAGAACCAGGACATCACAGCCACAAGCCATGCCAACACAATAGATATCCCACCAAAGAACAACACCCACCAAATTAAGGACTGAACCCTTAGAGCCTTGTTTCTGCTGTTGCTGAAAAGCAAAATGCTTCCATTGCTGTCCCCACTAGCAAAAGTGTCCCATTTCACTGCTGCCTGCAGTTCTCTCATGGGTACATCTGCTCAGCGGGGAGCAAGTACTTTCAGAATCTATGCTATAAGGTAGTCGTGCAAAAAGGCATACCACAAAGTTGATTAGAACAGAGTTGAATGAGTCAATATCTACCATATGCCCCAGTATGTATATGATCTGCTACTAAGCCAAACCAATTTATAAGCATCTAATAAAAACTGTTCTAGCAAGAAAATGTTGTAAAGTTATCAGTGGACAGAAATGGCAGTAGGAAATTAGTTGGAGTTCCAATTTCTATGAATTTTAGATGTACGAAGTATCACTGGACTATTCTTTATTTAATATGTATTATTTCAGTTGAGGTAAAAATATTTTCAAAGGCTTCCAGCAGTTCACTCTCTACTTCAATCCCCTTATCTTATTTTTCTCTCAAATTCTCATATTTTTCATCTATAATTCCCCAATCATCAGAGTTGTCAGAAACTTAACTGTCAAAATTGGAAAGGACATATTCAATAAGAATCATTTTTATTAGCATAGAGCTTTACACTTCCAGTTGATATTGTCTTGAAATCTCCATCTTTATGCTTTCCTAGCACATTTCTCTTAATTAGTTAGAGACATCCAAATTGTTTCAAAACATATTTTGAAAATAAAAAGTGAAGATCTAATGATAGAAAGACACACAGGCCACCCAACCACAGCTTTAGAGAAATTAACATAGGGCATCCAGTGCTGGAGAATGAGGGGGAGGTGGGAGTGAAGCCTCAGAGAAGATCTGGCCTGAGACGGGTGGGGTGGGGTGGAGAGGAGTTAAGGTCAACATTGTCCAACTTCCAGTGTGTCCTGTACAGAAAACTGGTTGGGAACTGAGCTGAACACATAAACTCTACTGATGTCTGCAGAGCTAATTACTACTTCTAGGAGTCCCACTCATCACCTGGGCAGTTTATGTGGTCCCGAAGGTGAGGGGCTTTCTCACATCACAAAAAAGAAGCTCATAGATGCCACAAGATGTTACTAAGTTCCGTGCCAACTGCCTTTTGAGAAAGCTTTGCTCATTTATAAAAGCCCAGAACACCCATCAGGCCTGGATAATAGAGTGTGTGGGTGGACTTGATGATTAGGAAAGGCTTATGCAAGAAAAATCTTAGTACCAGAGTGGCCCTGGACATTGGTGACACACTTGCTCATTACACAGAATATGAGGGGTATTCATATACATAATATGTTTTGAATCTCACAATATTCCCAGGCAGAAGGCACAGAAGTTATCTTCATCTAATAGATAAAGAAATAGAGCTCAGAGAGGTTTTAAAATTAGCCAAAAGTCACACTGCTGATAATGACAAAACATGGAATGGAACCAATGTTTTCTGACTCTAATCCCTGAGTTTTCTCAGTGCCTTGATGTTGTTGATGTATATCCTTTGCAGAAAAGAAAAAGAAACCATGTCACAAAAGTTGCATTTAGTCAAAAGTGTTTTTTAACTGAAATAGATTAAATTCAGTATGTAAATTGCCTTGTTAAAAGGAATAGGATTTTGGAAACCTGAATTCAACTGAGTAGAAATATTCTGAAGCTATGTTATCATAAGAAAACAAATTTTTAGAAAAACACCAATGTCAAAGCAATAACTGATGGGGTCAATTCAATGAAATCACCAGTTAATTAAATAAGAAAAATGTTTAGAACTGAGAAAAGATACAGTCAAGGTAGTTATTTGATGTTGTAGAATTAGATCAACAATCTTTTTTTCACTTTTCAAATAATGGTACTGGCACAGTATAAGGAAATAAACTATGGACTTCTAGAATCCTATATTAATATTTCTTGGTACATTATACATCATTTATTAAACTGTCTGTATTTCCACACCAAGGCTGAATTACCAATCTTGATTTTATTACCCTCTCCTCTACGTCCTGTGCCGGAAAATTAATTTGGATAATTTATTTGGTATTCATTTGCTTCTTTATTCATCTCATACAGTTTTAAACACTTGCTTTGTGACAGGTACTGCATGACTGTTATAATGAAAATTTAATGGCATTTCTGCATGAGAGAGAAGCCGACACTGTAGAGCTGTACTTGAGATAGAGCAGATTTGGTGTTTCTTTCTAGCTCTACACAGAAGTTCTCAGGAAACCCAAGAGAGAATACATAAACAAAGATATCACTGGGGACACTGGCTATGATAATTAGAAAACATTTCTCATTGAGAAAATACAGTATTTTATCATGGTTAAGATATTGGAATTTGAAAAACTGAAACCTGGATGTCCTTCAATGGATGAATGAATAAATATGGGATAGTACTTGGTAATAAAAAAAAGTATGAACTGCTAATTCCGGCAACAACATGAATGAATCTCAATGCTTGTGTTAAATGAAAGAAGCCAGACTCAAAAGGCTGCATGCTTCATGATTTCATTGACATTACATTCTGGAAAAGTGAAAACTGTAAAGGAGACAAATCAGTGGTTGCCAGAGGTTAGGGAAGGCGGAAGGGTTGAGGGTTGACTTCAAAGGGGCATGAAGGAATTTGAAGAGGTGATGAAGAGCCTCTATATCTTGAGTGTGGTAGTAGTTTCATGATTGTGTGCATGTGCTCAAACTCATAAAATGATACACCAGCCCTGGCCACTGTGGCTCAGTTGGTTGAGCATTGCCCTGTGCACCAAAAGGTCACCAGATCGATTCCTGGTCAAGGCACTTGCCTGGACTGGGGTGCACACAGGAGACAGCCAATTAATGTTTTTCTCTCACATTGGTGTTTCTCTCTCTACCTATCTATCTCCCTCTCCCTTCCTCTTTCTCTAAATTAATAAAAATTCCTGGTCAAGGCACTTGCCTGGACTGGGGTGCACACAGGAGACAGCCAATTAATGTTTTTCTCTCACATTGGTGTTTCTCTCTCTACCTATCTATCTCCCTCTCCCTTCCTCTTTCTCTAAAATTAATAAAAAATATTTTTTAAAAAAATATACCAAAAAATATTTTTTAAAAAAAATACACCAAAAAGGATGATGTTTACTATATATAAATTATATCTACAGCATGGCATTTGAGTCTGAAATTGGATTTGTTTGATTTAATCCCATCTCTATAATTTTTTTGTTTGAATATCTTGGGCAAATTACTTTGCTTATTCATGCTTATTTTGAACTCACTTATCATATATGTATCATAATAATATTGACCTCACTGAGTTGCCATGAGAATTAAGTGAAGTAATCTATGCGAATTGCCTACCACAGTGCCTTACATGGATTTACTTTCAGCAAAAACAAAATCACAAATGTATGCAAATGTCAGAAGCATTCTTACCACTGCTGCTCTTTTGTTAAACCAGTGGTGCCTCTGGGATTTCCTCACATTCCTACAAGTTTTCCAGAACCACAGTTCCTGTCCTGGGCTTCCCCATTTGCCCACAGCACCAATATGGCTACCATGAGCACACCACCATCCCATCCTTCAACTTTTGCCATTCACTAGCGCTTAGAATAGCTGGTACCATGACACGTTTGCTCTTAATGGCAGCCACACACTGTGCTTGTCAAGGCTGGAAAGATAGAGATGACAGCACATAATTCAATCGTCTCTCACTGATGATTTATTCATGATGACTGGCTTTTTTTTCCTATTTTTTTCTTATCCAAAATATCAAAGAATGTCATTTACAAACAAAAATAAAAGAATGCTTGCAATAATATATGCAACTTCTTCCTTGTAATTCATTTCAAAGCATTACATTAGTAAGTCCTGAAAACTCCTCTAAGTAGCATTACTTGGTACTGCAAAGACTTTAGTTAGTTTGGAGGTCAAGAATAAAATGGAAATGACTTTCTTCCAATATCAAGGCTAATGGTGAGGAACCATGGCATGGATCCTCTAAAACAATGGATAGCAACCAAATTCTCTACATGGTACAGTGCTTCATTTTGAAAAGCATTATCATTTCTTTTTCCAACAGATTGCTTTTCTAATTATATTTTGCTTATGTCATTGCCATTACTTTGCATTTTCTTAGGACAGGGAGGGTGAGAGGTAACAAAGTGACCCATAGCTATACTTGATTCATCTTCTAGAAGTCAGAAACTCCAATGTACAACTTTTCTTCTGCAACTTGATGCCCAAGCACAAAAGAAATGCATTCATACCATATACCTTGGTCTTGTGTTAAATGCAAATTATTCTGGAGGGATAACATATTCAACCTTTTAGTCATTTACATCTTAGTGAGAACTAGTATTCCTACTAGTCATGGTACAAAAGCAAGGTTCCAGCTTCCAATTAGTCACATAGTTACTTTTGATGCATCACAGCCTTAGTTGAGACTTTCTGGAGAAAACCCACACAAACACACATACACACATACCACTGGCACAGACTCTTTTGCCTCTTTTATATGTAGAACAAAGTTTAATTTTACTTATTATCTGTATCTGGTGCGTGGCCTAGCATTTGAGTAGATAATAAAAGAGAAATACACACAGATAATAATGTGCTTTTTGCCACATTTATTTCACATACCTCATTTTTATTTCAATCATATACCAAGTGGTCCTTTATTCTTAGAAGAATAGTTTTCCAACAAAAATATTTTTATGGCTTGCTTAGCAAATGTAAATAAGTTGGGAGACATCTACCTATACAAACAATATGATATACTTTCTATGTTTGTTTCCAAAAACAGCCAACAGCAATTTTTCCTTACCATACAGTGATTCCAGTCCACCCACCAAGAACTAGCATATATATTTCCTCCTCTTGAGTTTTGAAAAAAGTCAGATCTTAAGAAGATTGACAGTTCCTGCTTCTTCTTCTTAGAAACCAACTGCGATGAAAAAGGTTCTGGCTACCATGTAAGAGACCACCCTGCAGTGAGTGGCTAGGCACATGGAATCACATGAGTGAATCCTAGTAAGTGACCAGAGTTAACCTCACACAAAGCAAAAGAACTACCTAGATGAACCTATTCAACTCACAGAATCAATAACAAATGGCTGTGTTTTTTTAGCCACTAAGTGTTGGAGTGGTTTATTATGTAGCCACACATAACTGAAACATTTTCCTTCTCTATTCATTTCACATGTGTCGTCTCGAACAAGGATTAAAAAGAAAGTCAAATAAACATGCATGCCAATAATTAAGAATGCATACAAACTCATACGTAATACTCTTCATAATTAAGACCCTAGTAAGTAAATAATTTTAATTTAAATTAATCTTTTAATTTAAACTTCAAGAGCAATAGCCATCACGATCAATAATTTTTTATTACACAATCAGCCTCCACATCCATTAGGTTTAGAAGATCCCCTTTCTATATGGCATCTCATTCTTCTAATATAAGCTGAAGGCAGTAGTAAAACCAGAAACACATGTAATTGAAAAATACATCCATCTATTCATTCATGTTGTTTTCTCTCATCCACATTTTTAAAAATTTACGAGCTTGTTTGGAAAATGTGGGAAAAAAATCAATAGAGTAACCATGATTTATAAAGGTGAAAGCTTCGTGTTATGAATATTTCATTGGGGAAATGTGGCTGTCATCAGATTTTATCTGAACGTATTCCTCAATCTGATGTGATTAATTCACAAATGGACTGACACCCATCATTAATGAAGATGATCACCGGGAACAGCATGAGGGCCACAAAACAAATAAAACTTTCAGGAGGTTACTGGGAGTTTTGGACATAGCCTATGTCGAAGGTCATCAAAGGCCATTGGTGAAGAGAGGACAACAAGGAGAGGCCAAGATTTTCTGCATGACTTGAAGAGGAACATCAAAGTGAGTCAAATCCAGTAGAATCTAGTCTGCAGTAGAATCATGCTAAAATGTAAGGTCCACATCAAATGTCTCTCTCAGAAGCCATTTCAGGGGGCAACCCAGTTATCTCTATTTGTTATGACTGTAACTCAAATTTCCCAAGTATCCAATTGTCTTTAGGCTCCGCCACTTAGTTCTGAGAGCTGTGGAGACATTAATATACGAAATGGAGAAAGCAAAAGGCATTTTGTAGAGAAGAAATAAAGCTACCACATTCAAGAGGCTCATAGTCAAGCAATTAGTGATACAACCAGTGGCACAATAAACAGCCATCGATTCCCAGTGGAGCAGGAGGCAGCACAAAGAACAGGGTAAATTAGAAGCAGATCAAAGAGAAGCATATTCAATAAAGAGCTCAGGCAGAATGCTGCCAAGGCCAGCTCAGCACCAAGGTTTCAAATGGCAAAGTCAGGAGGGGCTGCCTGACCCAAGCTGTGCACTGCCCTCAATAGAAGTCTTCAAAGGTGGCCCATGGTGATGTGATTTCATTCTCAAGTTATTGACTTCATTGAAGAAATCCGAAACTTTCAAAGAGTCATTGGGAAGGACATAGAAAGGGTCAGAAGTTAATTTAGCAGCAGGGGCATTCACTGAGACTAACACATTTCCTTGCAGAGGAAATTAATCATAGATTTAAAGGAAGCCTTTTTATGGCTCTGAAAAACAAAGTTTCTACAGGTGTTTTTGCCTCCATTAGTGAACTCTTCAACCTGGAGCTGAAAGCAGTCTGTTTACATTGACTTCAGATCAGCACAAAACTGCAAGGTGGGTGGGAAAATAGATATAATTATGGTGGAAAGGAAAAAGGACAGAATGAGAAGGTGCCAGAGGGGCGGAAGCCCATGCATGTTGTGCACCAGCCTTCTGGATTCTAACTGACTGTCCCTCGTTGGTGGAGAGAATTGGTGAAAATGGAGTCTTTTTTATCCTCTCTTCTTTCTCTGGTATCTAGCAAATAGATACTCAATCAATTTTTTACTGAATGAATGAGTGAATGAAGTTCTTAGAAGTCTTCCAGAAATATAGGGCACATTCATAGTTTTACTTATTTAGGTTTTCTTTCTTTATTACACTAACCAATACAGTCTTGTACATTAGAATGAATTGGTTTGGAGTCAGAGTGATGCCAAAAAAAATTTTTTTTTCAGTAAAGCACAACAGAAAACAATGAGCTGAACAGGCAGGGATTTAGATTCTAATCTCCTCAGCATAAAAGGAAGGGTAGTGAGGGATGTGTGATTATGAACAATGCTTTCCAGAGACAGTAGTCTACGATTCCATAAAAAAGGTGTATTTTTAGAGCATAATATGGGACTTCTTAGTAACTTCATGAGATGAAAGAATCATAGCATGTGAGAGCTAAGGAATATTTTCAATCCAGGAAATAGAACAGGAAGAAAATACTTTAAAGGATCTGGTTCAACACCATAACTTCAGGACAAGAAATGATTAAAATATGAAGGATTAGGGTGTTTCCCATCATCCTTACATATTTCCAGTCTTGACTATTTATTTATCTAGAAGCTGATGTGGGATTGCTTAACAGATTGATATGAATTTCAAAACTCCAATGGCAGTTCAGGAAAACTCCCAGGAGCAGCCTTCAAACAACATAGGAAGAAAGGGCAGCACCAGCCTCTGAAATGCTCTCCCGCTGGTTGCTGGCCAGTGAGACTTGAGGAACAGCATCTCCCATTCTCTCACTACCCATTCATCCAGCTGCATGTTATTCTGATTTTACTCTAATGATAAAGAGACTTGTGACTAAACATCTATATATATATAAAAGCCCAGGGACCAGAATGGCGGAACGACCAGAATGACTGGAATGACCAGTGGCTATGACAGCCAACCAGCCTGATCTGGGCCCTGATTGGCCTTCCTGTGGCCGGCCCGGCCCCTGGTCAGCCCCCAACACCCGATCGGGGTCGGGGCTGGCCAGCCAACTTCCTGTGGCCCCTCCCCCCACTGGCCCAGCCCGATGGGCCCCCATTGGGGTGGGCCAGCCAGACCCCACCCATGCATGAATTCGTGCACCAGGTCTCTAGTTATTATATATATATAATTGATTTCAGAGAGGAATGGAGAGGGAGAGAGAGGTAGAAACATCAATGATGAGAGAGAATCATTGATCAGTTGCCTCCTGAATGCCCCTACTGGGGATCAAGCCTGCCCCCAGTCATGTGCCCTGACCAGGAATCCATCAAAGATCTTTGATTCATAGATGGATGCTCAACCACTGAGCCACGCCGGCTGGGCAATAGTCCCATATTTTGTTATAAACATGCCGTTCTACAATCTTCCACATAGTAATCTGCTTATTGAACAATACCAAATGAAGCTAAAATAAACTAAATGATAACAAAGGCTGATTCCTTTGCCTTTCCTGATTTCCCTCACCCTTACCCTTTCATCCCTTAATTGGCTGCTAAAATGTCTCAAATTGGAACCATGGATGAAGAGTGTGCAAAATGTTCTCCCAAAAGTGATAATGGCAGTTAAGAATATGCCACTTTAGACTCATGTCTGTTTTAACACTGGATTCACCGATAAATAAGGAAAGATCCATGCTAGTTATTCTCCCTTCATTAGTAAAATCCATTTTAAGGTCTCCAGGAGGTAAATTATTTTTAGAGTTAGTTCTTATTTTATTAGTCAGGTTGCAGAGTGTCACAGTTGCACTGGAGCCAGTGGCACTTCACTGAGCCTATTAATATTGATGTGATCACTGTGTTCTGCACTGAGTGACACTGCTAACCTTCTGGGATGGCAAGGCTTCATTTTAAAGGGACCACACAATTTTAAAAAGTAGATCCTCAGGTCTTTTCTTCTGGTGTTGGTGAAAAGGGCAAGCAGGATATCTGCATTCCTTTTCTATGATTCAATTTACTCAACCAATGTTTCTTAAGCACCAACTTTGGGCTGACACTATGCTAGGATGCTGAGATATCAAGGAACTCCAATATATGTCCCCACCTCCCTAAAAGGAGCTCTATCTATTCAGTAAGGATTTGTCTAGCCCTATTACCTGCCAGGCACCATGTTGGGAACTGCAGAAGACTTTAAATTATTATGGCATTGTCTCTATAGTCAAGGGACTTATTAATTAGTAGAGAGAATAAAAGAATTATTTCATATACATTATATATAGTATAACATATAATTTATTTTCTCTGTATATTCTCAATGATATCATTTATATTTCTAAAGTGAGCTAAGAAATAGCTTTACCATTGTAGTATGTAAAAATTTTAGGTTTTTTATGACTTTATTTTAGGTTCCAATCTCTGATGAAAGTTGTGAAGGCCCGACTCAGAGAGGGACTGAATCCTGCTGGACTGACTGATTATAGCAGAAAGTAAGTCATATTACACAATAAGGCACGATTGTAAAAGAAAATGGTACATTAGAGAATTCCTTTTCCTCTTGCAAGCATGTAATTTTTTTCAGATTTTTCTAATTGAGAAAGTGCTGCATTTGCCTCTGATTTGTTGGAAGGGAGCAAATATTAATACCACAACAGATGCCAAATAGCATATATTGAAAAGCTCTGACATAAGTTGATATAATGTCAATTTTATTTTTATGATGTAATTGTGAATTATGTACTTTATGCATTGGTAATTAGAGAGTTGAGCAGATGGAGAAGGTTTAGCTTAAAGTGATGTGTCCATTAAAATAACCCGCACTGCCAAGAGCCTATTCATGTTCCTGAGTACAGAAAATTTGTTCTATTAAAATATGATTGGAAGATTAGGACTTCTTGTCACTGTGTTGGAGTCATCCATCTAATGATGGGAGCCAATACCCTCTGTAAATGTCAAATTCACCCATTATCCTCTTTTGCTTTGCACAGGGTCTTAACTGGGCATTTTGGAAATTCTGATATTTAGCATTTCTGTTTTCCCATTATTTGGACATTATCCTAAAGAAAATCAAATTAGCCAACTAAATAAAAATAGCAGTTTTAACTACTACTTTAAGTGTGTTTCTTTTAGTTTATTATTGAAAGAACAGATGGCAACTATTTTATTTTAATGTGAATATTTGTTTTTCTATTTTCACTAGACATGACTGCTTCCATCCCCCACATATTTTCCCTAACATTTCTGAATGGCATCTAAGGCTGCCTTTCTCCTGAGCTTTAATCTGTTCTCACTGAGAGGAGAATTGGAATAGTCCAGATTTCTCATGGGCTCTATCGGGAGGTAATACCACATGAGAGGCGGCACCTCTCTCAGATCTTGTGGGTGGGGTGTAAACAGTTGTGCTCTTCTGAGAGGGAATTTGGCAATATGTATCAGACGCCTTAAACAATCCATTACCAGAAAGTCCAATCCTGAGAATCTATCTTATGGAAATAACCACAAAAATATAGGCAAATTCGTATAAGTCTGTGCACACCCCCCAAATACAAATAGTTTTATACCTAAAAATTCT
Organism: Myotis brandtii; assembly: GCF_000412655.1. Taxonomy (NCBI): domain Eukaryota; kingdom Metazoa; phylum Chordata; class Mammalia; order Chiroptera; family Vespertilionidae; genus Myotis; species Myotis brandtii. The sequence goes on along the minus strand of NW_005370297.1, from coordinate 219,418 downwards.
TATTGCATTCCATATGTAATAGCTAATAATGGGAATTAGACTAAATATACTACAGAGGAGATGATTAAGGAAACCATGGTATAGCCATATAAAGAACTGCTGGATAGAAATTTAAATTATATATGTAAAGAATTTGTAATATGTTTATATTATGGAAAACATATTAAAGGAAAATGTTTATATTACAATATGGAATAGAAATATAGGCCATTTAAAATACTAATAAAAACAGTTAATAATTACTGAGTGTTTTTTATGTACTAGGTACTCTTTTAAACACTTTATAAGTAAGATACCATCAAATACTCATACAGCCCACTGAGATAAGTAGTAGCAGAGTGGGTGGATCTGGGAGGAACTGGGATTCAAGTACTCTGACTTCAGAGACCTCGCTTTTCGTTTTCATACAGCATCTTCGGTAAGTAATAATAAACACACACAAGGTAACAAAGAAGAACATTGTGCAGTTTTCCCCATCTAGAGATGGAGTCTGTTTCTCCACCCTGGAATCTGGAGTGGGCTTGTGACTTGCCCAGAAAATAAAATGCAGAGAAAGTGACTCTGTGTGGCTTTCTACTCACTTTCACATCCTTGCACTGCTGCCCAGAGATGATCATGAAAGGAAGCCAGTCCACCTTGCGGGAGAATGAGAGCTTGTGTAGAGGAGAATGGAGGTGCCTAGCCCACAGCCAGCACCAACTGCCAGATGAGAGTGAGGCCATCCTGAACATTCCATCTCAGCCAACCCAACAGCTGAATGCAGTCACATGGGTGAGTTCAGGTGAAATGTACATAGAAAATACCAAATCAACCCACTGAATCATAACAAAAATAATAATGTATTGTTGTTTTAATCTACTCAACTTTAAGGTGGTTTGTTATATAGCGACTACTGATCTGGTGCACAGATTCGTGCACATTGAAAGGAAATTAATTAGAAGGTGACCAGTGGGGTGGGACTTGGTGAAAGGGGCTGGACACACCCTGGAGCCAACCTCCCATGGTCCCTCCCCGGCCGGCTGCACCTGGGGCATCTGCTGGAAGGGGGTCTGTGGAGTGAGCGGAGTCCCTCTGGCAGGTGGGGTCCTGCAGCCTGGTGGAATCATGCAGCCCAGTGAGAAATCGGACTCCCTCCTCTCTGGTTCTGGGGTGCGTCACCTGAGAACCGCTGCTGCCAAGTCACCGCAGCTCGGCAGCTCCTGCATTAAGCGTCTGCCCCCTGGTAGTCAGTGCGCATCATACCTACTGGGCAGTCGGACAGTTGGATGGTCACTTAGCCTTTTATATATATAGATAGATAACTAATATTCCTCAGATGCTATCAGATGTCTCTAAGGGCTATTATAGAAATATGTGTCATATTTTTCTTTTTTGTATGAAACGAATGGATTTTCATTATAGAACTTACTTAATTTCTTTGGACTGTAATACCTGACATTTGGAACAAACTCGACAGTTTTCTCAGGTTTGCCAGACTAAGGTAGAAGTCATTCTGAAAGAACCAATCCTCTTGAGACATGGTTAGTATGTCATTTCATGGTCACTAAAAATAAATCTCCCTAAATTGGGCACAGAATGAGCAGCTGTTGGGCAGTTAAGTGTTGAGATGAGGAATTTGCAGTCTGGGGGACTGAAAAAATGCCATGAATATTTCCCTCCATCAGCAGTAAGAAGCGCTGACCCAACTCTCAGGATAAACACTAAGCGGGGACCATTTCACGTTGGACCAAGTCTCTAATATTCCGTCCCTGTAACTCTATTGTTGCTGCCAGACTTCTCTTGCATAAAAAGAAGCTGAAGTTCAATTAATACCTGCTTATGCACTGGCAGTTCTGCCTCCCTTTTTGAGTCACAGAAAATCTGAAATTCTAATCAAGTTGGGGCAAGGCAACTGTCAACAGTCAAATTAGGAAGTCAGTATTTTATATGTAAGTTCTCATTTTATATGAGAACTAGAGGCCTGGTGCATGGATTCATGAACAGGTAGGGTCCCTCGGTCTGGCCTGAGGGGATCAGGCTGAAACTCTCTCCCCGACACCCCCTGAGGGGTCCTGGATTGCGAGAGGGTGGTTCTCGGGTGTCGCACCCAAGAATTGGGCTCCCTCCTCTCTGGTTCCGGTGCGTCATCCGAGAACCGCTGCTGCCAAGTGACCACAGCTTGGCAGCTCCTGCGTTGAGCATCTGCCCCCTGGTGGTCAGTGCGCATCATAGCTACTGCGGTTGGCTGGTCACTTAGGCATATATATATATAGATTGTGGTGAGGATTAAAACATCAAACTGAAAGTCAATTTTCAGCAAAGTGACTTTTGTTTCTGTTGGTCACTTCCTCATCTCAGAAAACTCTCTACTCCCTGGACTTCCATAAACATTTCTTATGACTCTCTGCCTACCTCTCTGGGCATTCTTTTTTAAGTATCTATCAAGTACTCTTCTTTAACTGCTTGGCCCAGAATTTTGGTCTCTACTCTTCTCATCCTACATACTCTTTGAGTGATATAATCCATTTCTGTGGTTTTAATTACCGATGACTCTCCAATATGCATCTTTAGCTCCTGAATTCCAGAAGTAACACCCAACTCTCTATTTGTCTTCATCTGAACATTTCCCAAGTACCACAATGTTACCCTGATCAAACAAAATTTATTTTCCCCCTAGATTATCTTCTCCCCTATTTCTACCTTCCAGCTTCTTTCCAGCCTTTTACTGGCATATCTAATCAAATTTTGTTCATTTTTCCTCCTTAGTCTTTCTGAAAACAGCATCAAGCCCATTGCCTGTAGCAGGGCACACATGGCATTCCTGATCTGGCCCCTGTGTTTCCTTAGCTCTTCTCGTATGCTCTGAGATGTAGTTATAGCCAATGAATTTCAGTCTGGAACATGCTCTTACCCCTTCCTGCCTTGGTATGTGTAGTACCCCCTATGCAAATGTTATTTCTTTCTGCCTTCCTCTGGCCAGTACTTCCGCATCTTACAAAACTCAGTGCAGAGGGACTTGTCTAAGGAGGCTTCTCTGACCTGTAGCTGTGTGGATTAGCTGCACCTCTGCCCACAGTGTATTATGCATAGCTGTATCATTGCATTTTATTATGCTTGTGACTCTTCTCTTGTCTATCTTGCCTGGTGGACCTCCCTGTTTTCTGAGGGCAGAAACTGTGTGCTTTATCCTAAGTAACTATATTACCTAAAATCATACTTGGTTCTGAGTAGATGCACAGATATTGTTTGAAGAATGAGTGAATGTGATATAGCCAGTCCACAGGAGAGGGAATCACTCTGGAAGGCAGCAGGGAGAGGTATTACCTTGGTATGAGTGTACAGAGTGGGATAGGAAAATCATGAAGAGTTCAATATAATACTGAGTGACTCATGATGCCCAACTATGGGGCTGGCTGTATTTCAGCATCAGTTAAGTAATCTATCTCTGTCCGATCCAGGATACTTTGCCAAACAAACATATTCTATGATTTTGCTCGTCACATTCCCAGATATAACAAAGGGATCCTACCTTAGCCACTGGTCATAGGGTCAGGTCAAATGTCTTACTCCTTGAAACTTGCTAGTCTTGTAATCACCATGGTAATACATTATTACCCCCTGCCCAATACTCTGATAACTACACATTAACAGAAACATCTCTCCTTTAGGCTCTGGCAACTAATCACTCAAGCCTGAAGCAACTTTCAGGTCTCCACTCCTCCTCAGATCCCAGGAGATCCCCAGGTTTACATGCTGAGCATTCTGGGAGCAAATATTTGTCCAGCTTTTTCATTGACATGAATAAACCAGAAAAATCTGCGTGTTAAACTGCTTCTTAAAGGCATACTAGACCCTTTCATCTTTGCCATTTGCCTCTTTCACTCCCCCCTCTGTCACAGCCGAGGCGAGAGCCACTCAAACTGCTGAGGTAATTTGCTCTCTACTGTATGTACCATACCATGGCCACATATGTCATATACCAACCCGAAAGAGAGTATATATGTCTGTAGCCTATCCATCTCTAGGATATAGCTCCATTCCTTCTGCCAAAACCATTTATATTGATTAAAACACCAGCCATCAGTCAACACTGCCTGGGTAGCTAAGATTTGCAAAGCACTAAAATGGGTGGTAATGGATATAAACACAAGTAAATAAGACACGTGACTTTGATGGAGCTTAGAGTCTCCTTAGGGTAGAGAATATATAAAACATACAGCAATGTTAACATCTTGTTAGAATATGATAAATTGCTTGAGAGCTCGTGGGTCAGGTCTTTACCCATGACACTTTTAATTTAATCCTCATAATCATTCGATGAGGTAAAGTAGTGCTAGACTAGAATTAGAGGTGAGGAAATCAGGAATCAGAGGTGAGGGGAAACTTTCCCAACACCACATGGCCAGGATGAATCACAGCTGGAACTCAGGCCTACGCCAGGGCTTAATCACTATTCTATTTTTCCTCCTTGAGCCAGAGTAGTTTGGAAGAAAATATAATTGCTGTGGGTTGGAGTGCTCAGGCAAATCTTCACACAGGATGTGAAATAGATTCTATACCTTAAAGGATTGCCAGGATTTAGAGAAGTGGAAATGAAATATAAAGATGTTTGGGGCAACAAATTATCTTTAATAGCCCCCTTTTGTAAAGCTAAGGATTCCTTGACCATCCCATGAGCCCTAAGGCTTCCCTCTTCCAAAATAATGACATTTGTTCAACCTGTAGCTCCACTAGCTTGCTTGTGCATTTTTCTCTCCGGAGGAAACCAGGCTCACCAGGCAGCTCTGAAGACCATAAACTAAAGGGATATTTGCAATTTTACTCTGTTGAGACATCTCCCATTTGTTCTCCGAGCCTCTCAATTTGATATCCTCCACTAACCCTGAGCTGGACTGAAAATGAATATTTCAGATAGCCATTGCTTATAAAAATGAAATCCTCTTGAAATAACACCAGCTGAAAAGACCAATCATTAAATACATACAGACACTTCTCTCCTGATTAACAAGAGACTCATTGAACTGTGAGAGGTCTTTGCTAACGTGAGTCCAATGTCACTGGTTGGAAAAAAACTAACATTTAGTGTATGAGGCTTTTTCTATCACTGAGGAGGTCTGCAAGAGTCAGTGGTATTTGAGCTACAGCTTGGTTTGCTTGGTGAAATGAGCTCAGTGGCAATGCATTCCTGGGTACAACTTGGCAGTGAATCTGAATTTCCTTCCCAAAATGGTTTACCACAAATATCTGATCTTCTGGGAGAGAAAGCTGACCAAGTAACTAGAGTATCAAACAATGGGAGAGCTACGCTGACCCAGGCTTGGCCTTTGTCTCACTAGAAACTGCAGTTCCTAAGCAGGTTCTCTTAGTGTGTCTTTCTTTAAAAGCATTTGCTCTGTTTTCCAACCTTTACTTCAGTAAGTAATTTCAATTAGTTTTTAGACTAACAAATGTGGGCACCCTTTTATTTCTTGTCCAGAGAAATAAGAAATAAAAAAAAGAACCATAAGTATTTTATTTGACTTCAGTCTCAACGCATATCACTCTTGCACTTTGCCTTCATCAATAACCTCTATTTCTTCATCTTATGACTTCTTGTATTTTTCCACGTATAGATGGAGTCATCAAAAGACAAGGCCACAGGCTATCTGTTCTCTCAAGTGTCTGTGTTGGCAAACCATGACGTTAGTGTTACAGAGCTCTCACCAGCCACCACAAGCACCATCCTGCTTTGCTCACTCAGTTCTTGAGGCCAAACTGGCAAATACAAGCACACATGATTTTCCAAACCACCCTCATGAGCAACTCCTGTAAACATGAGCATAAAACACAAAATTGTTTTAAATGATACAACCTACAGTATATTGAACAGGTAGCATCATGCCTAGTACCTAGATCCTGCTCATGAGACTCGGAGGCTTCCCAGAACTTCTTGGAGAAATAACACATCTGACCCTCATAGTGAATGCAAAGTTGAATCTGTATCCACCTGTAGCGTATACTTGCCCATCTCATAGTCTGCTGGTTACCTAAGAACTGAGTCTCTCTAAAGAGGCTCCACTTTCAGAGGTGCACACATAGCAACCATAATTAAACCATTTGAATTTCCTTAAAAGGCATAAAAAGATCAAACTCAATTTATAAGATATCTGTACCTTTCAGGAAATTTAAAATCTATGGGATAATTCACATTTGAATCCACATGATAGTCAAATTTATATATTGGCACTTTCTTGTCATTGGTGCTCTGTCTATTCCTGAGACGAAAGGATTAGAAGTGCTCATTTTGTCTATCATGCTTCGTTTTTACGAGAATTACCCAGTACAGGGCAGTAAACCAATCATTCAACATAGGTCTCTGAAAAACACAGGGCAATGTGATGAGCACAGAAAATGCAAGCCAAGTTTCATTTATATTCAAATTTCTGCCTTGCATAGACCTTCATTTTCACCTCCCTTTTCCTTCCAACTTCTGAATTTCATCGTGTGTGTGTGTGTGTGTGTGTGTGTGTGTGTGTGTGTGTGTGTGTATGTGTGTGTGTGGTGTTTTGGTAAATGATTTGATCATTTTGCTAGATCTTTCTGTCTGGGGCATTTGTGTGGTGTGAACAGAGATAGATGAGGTGAAGGTGAAATATACCTGTTTTCAGGAAGTATCACTAAAAGCGATAAAAGGTGATGGAGTAAGAGAGGTAACCTGCCAGCTTGATGTTTATCTTTCACTATTAATTGGCAACTACTCAATCTGGTTGGGCTCCATTGGAATACTTGCTTTGTGGTGTACCTCAAGTCACATGACCTCTTGAGCTTGTCTTCTCATCTATAAAATGGGGTTAATACCTTGCAGGGTTGTGGTGAGACTTAAATAACAGACCATATGTGAAAACATTTGCAGTTTCTTGCTGCATAGCAAATGTTCAATATATATTAGCTTCTTCCCTGAAGCTCAAAAGTAAAGTTTATGAGAGCGGTCCATTCTACTGACGGAGCCCAAAAGGCATATATCAAATTCCACTTCTTCTACTAGAATGTCAACACGCTGGTAAATGTGCTGTGTCTGTGCAAGGAAAATGATTTGAACTGTTCATGTAAATTCTATTGAGATAAAAAATCAAAACTGCAGGCAGGATATACAAAGAAGATGATTTCCTTTAGATCTGGATCCTGATTTTCTTTCAACACTGATTTCTTCTAAGCCTTGGGCACACAGGCATATGCGTATGTTTTGGCTGCTTGGAAGCATAATTGGTTTCTCTGGTGACTTGGCATCCTTCTTTTCCCAGATTCCTCTCCTATTCTCCTCTCACAGAAGCACTGCCATCCTTCTTTCCAAGTGATAGGTGCCTGATACGTACTCCCTGGCTGTGATCTGTGGTTAGGAGCCTGGCTTTCTCTCCTTTTTCTACCCATGGGTAGAATATGTTCTTTTTGTGATACATTAACTTGAAATTGCAGAACTTTTGATCTAGTTCCTTTATGGCTTTACTGGGTAAAATTGGAAGTGAGGTTTGGGGGAAGAAGGTATGGGAACATTTCTTTCTAATTTCATGAAAGACCTGCTTTAGAATGTTTCTCTTTGGTCCTATCTGGAGAGTACTACTGTAATTATAGATTGCTTTGATAAAGGCTTTTTAAAAAATGTGCTAAAGTGAATTCAGAATCCCATTTATTTTTTAAAATGTGAAGTAAGTACAGAGCATTTATATACTTTGCTGATTTACTTGTTAGAAGGATCAGCAAGATTTCTGTGAAATAACTTAGAGATAGATAAAACCTAGGCTACATAGCTAGTATGTGGTTGGCACTGTATATTCCTTCAGAAATTATTGTCACTTGCAATTCCAGATAGAAATCCACCTGACTTCTCCATTCTTACAATTTACATCTTTGTTAGTATTTTCCTACTAGTGCCAATAATAAAAAAATATCATACATTTATTAAATGACTGTGTGCCAGACTGTATACATTATTTAATACTCCCACTAATACTTGGATGAAGGTACTGCTATCATTCCCATTCTAATGATGAGACTAGACATTGGAAGATAAGACATTTCCCCAATATTACACAGATGTTAAATTTTAGAGCCAGGATTGAAATCCAAGCAATCTAGATCCAGAATATCTACCCTTAATCATCAGTTCCTCAATGTGCCTAGATATGTTCAAGATTATCACTGTTTCATCTTTTGGTATAAAATGTTAGTACAACTGATGTACAGATCCAATTGACATGTCTTCATTGTGTTTTTCTTACAGGTTAATTGCAAAAAATTACCCCATTTTTCAACCCTTCCCTATAGTTACATCTCTTGTGAGAGAACTTGCAGCTGCTCCTGTAGAGACTCTTTTCCCCCACGTGTTGAATCTGGGCTATGATTCAAGCCCAGGTTGAGTCTTAACCTTGACTTGCTTTGATCCATAGAATGTTGGTGAAGTCATGGTGGGCCAGTTCCAAGTCCAGGCTTCAAGAGACATTAAGCCTTGCACTCTTAGTTTTCTCTCTGAACCTTGCCACTACCATGACAACCAGCCTGAGAGAGTCTGCTAGAAAATGAAACACCATTTGGGTTAACGTAAGTCACCCTTGCCAGGGGCATCCCAATGTCCCCATATGACTGTAGATATAAGAGAGCCCAGTGGAGATCCACCGAGGCTTGCCCAGATCAATGTCACATCCTTGCTGATTTCTAAAATCACCAGAAATAATAAAGTATTATTGTTTTAAGCCACTGCGTTTCTTGGTGGATTCTTATGCAGAAATAGTGATCAATGCATTGCTGATCTGATTCAGAGTGTTTTGGGATTAGTGAGTTTATGCCCTCGATTGCAGACTCTTAGAATGTTCAAGTCTGTCTTAATCAACTTCCTCATCTTATATAATAAAAGGCTAATATGCAAATTGACCAAACGACGGAACGGCCGGTCGCTATGATGCACACTGACCACCAGAGGGCAGATGCTCAATGCAGGAGCTGCCCCCTGGTAGTCAGTCAGTGCACTCCCACAGGGGGAGCACCCCTCAGCCAGAAGCCAGGCTCATGGCTGGCGAGCGCAGAGGCGGTGGCAGGAGCCTCTCCTGCCATCATGGCAGCGCTAAGGATGTCCGACTGACAGCTTAGGCCCACTCCCTGTGGGGAGTCAGACATCCCCTGAGGGCTCACGGACTGTGAGAGGTGCAGGCTGGGCTGAGGGACCCCCCTCCCCCAAGTGCATGAGCTTCATGCACTTGGCCTCTGGTTTAAAATAAAAAACTATCCCACAAAAAATCCCACACAGAATTCAAAAAGCAGAAGGCAAAATAAGAATACACAAGGCCCATAAAGGTTAGTAACACTCATTCTCATCTCCCTATTCCCTAGGCCCTTCCTTCCTGTTGTTGTTCTGTTTCTATTAGGCAGAGTTTACTAAAGACTACTGTAAAGCTGCAGGTTAGAAACAGTCTATATTTCCAGGCATAGAAAAAAACATGCTAAATGGATTCACCAGAAGTCATAATTTAACATGTTTCTTAATGCTGAGTGTGTATATACAAACTTTGTTCTAATTTTGGTGAGTGTCCAGACATATGACACTTGCTTTTTATTCATCTATAGGGACCTTATGAATGAAATTGAAATATGATTGCCAACTTGGCTTAGAAGACCTTATAAAAGAAAAGAATTGTGGGACTTATCCATCAACTTAACACTCCCATCTCCTTTAAATCATAGAAATTCTAGAACTAGTATTTATTAGCTTGTTCTTTCTGTACATCAATTACCTCAGGCTCTATATGCAGCAGCTCCATCAAAAGCATTAAATAGTTCCCTGTGGCAAATTCCTGGTTATCTTTAGCTCATGCTGTTAAGTAAGTTTCCACAGTCTTTATAGCTCCAACTTTTATTGTATTTTTAAAATGACTTGGTTTCAGCTGTTAAAGCCTAAGACATTGACTTAAAGAGAAAATACTTGTCAGTGTGTGAGTATAGAATTTGACTTTTCAGCTTCACTGAGGCCCATGGGTCTGGGGCATTCCTGTCATATTGGAGAATTTCCAAAAGCCGTTTGCTTGGATTTCTGACATTAATACCTTGCACCTGCATTTCCAATAAATTGATTGGCCCTTCTGTCTTGCCAGAGCCTAGAGCTTGCTGGCCTGCCTAAGCATTCTCCATCTGGAAGTCTTCATACTTCGCAAGCAAACTTTCTGCTTCTTTTAATTTTGCTACTTTCTGGGTGCTGTGACCGAGGGTGAAAGCCCATCCTTAGCTCCCAGGATGCCCAAGGCCTTCTTCATGGTGTCCCTGGTCCTCTTCCTTTCTCAACAGAGAGCCCTTACTGTGATCAGGGTGACACTACTACCTCCGGTTGTTCTTGCAGGAGGCTGCTCCTCCTCCTCTGCTTCCCCTACTTTTCTCAACAATATGAACTTTGCCTTTTAGAGAAGTAGTTACCCTTTTAAAGGCAGGTGGGAGGGAGGGACACAAACTCAGCCACAAATTTGTGAGGTGGTGTTAATATCTACAACGTCCTGTCTGGAGTTTTAAACTTCGTGGTAATGTCTGTACTGACTTCTCAGTCAATGCGGCAAGGCAAAATAATTGACCAAATATATTATACCTTACTTTCTAAAAATGCTGTAACCTTTTTCTCACAATTCCATTTCCATTAGGTAAGAGATTTTTGAACTGCTCCAAAGAGAAAAATAGGCCAATCAGTTAGCTTAACGATTCCCCTGCCTGAATTTAAAAAATTTTATTAGCATTGCAATTTACCATTTCCTTCATTCAGTTATTTTGGGGAAAATCTCTGTCCTGCATTGATGTAGCTTTCCTTTCAAGTGATTTGTTTGTTTTATTTCCCAAGTAATTTTTCTACCTACTTAAAGCCTATTAGACCAGGGTGGCTGAACGATTTCTTTTCCTCTTCTCGCCTCATCTTATTTTCTAAGAGCAATGGTTTACCAACTTGAATGCTTTTGAACACACTACCCAAATATATTGACATTTATTTATTTTTAAACACGTAATATGTATTTAATAAATGTACACAAATACATCATAAACTTTAGAAAATATTATAAAACTGAGAATTGAATAAAGAAGATATAAAAAATACCTGTTTTCTAATATAGTCTTCCTACATATCTCATACATCCCACTTTGGACACCCTGTCTTGGAGATGTTAAACTGTTTGCATGCTATTTATCTGGTAAAAAATTTAGTACCACTCATATCTGAAATGATAATAGGTAAGAACTTGGAAAACAAAGTTATCTTTAGACTCCAGATTTACCATACTTACTACATGCAGGTTAAATTTTAAAAAATAGCTTTCTGTGTTTTTATTCACTGGATAGTTATTGATACTCCACAAGCTACTCTCTGCATAGAAATCTACTATAATCTATAATACCCTGTACTAGAAGGATTATACATTTTTGGTTATAATAAATTTAAGAATTTCAGGTCTCATAAAAAAAATTTAGTTGGCTTCTTTTTAATTGACAACCTTTTGAAATTGTCAAGGCCAAGTACATTTTTTTCAGACAGGGAAGTAGAGCTCCACTGAACACTTCCATAGGCTCTGAGTTAAAACAACTTAGTATGTACAGTATAGGAACACCTGAGGAAGTTTGGAAACTTAAAGACATTATAGAACTTATAGAACATAGGTTTTTATCCTCATATAACTATGTACGGAGGAAAGTGGAGTGATTTGTTATCATTTTCATACAACTGTATGTAAACAATACATTTAACTCCATTTTTAAAAGCCAGACTAGAAATATGTAATACATTTTAACACATTTTCCAAGCTGTGACTATCTTCAAAACATATACATACGTATGCATTTTGCTCTGTTGACCTGCAAGTTTATTCAGTCTAAAGAAGAATAACTTTAAGACACACACACACACACACACACACACACACACACACACACGTGTTTACAGCATCCACCTGTATTGGCTTCTTTTTAATTGACAACCTTTTGAAATTGTCAAGGCCAAGTACATTTTTTTCAGACAGGGAAGTAGAGCTCCACTGAACACTTCCATAGGCTCTGAGTTAAAACAACTTAGTATGTACAGTATAGGAACACCTGAGGAAGTTTGGAAACTTAAAGACATTATAGAACTTATAGAACATAGGTTTTTATCCTCATATAACTATGTACGGAGGAAAGTGGAGTGATTTGTTATCATTTTCATACAACTGTATGTAAACAATACATTTAACTCCATTTTTAAAAGCCAGACTAGAAATATGTAATACATTTTAACACATTTTCCAAGCTGTGACTATCTTCAAAACATATACATACGTATGCATTTTGCTCTGTTGACCTGCAAGTTTATTCAGTCTAAAGAAGAATAACTTTAAGACACACACACACACACACACACACACACACACACACACACGTGTTTACAGCATCCCACCTGTATTATACAAAGAGGCACACTTTTGTAATAATTTAGACAGTACATAAGAAATAGCTGTCAAATGAACCTGTTATACTGATTAGCCTAAGCATTACTTTTCTTTAGGGTAGCAACAACAACAAAAAGGGAGATGCAAATGACTGAAGGATTAAGTTTTGGTTTCTGCTACTAGACTTCTTTCCTTATTTCTATCCCATCTCCCCCCAGCCTTTTATGTTACTCTTGTTTTTTCCTTCCTTTTGTATTTGTGATTTTTTTTAAGGCACCTGTATTATACTAGAATGTACAGGGACTTCAAAGCAATATTCCTGGATTTAAATCCTGGTTTAGCCACTTCCTCTGGCTTTATAATTTTTTCATGATCCGCCTCCGCACATTTTTTTTGTGTTAAAAAATATAAACATGTCTTAAATATTAAAAGAAATCAAACATTTCAGAAAAATATAAGAACATTAAAATTATCCATCACTCAGATATAATCACTACAGACAATTTTATGTATATCCTGACTAATTATTTTTAGGTAAAAAAAATTGTACAGGCAAACAAAACATGTACTTATAAAAATAAGATCATATTTACACACTGTCGTGATATATTTTGACACTGTATCATGGTTATGTGACAGGAGTCTTTGTTTTTATTTTAATTAGTAACTACTTACTATTTTATTGTGTAGATGACTTCCTTTCGCTGATTTTAATTTCAGGCACTTAATTTCACACTAAGTGGTAGAGAAGATATATTTGCAGTTGTTAATGTTTACTAGGACATGTTTGTTCTCTCTCCTGACTATATCATTAGGAAGAACCATTTTACTTGCAGGTATTTTCAGAATTACTCACAGTTGTGAGTCATAAGTAAGGTAAGAGACATGAAACACCTTGCCGGAGTCCTGGTAGACAGCACGCAAAGATGTTCACGGAAGCAGATTTCAAATCTTTCAGAGAAAAGGAGAGAGAAAGAGAGAGAGAGAGAGAGAGAGGAGAGAGAGAACTATATCATTAGGAAGAACCATTTTACTTGCAGGTATTTTCAGAATTACTCACAGTTGTGAGTCATAAGTAAGGTAAGAGACATGAAACACCTTGCCGGAGTCCTGGTAGACAGCACGCAAAGATGTTCACGGAAGCAGATTTCAAATCTTTCAGAGAAAAGGAGAGAGAAAGAGAGAGAGAGAGAGAGAGAGAGAGAGAGAGAGAGAGAGAGAGAGAGATTTATTTGTTGTTCCACTTATCTATGCCTTCATTGATTGCTTATTCTATGTGCTCTAACCAGGGATTGAACCCACAACAATGCTCTAACCAATTGAGTTACTCGGCCAGGGTCAGATTCAGAATCTTTCCAAGTGAGCCACTACCATATTCTCAACCCTTTCATTTTATGTTTAGATTGCACAATTCACATAGCATAAACTGCTGTTAGCTTGTTTTTCTGCTGAATAGATTACTAGCCTGGTGCTTACATTAATCGAAGGGAATGCCTTTAAGTCTGCATGTACTTTAATAGCTATAACATTTGCAGAGGCTCCTGAATCAATCTTCTATCTTTCTGGCTTATTGTCATTTAAGAACAGATGTGAATTCCTTTCCTGTGTGGAATTTCATGGCTGGACTCAGCAGTACTTCTCTCTGGGCCTACAATTCGTCATTCTGCTGGGCTATGTTGAATTCCAATGTTGGGAAATTGCTGTATATTTCAGCAAGATAATTTTGTTTGCCAAATCTTTAGGAATTGAGAGGGACACTCATGAATAGGAAGATATAGTTAGCATCAACATTTAATGAGCATTTCACTATATTTCCTGCTTGAGTCCCTCCCTATGACGCATGAAATAGCAGTATAGCACCAGCTCCTTATCTTTGTCTCCACTAATCTTTCTCATTCTAATCAGGCACTGCTGTCAAAACTGTGGGCTCACAGTTGATAAGTGCTCAAAAAGTAAATAGACTCACCCTGCTTAAGTGATCTTTTGCTGCAAGGTATAATCATTTGCCCCTGTTTTAGTGTGTGTGTTTTTTTCTTTCTTTTGAAGCACATAATTATTGAGTTACTTTATTCTTCTGCTTCTATTCACTAATCACATATAGCTGAATCTGCTTATATTTCTAATCTTCTAAATTTAATTCTTATAGAAAGATATGTATGCAAGGAAATAATATAGTTAAGTCTGTCTGTCTATCTATCATGTATCGACTTTAAAAACATATTGAGAGCCTGCAAGCATATTTTTATATTTTTATTTCAAACCATTTCTAGTGAATGTTGGTCTGATAAAATTTCTGATACTTTTGTTCAAGTTTGATTGAATGATTCATAAATGCCAACAATATAAAATGAAAAAAACACTTTTGAGTCATGAGCTTTATATGAGACAATAGCTTGATCCTTTCCACTTTACTTAGGAAAATGGATGAACATATAAACATACAGACACAAAAACTAGTGATGTACATACTTAGCTTTTTTAGCCTAATTTTTTAAGGCGGATTTATTCAAGAATAAATAAATGTCTCTTTCTCATTTCAATGGGACTCACTGCTGGGCAGCACAGTTTCAGAAGAAGAGATAAAGCCAAGTGTATTATGAGATTAGATTGTGAGAGTCACCCCAAAACATGTTATTGAAGAATCTGGAATACTATACCTTTAGAAAGAAAAAATATTGGGGAAGGAGATTGCAGTCACTGTTAAATATTTGAGAGGTTATCAGGAAGAAGTGGGATTTTTCTTTTATGCCCACAATGTATCCTGGACACTGGAGACTATAGTGTCTTATGTGGCAGAATTAGTTCAGTTATAAGTATAGCAGATCCTTAAGTAACGTCATTTCGTTAAACAACCTTTTGTTAAAAAGTTGAGATGCCATAAGAACTTAACTGTTGTTTATAGTAATTAGCCTATGGTAAAACTGTACATAATCTTGCTTACAGTTGCATGTTAAGTAAGGACTTACTGTATTTGGAATTCTGAGGGGGTCCCTAATAGATAGCACCCTCCTTTCCAGCTGGAGTTCTGAGTTTTTGGGGAAGGACAACAAAGGAGGCTCTGAGTGTGAAAGCCAGCATCAGAATAAGGCGGACTTCCCATCCCAAGTCCCAGGCAGCACTGGACAGGGAGCGTCCCCACAGGGGTGATGCTCCAGAGGAGGGAGGGATGTGTATTCCCATGTGTTCTCAGCTCTCACTCCTAAGAGGAGGAAAGTCAGAGCTGAGCCAATCATGCCTATATTCATCCCACGCCTATCAGTCAGAGAAGCCATCTGCCTTCTCAGAAAAAGAGTACAGTCAATGGGGCAGTGAGATTCCAGGAGTTTATGTAGGGAAACTACTCTTATATGGAAACCAAAAGTAAAGAAAACGTACCCCTCTAGTGAAAAGGAAACTTTTTATTGATCAGTGCCCTTCAAGTTCCATGTGCTACTTTTGGAACCCACTTAAGATTTGCACTCATTCAATCAATAATTGTTTAGTGCCCACCAGTTCTCTGGCTTTGAGCTAAATGCTGGGAATATAATAACACAGAAAAGTAGTGACAATGCTTTTCCTCTTTGAGCTTAAAGTGCAAGAACATTCAAGCTCAGGGTCATTATGCATTTGGTGGGAATGTGGTAGAACAGTGACTATTGACTTCAGCTGCTCTTGGAAATCACCTGGGGAACTATAAAAATATTGATGTTCAAGGCCTGCCCAATTCTGATTCTGATTTAGTTGGTCTGAAGTTCAGTCTGGGCATGAGGGTTTTAAAAACCCGGTTAATTCTAAATGTGCAGTCAAGGTGGAGAACTACTGTGGTTAGTTCAAGTGTGGGGCTGTGGATGAGACAGGAATGTCTATGCACTATGATACCACAATGAATCAAACAGTCAAGGTGACTTCTCCAGGATCTTACATGATGGAAAGTGGAAATGACATTCAATGAATGTATAGAAAAAAACTGAAAAGATAATTTCAAACAAGGAAATGCATTGTAAAGATAACAAAATAAGATGATAAGGATACTTCACTGATAGACCAATTTGGATAGAGTGGTCAACAAGGGCCTCTGTGTTCAGTGAACATTTGAACTGAGAGCTAAAATATAAGAAGCCAGTTTGTAGGAAACAGACTTATGGATAGAGAGGAGAGCAAGGTGGGAATGTGCCTGATGTAGTTGAGAAGTGTATAGAAGGCTAGTGGTGGCAACTTGGTGAATGACAATAAACTTGTTCCAATCAGGAGTTATAAAGTGGACTACTGAACTGAAAAAAAATCTACAGGAACAGTTACATTTTTGACAATATAGAAGACTTAAAAGTCCTGAATAAAAATCAATTTAGAGCTAAGCTCATAAGAAAGGAAAGAAAATTTTCAGAGGCCAGTAATGAAGAGGGAGCTGAAATCAGAAATGTAAATGAAAGATGAAGCTCCCACTTCTATGTGGGGGGAGAAAGGGAGCTGAGGATGGAGAGGGTAACTATGGGGTCTATGCTTTAAGCCTCCATTAGTCCCAGCAGACATGGCAGGCTTCCAACCCACACATGGTGGGGAGTTGGAATGATTAAACCATTGTAAAACCAGAACCATAAAAGGTCCCACCCTCAACAAAAGTGTGGACTAATAAAAAATCTGCCCTCTGGCAAATACAGACAACTAGGAATTCACCCTGGCCTGAGGAATGGAGGGTTAAATAAAGGCTCTGAGAATTTGTAACCACAAGTTTGTCTCCAGAAAGGCCTATGGTACAAGTTTTTATTATAGTGTGATCTGGGAAAACACAAATAGAAAAATGTCACAGATTAGTTCTCTCTGATAGGAAGGAAGAAGACTATGATAAGGGAGAGACACTGAGGGCTTCAAGTGTATCTTTAATATTTTATTTGTTTGTTTGTTTATTTTTGTTAAACCTTACCTGAGGACATTTTTTCATTGATTTTTAGGGAGAATGGAAGAAAGAGGGAAAAACAGTGAGAAACATAGATATTAGAAAAACATGCATCAATTGGTTGTCTCCTGCACAAACCTTGACCAGGGCCCAGGCCAGGGAGGAGCCTGCAACCAAGGTACATGCCCTTGATCAGAATTGAACCCAGGCTGATACTCTATTTACTAGACATATTGATGTCCACTCTCTATCTACTGAGCCAAACCGAATAGGGCTAAATTTAATTTCTTACATGGAGTGATACTCAGTAGGAGTCTGTAATCTTTTAATTGTATGTCTATATAAAATAATTTTTAAAATATTGATATAAAATATAAAAAATTAAAAATCATGGCAAATGGTACACTTTATAGAAGAATATCAATTGCTTAACTAATATTTGGCCAACAGATTTTCATGATGAGAAACCCTACACTGTGAAGACAGTTCAATACGTCTGCTTCCCAAGTATAATTAAGTCCTAATTATCAATGTGCAAACATTCATGTAATAGGTTATCTATTCAAGGCAACCTTCAATTTATTCCAACTCAATGGCAGAGTTTCTTTCCCATTTCCTTGACTCGCTTGTTAGTGGCCACCAATATCATCATCACCTACATTCTCAAGTTTTTTTATTAGACCATTAGAGGCCCAATGCACAAAATTCATTCAAGAGTAGTCCTTCCTTCCTCCAGCTGCCAGCACCAGCTTCCCTCTGGCACCTGGGACCCGGACTTCCCTTGCAGCCCCGGCTTTGTTCGGAAGGTCATCTAGAAGGGCGTCTGGTCTAATTATCATATTATGCTTTTATTATTATAGATAAGCTTCTTGAAGGCAGAATGTACATCAGATTCCCCTCTATATTCCCCACCATACCAGGCACAGAGATTTACATACTATGGAGATCACCATCATCAGCCAGTTCTAACAGACCCTAGTTTGTACTGAGCCCTAGGAATATGGAAAAAAAAAAATATGTGAAGGTCTGGCCTAAAAGGGCTAATAATGTACTTAGGGAGGGCATGTAGCAGTATGGAACTGTGGCATCTTAACAGCTGCCATAAAATTTCCCTTGAGAAAAAGCTATATATTTGGGGAAATATCTTGAAAATTCATGATAGAAGATCCTGAGGATAAAAATGTCCAGGAGTCAAACAATAAAAATGATGCATGAGAAAAATGATAAAAAGTGTGTTCTGTTGTAAAAAAAAAAAAAAAAGAGGGGGGCGGAAGAGTGGTCCTGATACAGGGTGTGAGGTTGGGGGCATGAGCTGGTCAATTAAAAATCCCTAAAGGTCAGATGACTAAGGAACAGGGATCAATTTGTAGCTGTTGGTGTCTCTTCTGAAGTGGGTCCCTCCTCCATTATCCTCAATTCATCAGTAATGGCTACTACATTATGAATGCTTTCATTGAGCAACAGTGGCTCTGTGGAAACTGAGAAGAGGCTGAATTTTATATTTAGGTGCACCCCAAACAGAACAAAGACAGTACTCTGGAACAATAAAATGATCTATAACCTGAAATATTACAAAAGTGGTATAACCCATAGTCAGAAGTGACCTTTTGAAATGTAACCCCTCAAGGACTTTGAGGAATCTAAGGATAGCTTGGAATTTCCATTAGGTTTGAAATGGAGTTTAAAATTGATTCAGTTTAGCTCTAAAACTGCCAAGAGACCCTTGTTAACATCTGGGATACATTTTCAAAAGGCAAATAGCAATATAGGTGGAAATATTAAGGACCAAATGAATGGTACTCCAGTGTTAAAGCCACATTGAGGTGGGAAATACTGAAGTCTGTGAGAGTCAGGGATGGAATTCTAGAGAAGATACTGAGCTCTCTCTCTCTCTAAAAAAAAAGAGTAAGATGGAGAGGAGGAGAAAGCAGTGAGGAAAGTGTTTGAAACAAAGCAAATAGATTGAGAAGGCTGGCCACCTGACAGTTTATATGTGCTCAAGGGAAGCAAGAAAACTTTAGCAAAACATAAACCTACTAAAATAATATGTAATACATTCCCAATCTAAATATTAGATTAGGAGTTTTGGATCTTTTGGGTTAACTACTCTATGGCTTCCCTAGTAAGTACATATAACTGTCTCTGTGAATTATAAGGTACCAGCTTGGACATATACTAAGTATTGCCAGGTATGGGAAGTTTGTGTATATGTCTCTTGCTGTGTGTGTGCGCACGTGTGTGTGTGTGTGTGTGTGCGTGTGTGTGTGTGTGCGTGTGTGTGTGTGTGCGTGTGTGTGTGTGTGCGTGTGTGTGTGTGTGCGTGTGTGTGTGTGTGCGTGTGTGTGTGTGTGTGTGTGTGTGTGTGTATTGTATACACACCAATTACCGATTATACATTTGGAAGCAGATAGCAAACCAGACTACTTCTATGACATTATTTCAAAAAATGGGAGTATCTAGGAATGGATACAAACACAAATGGTGTTTCAGTGGGCTGCTGTCTAGTGGTGATCCTTGTCAGATGCTCTCTGACAATGGATCTGTTGGGAAGGGCTGGCATGAGGCCTCATGTAGCAGTGGAGCATAGTCCTGGTGGTCTGAGAGCCAGGCTGTGGCCCCAGTGAGGTTGGCAATGGATAGGGGCACTCACAGAGGGCTGAGTAACGAAAGGGCATGTACAGCACCACTGAGCCCACATTAGTAGTCTCCCGCTGCAAGAATAGTAAGACTACTTAGCATTCATATGGAACTTCTCAATAATTAGTTAGCTAATCCACATAACTCCACCATTAGGAGAGTATTTTTAATTCTTTTTTGTTTCCAGATGAGGAACCTAAGACATAGCAAGGTTAAGTAACGTGCCCAAAGCTAAACAAATCAATAAATAGCAGTAGTGTGGTGGGAATTCAGAGTTTCTAATTTCTACTTCGTGCCCTTAGCATAAATGCAACTTGGTTTGGAGGGAAAGATGGCAAAGTTGATCCTCAAAGAAGCAAGACCATCCGCTTTAGTAAATGGAATATTTTCCTGCTAACAAGACCTGCTTGATGTTTGTTGCCTACTCTGAAACAGTTAACTTGAAATACCATCCGCTGTAGCAGGGCATTTGAAATCTGTGAACTAAGGTACTGCTGCTATCCAAGGAGCTGCTAGCGTGGTCCACCTACCCAGAGTCTGAATCCACTGGTTGTTAGGCATGGAGATTTCCACATTGTACTTTGTAAAGGAGTGAGGGCTATTGGGAGTAAGGGAGGCTGAATGAACAAAAGGAAAAAAGGCAAAGAATGGAGTCCACTTCTTATCCAGTCTCTTGGACAGTCTGTGTCCTTGTGACTCACGGGATGGGAACCAGAAATTGATGGAAGAATTTTTGCAAGTTTGGGAACTAGATGCACAAAGATTACTTCTTCCAGGTCCAGCTGTCCGGGTGTGGTTCAGAAAAAGATGGAGCCTCTTCTGTCCTGCAAAGACTGAAAAACTGGAACGGTTGGACACAATGGCTTTGGCACAGACTTTGATTGTGGCACCATCAGCAGGAGCCATGATAAGGCTGCTTTAAGCTGTTTTAAAGACAGTGATGTCTAAGAAGGGAGCAAGGGCAGGGCAGGAGAAACTGGCCAGAGGTTTTTAGTGACTCCGGCTAACGGATGGATTGGGAGGCACTCTTGGGGGATTTCCGGGAGCATTGGACAGGCATTTTGACAATATGTAAGTTGATCTCTCAGAGTCACAGCATAAATGTAACCAGAACTTTACATTTATGAGAAAAGGCTGGTGAGAGCAGGAGCCATGTGGAGTTTACAACTGCAGCAGTTTCTTTCCCCTTTGCTGACAGCTCACCTTCCTTCTGTCCCAACAAGTTAATTATGTTTAATGTTAAAACTGAACAGCAAATCCATATGCTCAGTGCCTAATGATGATATCTCACAATTATATCTGAGAATGTTAAAGAACTATCCAATGAGACTTTCTTGATTCAAACATTATCATAATGTAGTGCAGTAGGAAGAACACAGGTTGGGATTCAAGAGGCCTGGGCTCAAGTCTCTAGTCTGTTACTTAGAGCCATAATCTTAGATAAACCATTTAACTTATTTTAATTTCCTAAGTGTTGGTCTCAAAGGGCAAGGGAAGGAAGCAGGTACTGGAACCTGGGGAAAGCTGCTCGGAGAAACCCACCTGATAACTCCTGTGACCTTTGGTTAATGGACAGAGCCAGCCCTTGGCAACACCACAAAGAGAAAATCAGGTACGTCAATACCCTAGCATCATTCTCTTCTCTTCTTCTAGCCTCTTGGCAGGCCAATTAAAAGGCAATGTTGGAGAGCAAATGTGCTCACTGACATAGCCCATTTAATGATGACCATAGCTCTGGGTTTGCATGAAACCATATTAGTTTACATCTAAGATAAACAGTCCCCTCCTTTTTTACTCTCATGTGTCCCATTTTGGACAATAAATTAAATTTCCATTCTATCTGCAGTGGTTTGTCTCCAGGTATTGGTAAAAGATTGGAGAAGGGTGTTAGGTGGATGTAGAGGGTAAAACAGAAGAAATCCCACACATGATTTTATGGAGGAAGAAATAAAGACTCAGAAGCCAAACGACCTTCCCAAGGTTACAGAGCTCATGGGGGCTGGAGTGGTGGTGTTGAATACAATTTGATTGCAGAAGCCAAGCTCTTAACCACTGCTGCAGGAAGTACTTAGTGTGCAGAGGATATTT